>NC_080038.1:38324094-38661237 GCF_030020395.1 Manis pentadactyla
TCCAAAGAAGAAATTCAGATGGCCAACAGACACATGAAAAAATGCTCCACATCGCTAATCATCAGAGAAATGAAAATTAAAAGCACAATGAGATATCACCTCACACCAGTAAGGATCACCACCATCCAAAAGACAAACAACAACAAATGTTGGTGAGGTTGTGGAGAAAGGGGAACCCTCCAACACTGCTGGTGGGAATATAAACTAGTTCAACCACTGTGGAAAGCAGTATGGAGGTTCCTCAAAAAGCTCAAAATAGAAATACCATTTGACCCAGGAATTCCACTTCTAGGAATTTACCCTAAGAATGCAGCAGCCCAGTTTGAAAAAGACTGATGTACCCCTATGTTTATCACAGCAGTATTTACAACAGCCAAGAAATGGAAGCAGCCTAAGTGTCCAAGTAGATGAATGTATAAAGAAGATGTGGTACATATACACAATGGAATATTTCTCAGGTATAAGAAAAAAACAGATCCTACCATTTGCAACAACATGGATGGAGCTAGAGGGTATTATGCTCAGTGAAATAAGCCAGGTGGAGAAAGACAAGTACCAAATGATTTCACTCACCTGTGGGGCATAAGAACAAAGAAAAACTGAAGGAACAAAACAGCAGCAAAATCACAGAACCCAAGAATGGACTAACAGTTACCAAAGGGAAAGGGACTGGGGAGGATGGGTGGGAAGGGAGGGATATGGTGGGGGAAAAAAAAGAAAGGGGGCATTATGATCAGCATGTGTAATGTGGAGGGGGCACAGGGTGGGCTGTGCAATACAGAGAAGACAAGTAGTAACTCTATAGCATCTTACTACGCTGATGGACAGTGACTGTAATGGGGTTTGTTGGGGGGACTTGGTGATGGGGGAAGTCTAGTAAACATAATGTTCCTCATGTAATTGCAGATTGATACAAAAGAAAAAAAAGAGCCTACATGGTCAACAGCTATTCTTACTGCTCTTATGTAAGTAATCAGTCCAAGTTTATTAAAACTACGCTTAATTTATAAGCAAATTATAGTCTTAACTTAGCTATCTTTGCAAATGAGGGTGATTTTAGAAAGAAAAATTCTGCTTTAGTAACATATCTTTGTGGATATGAGATTCTACTTCTGATCTATTGTCTTTAAGGGTTTGTTTTGTGCCTATAAACTGGGCTGGATCTTGAATTCTGGTTTCCTCAAATATCTGGCTATGACTCTCCAAACCAACATTCCCAATTTTTTCCCATCTTTTTAACTTGGTATCACTAAGAACTAAAACTGCCCATTTTCCTAAAGTCCTGAGATGTGAAGCTAGATGACAATATAAATGTCAGATATATGGCCACAATAGCCCATGTTAAGATAATTTTTGTGCCTGTTACTGTGTGGTACACTCAGAAAGAGACACTCAAACTACAAACCAATAATATCTGTGAGAGAGCTACTGCTTCAACCCGGACATCTAGAAATCCTGACTGGCTGCCCCTGGGCTCAAAAACTAGTTTATAGTTTGCTCCAACCATTAACCTTTGTTTTTCTTTTGTTTCCATAGAAATGCCTCTTATTAATTACCTGATTGATAGCACACTATAGATCTAACTATGGGAGCCTCCCTGCAAGACCGTTTCCTGAAATGACACACAGCTGTTTCAAGACTGAGGTGAGACTGGTTCCATGAAATATGAAGCAACTCAGCTTCTGGATTATGAAGCTAATTTGAAGCCTCAAAAGCAAGACTGAAGGTGAACAAATTTTGCCATCTCAAGGTATCCCTCTTTGGCACATTGATTATTTTAAGCTGGTATTTTTAAGAAACTGCAAACACAGAAGAAGCAGTAAAAATCAAATAGAAGTTACCCTTTTGTAGGAGACATTTACATTTTTAAGGGAACTCTCCATTTGTAATGGCATTTCCTGTGCTGTCCCAGAAAGAGGGAGATGGCTCAATCTCTATCTAGAAACTTAACAATGGAGAAGGCAATGATCTTGTTGGGGAGGAATAAATCTCCTTTACTCCTCAAGGTTCTTCTAACTGGTCTAAGAATCAAATTGATATGAGACAGATTGACAGGAGAGAAAAAACAAAGTTTAATTACATATGTACAGGGAAGCCATAGACATGGATTCCAAAGACAGTCAGGGACAATGAGGTGTGTATGTCATCCTGAACCAAGGAGAAGTGGGTAAGGGTCTAGGACTCCAGAGTAAAAGGAAAGTAATTCGCAGGAATATGAAGACAGTAAATGTTTGATAAACAAATGTTTGATGGGACACTGAAACAATGGGGCACAGTAACACATTTTAACAGACCTAGCCACATCTCTCCCTGTCTACCACATCTAGTTTGCATTATAATATAGCTATCTATGGTGACAGCTCTCCTCCTGGAGTAGTTCCTCCAAGTTCATTTTATGCAGTTGAGGGGGATGGTTCTCAAATATGTTCCTGAGTCCTTTGGGCCTTGATGGTTTTCAGCCCAAAATAATCTGCATGTCACAATAATGGCACATCTTGGGGCAGCCTGCCCTTGGTCCCTACAACCTAAATCTGCATCAAACATCTTACCCTTGATTACTGTGCTTTTCCTGTCACCTCCTATAACTGACTCCCCACCTCCAACACCTTTTCTCTTTAGCTGAAGATGGTATTTAAGGTGGTAGCTTGGCCCATTTTTGGGATGCTATTCAGTCTTCTGGGTGCCTCCCATATATACAGGACATAGACATGTTATTAAACTTGTTTTTCTCCTGTTAATCCATCTTACCTCAATTAAATTATTAGACTGGCCAAAGAACCTAGAAGGAAAACAGGAAAAGTTTCCTGCCCCTACAATAGATATATATATATAACAGATATATTCCACACTTTAATCAGTGATGACTGAGATAAGTAGTCATTTTGATAGGTAGAAAGACAGAATGAGCAGCCAGGGAAGGGGAAGATAAGGTTCAAGGCAAAAACCCCACCCAAACCACACCTCATCATACCTCATTAAAATAAAATTGTGGTTCTGTTCTCTTCTCCAAACCCTGCTAGCTTTTCTGTGTGCATTTAGGGAAAAGACATGTGCACCAAAAGAAATGGCTGTATAACTAGAACTGTCTATCAAAAGATCTCATCCTGTCAATCAAAGAGGTGCCTCCCAGCTAGGACATGATAAATAAATCCTTCCCTGAAAGAATGAGGCTTTTGTGTCTACCTGGATTCTGGCCCACTCCACCCTTGGAGTGTATTCAAATAAAGCTTTCGCTGTGCTTCCCTATTGTGTCTTTGCCTTTCAATTCTTTGTTTCACCAGGAAAAAGAACAAACTTGACCTGAAACATATTTGATGCTATGACTTGGACTGCCACTCCAGCCATTAAGGTGTGCTAAATAAAAGCCTCCTGTGACTTTAACTCTTGAATCTCTCAACTAAATTTTTTCCTTTGAGAAGACAAGACCTGAGGAATTCCACAATCCACTGCTTGGTAAAAATTTCATTCACCTAGTCAACATGTCCTAAAAAATTTCATTATAAAACTTTAAGCAATTTTTGTTCTTTAGCAGTATTTTTAAATTTGGCCATGTTATAGAGGAGCAAATGTATGCATTCAAAATCACTATTCCCTGATAGGTTTTTTTAAAAATAAAAGTTTTCAATACAAAATAATAAAACACATTGTATAACCCATATCATTATGATGAAATTATTTGGGGAATGGATTCTCTTATGAAACAAGTCACTAGTAGAAGATCTTTCCTCACAGCTTACTAAGCAGCAAATAACTTTCATTTCTTTTTTTGTTATTGTTGTTTTGAGAAAGAAATCATGACTTAAATCCTAACAATAAAAGAGAAAGAAATAGAATAACTGATACTGAAATAATGACAACTAAAAATTTTTGAAGAATTAAATTTATTAGCAAAAAGCCAGACTTCGGCAAAATGAAACTCAAGTATATACCTTCAGATTTGAAATTAACGATAATTTAATATGAAAACATAACAACAGTCCATTTCTTTAAATCTTGCTCACTTTAAACCCTGTGGCTTGAACAATGCTTTCCCGACTGTTCCAGGACCATTATGCTCTATCATCAATATCACTTTCCTTGATTTTATTGCCCTTTATCATTATTCTCAAGGTTCTGCGTGGGACTGACTTTTTATGCTCAAATACCTGTTAAATACCATAGGAATATTTGCAGTGCTTGAGAAACCCAAGATCCGTACATTGCCAATATGGTACTGTGATTTACATTAAGAAATACACACTTGTTCTTTGTCCTGTTTCTGGCACAGAGCTCCTAAAGCTCTTGGAATTTTCTAAGTGATGGAAAAGATAAGATGTCTTTTGTTATGTTAATGAGACATTTTTATAAAGCGGATGGGGGCTGGTTGCCAGTGGAGACAACCAAGTGATTGGAGGGTAGGAATTTTCAGCCCTTCCACCCCTGCCTTCACCCTCAAGCTCGAGGGAGGGGAGAGGGACTGGAGATTGAGATTAATCACCAATGGTCAATGAGTTCATCACTTGTGCCTATGTAATGAAGCCTCCATAAAAACCCAAAGAGTGGGTTCAAAGAGCTTTTGGGTTGGTGAACACCTGGAGATGTGGGGAGAGTGGTATACCCAGAGAGAGCATGGAAGCTCTGTGCCCCTTCCCTGTGCCTTGCCCCATGCATCTCTTCCATCTGGCTGCTCCTGAGGTATATGCTTTTATAATAAACCAACAATCTAGTAAGTAAAATATTTCTGTGAGTTCTGTGAGAACTGCTGGTCTAAAGCCAGTTGGTCAGAAGCACAGGTGACAACCTGGACATAGGGGCAGCATCTTTAGGGGAGGGGAGCAGTCTTGTGGGCACAAGTACTTAACCTGTGAGATCTGAGACTACCTCCAGGTTGATAGTGTCACAGTTGAGTTGAACTGTAGGATACCCAGCTGGTGTCAGGAATTGCTTGGTGTGGGGAAAACCCACATATTGGAATTGGTACCAGAATTGTAGCCAACCCCCAATTTTAGGGAGATTTTCACAGGTACTAGTTTAAATGGAGCAACAGGAATCAAATTGGGACCCAAAGGACAGTAGGAAGCAGAAGATAACATTTAAAAACTAAGGGGAAAGTAGGCATCAATAAAGTAGAGGGAAAAGGTATCTTCACAAGTTTACCTGTAATTGAGTATATCTAAAGAAATCACATATTCAACCTCTTTGTAAAATAAAGAGGTATTTTGGTTACATGAGAAAATCCCCTATATTATCACTGCCTGATTGTTCTAACAAACCCACAAATGTTCTAAACATTACAGAATATTTATGAAAATCTGGGCAGTGAGTTAAAATATTCTTTGTTTTTGTTGACCTTTTATTTACCCTACACTACAGAATGCGAAGAAAACTCCAGATCACATTGTTTTACCAGCAGTGCACATAGGTTTTAAGCGGAAACAGTTTGCATGGTAATGTTACAACAGGAGAACCCATCTACAGCAGTTGATTCCTCCCATTCCAGATGAAGACAAGACTGACAGTGCTTCTGTAAAACAGCTCCCTTGATGATACATGTTAGGAATCTTAAATGTCTGTGTATAGCAGGCTCTGCCAGTGCCCCTCCCGATGTCTTCACCCTTTCCACTCTGGCACTCACTGGGTCTGACTTCTAACAATTAGCACCTGCATTCCTTTGTCTGAGAGGTTTTCTTTGGCCTCTGAGGCTGGCTTTGGCTACCCCTGTGACATGCCACTAATGCCTAGGAATTAATTCTTTTCCCCCATTTCAAGAGCAGCCCTCAAACAATGACTGACAGGAGTTGATGGATAAATAACACAGCTCCCTTGCACTTTGGGAGGGATAACTCAGGAACATATCGGCCACTGGATCCCTGTTTCCCAAAGGGATTAAGCTCCTATCGGCCATATTTTTTACTGGTTTGATAATATTAGACATTTCTCTTCCATTTCTCATTTCCCCATTCACTTACTAGTGTTTCTTTCACTTCTCCCTCAAAACTTTTTACCCTCAAGTCCTTGTCTCCAAGTCTTCTTCTAGAGAAAGTCAAATAAAGACACTATGCAATTTTGCATTTATCAGAATTAATAAAATGTCTATGAAAGTCACAGCACACCTTGGAACAAAGCAACTGCCTGACAAACTGGATGTATCCAGAGTCTCCAATGTGACTTCCAGATAACTTAAGAGACAGTATCTAAATCTCAAGAAAAAAGTCAATTTAATCTGGAGCAGAAGCAATACATGCCACATAGCATTTTCTGGAAGAAGGAAGAACAATGAAATACAGAATGAAATTTAACGAAGGTACAAAATCATGACTCCAACATGGCTGGGAATCATTGTTTGCAAGAGAGCTCCGTGATATCTTCCAAGCTGGCTGTCATTAGAGCTCCTTAAGATATTGAACAAGTTGGCAATAAATTACTTGTTCATCAATGGTGAAAAAAACAGCTGCTGATCTGTAAAATCACAGACCCTTGAAAGCAAAGACGGCACTGGATGGAAACTCAGTAAAACAGCAGCTGCCCAGGGAGAATAGCAAAGCTGCGTGTGAGCTCATGGGTCCTGGATTTATTTGCTTTGACATTTTTAAAAGGAAATTTAATCGGATTATCTCTCCTTGTTTAAAAATTTCTACTGTAGTACTGGTCACCAGATGCATGAGGAGAAAAGACTGGGAGCCAATTAAATTCCATGCTTCACTGAAACAAGGTTATTTTTATTCCTCCCAAATGTAAGGCTGATAGAATCACATTCATGATTTCACCCTGTTACTCCCCTCACTCACTCAGAAGGGGACATTTCTATGGGAAATACATGTTAACTTGGAGAAAAATCCATAGTGTGTAAGGAATTGAAAAAATGTGGTTTCCTTGGATTTTCTTCCTGCTAATAGGTTGACATGACCTCAGAAATAATCAAATTAAGTTGACAAAATCATAAAAACAATTAAGTTTCAATAAATCAAACTGAGATTAATTATGGGAAGAAATTTTACAAATACTTGAGATAATCAAGAGCATTTTGATGACATAAGGAAGTTCATATATTAAACCAGGAGATTTTCTCATCTTCCTATCCATTTCTATCTTTACTATGATGCCAATATTTCACAATTGCTTCTTTTTGCCCTAGACAAAGCTTCAATAGAATTGTCATCTGTGTGAAAGTAGCTAAACACTGATGTAGCTTTTAAATAAGCAAACTTTTCTTTAAAGTGCATTACAGGGCAAGTAAAGTTTTCAAGGAGACACAGATTTTTTTGAGTTTTGGCAATAGGCTTATGCATATAATTCAAGTAGACATCACCCATCACATTAAATCAAAGCAGACTCTGGCAGCACTGATTCCTACTAGGCTATGCTTTGTGTTAAGTAATTGGAATGTGTTTACCGGTTATTTTTTAAATCTAATGAGAATGATTAATAATATTTTATTTCAACTGTTAAATTCAATCTCAAATATTAGAAATAATTTTGCTTATTTAAAGAGTTGGTACTAACTATAGAACTCTTACCTTTAGGAATGCCTTTGAGTCTCAGCTTCCTATCTATAGGTTGGAAGTGATGCTTCTCATAAGGTTGTTGGGACAATAAAATGTCACAGGGTATTCCACTCCCTAAATACCAAAAGGAGGCCCACCACAAGTGGGGTATCCCAAGGTGCACCCAACTTTCCCCCTACTCGCCACTGCCAAGGCTATATAGCATCCTGTTGGGACAAGAGAGAGCTTTAAAGCCAACTGCTAATGCTTCTGCAGCTCTAGTGCTCATAAAATGAAGCCACATCCAATTTTTCTGAGAAACGTCAAAAGATAAGGAGGCCAGTCACACAGCGCAAGTTATAAAGTGCATATGAACACCGATTCAGTGTTATTTTTTAAAACGTGACTTCTGAGATTAACCAGACAGGCTCTAAATAGCAGGATCTGTTTTACCAGTTTTACAGCTACCATCTGTGAGCAAGCACAACAGAATGAAAAAGGGGTCTCCAGGCCTTGACCGCACTAGGGTGACACACTGAGACCACAGATAGTCACATAATGGAGTGACAGTTAAATTATAGCCCCAGTGGCTCACCATGTGCTGCTGTGGGGGCCAGGCAGAGGCCTGGCCAAGGGAGCACCTGAGAATCCAGGCTACAGGCCAAATAGTCCTGGTGGGTGAAGGTCAGCTTACACCCATCCATGCAGGAAAACATCTCACCAAAGGGCAGCAGGACTAAGAATCAAAGCTATACTCTGGGGACAGACTATGCTAGGTCATTCTCCATTTGCCCCTTGGGATGCATTTTCTGCCTTTTCTACTGAGCTCTCTGCTCTCGGAGGCAAACCTCTGTGGCCTGCATCACTCCCTGAGCTTCTTTGCTCCCTGGCTTCTGGGTGGGTCCAGCCAATGGGAGGCAGCAAGGCAGCAGGGTATTGACTCCACTTTCCTGCCCCCTGCTCCCTCCCTGCCCGGCCAGGGTTTGGCGATGGCTAGACTTTACCTGCTGCCACTGCTCTAGCTCCTCCATGGGGCTCTGAAATACCAGTCCCTCCCTGCTTCTTCCAGACCGGGGTGGTAAAGCCTTTCCACTCCTGCTGGTCTCGGCACTCCACTGCCTTGACTGTTTCCCTTAACCCCTACCCACTTCTCTGTCAAGAGCCTTTAATGACGTCTGTAGCCTTGACCCCTCTGAGGGTGCTGAGTATGTGTGTGTTTCCTGCCTGCTGGACCCTCACTGGTATCAGGACTTAGCCCGCTCTGTCCCCTGTGGTGAGGCTGAAGGCTTGCTTCAAGCCTGCTGACTGGCTCCCTCTAATTGCTGAGGTGCTAACTTTGAGATTCCCCACCACTGCGTTCTCTGTTTTGGAGATACCCTGCTGGAGCTCCCTGATGCTCTGCCCTGCCAGTCCCATGTCTTGTGTACCAGATCACCCCCTTCTCAGCCTCTAGTTGGCTGAAGCACATGGCCCTGTTCCTTTTTTGGCCCCTCCTTGCTCACCCCATGCAATGCAGTTAATCAGGCTTGACTGGGGAGGTCCCAAATCCCCACCCCTATTTTCCATCCCCTCCATTAACCCTGAGGCAAACAGAATTGGTGTTGAATCTTGTACTGAGGCTTGCTCAGCTTTCATCAGCCAATAAGTCCCTTCTCATTTCTCAGCAAGATGCCCAGTTCAGGGAAGAGGTCCTGTTGAGTGAGGCTGATCCCCAGTTCAGCCCAAGAGTGCAGACATCCAGGTTCCCAGTGTGGTTGGTGCTGGTAACTTCTAGAGAGCTGTTCTTGGCATCTCTGGAACTTCAGATAGAGCCAGCCTATACAGCTCACACACTGGAGGAAGCATGTAGTCCCCCAGCCCTTGGCATTCCTGGGCCATGTTCCCACAAAGGAGCTCAGCCTGCCGTTCCTTGATCTCAACAGAGCTTTAATCTGCCATGTCACACTCAGGGCTGGGTCACTTTCACAACCTGAGGGATCTTTCCTGAAGTCCCACATGGGACTTTTTGGCTGTGTAGACTCTCAAAATGTTAGTGATCCCCAAAGCTCTAGTGAGAGGTTTTCTTTGCCCAGCTGGGCCCTACAGACCTACACATCAAGTCCAAGTTCTTCATGGCCTCTTCCAGCTTAACCACTCACATCAGTTCCCTGCCACGGGTAGAAGATCAGACAGTAACAAGGAGCAGGGGAGGGGAGGAGGCTGTGCCATTGATACCAAAAACAATCAGCAAGGGCTTCAAGATGCCAAGCTCTGATGTACCATTCAGAATCCCACTGAGGAAGGACTTAGTTTCTCAGATGCCAGGACTCCCCTCTAGAGATCACCTTAGCTACTGAGCTGTCTTGACTGAAAAGAGCCATGTTACCCAAGGTCATACCTCTTCCAAAACCAACCCATAGGGATATAGGCCAGATCATTTTGGTCCAACTCAGGACAGCTCTGGAAGGACATTCTAGCTCCAAAGCTCCCTGTGGGCCAGCCAAGGCTGTCTTTGGACCTGCATGGCAGCTCACCTTCTCTCTCCCCCTACTCTGCAGAGAGTACCTTCTACAGGTGTTGATACTAAGGACAGTTTCAGATAAACATCCTGTACATTAAACTCCATTTGCTTCCTGAAGAACCCAACATGGGACAGGCTCTGTCCCAGAATGTCTCAGGTCATTATTAGATACAACATCTAAGCACACTTACATGGTTCAGGAGATACTATACTTTTCACTACTGATTCTACTGTATGAATTATGAATATTATGCTCAACCCATTCAGACTACATATTTATGAGACTACAGATTCACTGGTAATATTCCCAAGCTATCTTATGTCTGTTTCTCAAACAATAACCAGAGTGGTGTACACTCTGGAATCCAGTTCAGTTCTCATTATTGGTCAAACTGATCAGGTTCCATTTTATACCGATGCTTTTTTTTTTTTTCAACTGGCTGAAAAGGAATGGCTCTTTCTAAATGTCTCCCACAGACTGAACCACTTCTAGCGTTGGTCAGCAGAACTGCTAAGAGACCTTAAGAGTAAAGTTCTTCTCACCGTGAGTAACAATTGGAAGAGCCTACTGGTGAGGCACAGGCCCTTTGTGATACTACATTCCTGTTCTGCCACTGTTCTCTTACCTTTAAGGACAGAATCACTCATCTTAGCCTTTGAAGTTGAATGTTCATGGCCCAGTCCCCTGACTTGGGGAACTATGGCATCTTCATTTTACAAACAATAATAATAGCTAACATTTAAGCCCTTACTGTGGTATGGGTATTGTGAGAAGTGTCTCATGTGTACCAACTCAGTCCTCACAACCATCCTGACGAAAGCACCATTCTTAGCTGTATTTTTGAGGTGAGGAAACCTGAAAGGTTGAATAACTTGCATAAAGTCACCCAGTTAGTCAACAGTAGAGATAAGGATTTGAACTCGGGTTCATGTAATTCCAGATGTCCTGCTCTACACTGCCTCTCTAAAGGCCCTGAAGTTCACAGCTTAGTAACTGTCCCAGCTGCCAGAATAGGTGAAAGATGAAATGGGGGAGAGGAGTGGCTACAGGGAGAGCAGCTCTTTGGCCTTCCCACCCAGCAGCTTCACCAGTGTGGGTGGTGATCTTTTAGTAGGCTCTTAAATCAACTTAATGTGTCATGAACTACATTCAAAAGAAAGGAAGAATGGGGGTGCAGGGAAGAGAGAAAAGATAAAGGAAAGACAGAAAAGATCATACTGCACCACATGTAGTTAGAATAGTATTGTTCCATGAAACTTTAGTTCCATTGTATATGTGCATGTTGCACTGCTCTGAGAAAATGTCTTTCTTACTGTGGGTTGTAGTGCCAACAGGTAATTTAATTTCACTCAAACTCAACAGTCATCAGGAAAATAAAAAATTAAAATAATAAGATACCACATGTTTTCAGAGGCAAAAATATAAAAATAACTTGAAAGTCCATCAATAGAGGAATGGATGCATAAACTATTTTTTATCATACTACAGCTATTAATGAATGGCTGAGGTCTGTGTGTATTAAAGTAGAGAAACTTCCCATGATGTACTATTAAGTAAGAAAAACATACTGTGGATAAATGCAAGTGGTATGATTTTATTTGTGTACAATAATGATGAAACCCCAACATACAGGTAAAATACTTTGGGGTGGTAAAACATAGAGAAGTAGAAAGTAAGGAGAAGAACAAAGGCAGCTGCTAACCTGCAAAAATAAGTATGTGCATCATTCAGGATTCCATAGGAAATAACAGGGCATAGGCAAACTGTAAGTCAATAAACAGACTACATGCAAAGTTGTGGGAAGAGTATAGGAAACCTAATAAGTGATCCTGTACTTCCTCAGGACTATGGCAGCAGGGCGCCATTACCACCATGTGGGGCTGAAGGGGTGTGTGAGAATAGTTACCAGCACCTGCAGGGGTCAGTTATACAGAGAGGACCTCCAGACAGGTGCTATGGCCCTTGGTAGGAGGAGGCAGGCAATCTATGGTGAATGGCAGCGAGAGACGATTTCCCTCTACTCTCTTGCTGGTGCACCCCACTGGCCAAGCCAACTGGAGGCCAGAGGGCTAGGGGACCCACTGATGCAGCCCACAGAGGTCAGCTGCCCAGAACTCAGAGCAGGTAGAGGGGGCTAGAGAAAAGTTCTAATGGGACAAATGGATGAAAGCCAACACAGAATACTATAACATTAAATGAAAGATAGAATCTAAACACCATCTATCATTTTTATATGTAAAAATTAAATATGTATATGGGTAAGAATTAAAAGGCTACCAAATGACAGTACTGATTTGTTTTTGTGATGGTCTTTCTTTTTTTAATCAAATGTACATCACAGTGGTTCAACAGATCACCCCCACCCACTTCCCTCCCCCTTGGTAACCACTAGTCACTTCTCTGTGTCTATGAGTCTAGTGCTGTGTTTTGTTCCTTCTGTTTTGCTTTGTTGTTATACTCCACAGATGAGTGAAATCATTTGGTATTTGTCTTTCTCCACGTTGCTTATTTCACTGAGCATAATACTCTCTAGATCCATCCATGTTGTTGCAAATGGTAGGATTTGTTTTCTTTTTATGGCTGAATAATATTCCATTGTGTATATGTACCACCTCCTCTTTATCCATTCATGTGATGGTCTTTTGGATTTTATTTAATTAATTATTTAGTTAAATACAATATCTTCAATAATAATTAAATTAAAAAGATTTTTCCCTTTTTATTCTTTGCAGTAAAACAGGGCTAACATTCTGACTCCACCGTATACTTGCTGATCCTCTAACTTCCTCATCTCTAAAATGGGAATGATAAAAATCCCCACCTCATAGGGCTGCTATGAGGACTAAATGAGCTGATAGATTCTGAGGTCTTAGAACACCGTTTGGCACATCGTAAATGTAAATGCTTTGATGGTTTGCTGTTATTATGGTGAAGAAAGGAAGTCAAGAGCATCCTAATGAGTCTACCTGTCCCATGCTCCCCCTCCAATCTACCCACCACCCAGCCAGAGGAAGCTCCCTTTAAAGGGCACACCTGATCTTGTCGCTCTCTTCCTTGAAATTTGTCCATGTCTCCAGACCTTGCTGAACATATTTGAACCTCACCCTTGCAAGGTTATCTCCAGCCTCATCCTTTACTGCTCCTCCCTTGAGCCTTTATTCCAGCCACACCAATTACTTCTGGTTCTGCACAAGTGCATTCCGGTCCCAGAGCCTCTGTTGAGAAGGCCTTTTCCATACCATGACACTTTCCTACCTTGCTCTTACGATTCGTCACTGCAATTTCAAGTGTCACCTCCCCTGAGAAGACTTGCTGTCCCTCCCCACTCCCCGACATCTGATTGAAAAGCAGCTTCCTCCTCATCCCATTACATCCCATGCAGGCTGTATCACACCATACTGCACATCATGAGTATACTGATTGTCCCAACAGCAGTGGGCCCCTCAAAGGTAGCAATAATGACCTTTGTCTCTGGATCCCAGCACAGACTATAAGAACTGCTGAGAGTGGATACTTAATCATTTGTCTTGAGAATTAAATTTATAAATGAACAAGTTAAGTAACTGGCTCAAAAGCACTCAGCTAAGTATGTGAAAAGGCAGAATTCAACCCGAGGTCTGTCTGACTCCAAAGGCCACCACTGTCTCCCAACCATCTGGAAGTTCTACAGCTGCATGACACTCCAGAATCGGGGTATGCCTGAGGGAACTCCCCAGGGGCACGAGACCAGTTCAGGCCAGAATGTGCTGGGCAGCAGAGACCGGGAGGAATAAATGCCTCCTTTCTGGGAGTAACCACATGACATCTGCTTTATCAAGGGACTTTCCCAAGAAAATCCACTTCTAGAGCATGTTAAAATATAAACAAACCACTACCCACCCACCCACTCCTTAAAGACAATTGGTCCAAAGAGATCTTAGAGAATTCAGACAATTCCACAATGCTGAGAGCACCATTTGATCACATGAACTTTGTTTTCCCTACCAAGCATTTTTCTACTGAATATTTATATTAAATTTGGATCCCCTGTGAAATGCACATCCTCATACTATATTATTGGTCCACCCAAGGCCAACAGGTGTGAACAGCCACAGATACACTGGGCATTCTTGACATAGGCACCATCTGAGATTTGCTCTTGTGGCTCATGATGATGTCACCAGAATCCCTTGAAAACAGTGTTTATTATCTATTTATAACTGTAACCTATTATCCGAATTTCCATATAGTTGGATGTGACTGACGTTAAAAAAAAATTCAGCTGCATAAGAAAAGTCATGTGCTTATAGAACAGTTGTTCATTCAGGATGAAAAGTGAATTAGCCTTTAACATAAACACCCAAAAATATGTAAATGATCTTTCTAAAAGCACTGATGTTAGTATTTTACATTGAAAAATAATTGAAAGATAAAGAATATTAAAAATGCAAGGGAGGTAGCTACTGATGGCTTATAAAATTGGTGTTAATTTTACCTCTTTATCATATGACACTGCTTCCAATGCGGGCATTGGATGTATTCTCCAGTTCAGGGCACAGAAAAATGACTCATAATTTATTTGTTCTTCACTGTCTTCAAACCTGAAAACGTAATTATGTGATTTGACTCAGTCTGCAGAATTCAGGACCAAAATGTCAGCTTAAATGCTACAATGAAAACGTAAATCAGATATGCGTCAATACCTAATATTTCTCTTATTTCTTATTAGTTGGTTATCTGTTTCCAACCATCCATAATGTAAATTCTGTGAGTAGAGCATGCATCTATCTCACCAAAGTATCCCTTGTACCTAGATCAGTGATGCCACTTAGTAGGGGTTCAGTTAATATTCGTTGCAGCACAGAAACAAATTAGTTTACTCAGCAACTAAAACCACTGCTGTATTTTGTTAAGAGTATTTGAAGACCTTTTTCACTTAATAGGGTTGCTACTATATGTCAGTAAATAAAATATACTTGTATTTCTTAAATTGCATTCCTTTAAAATCTTTAAGGCAAGCCTAGCTTCACTTTGTCTACTATTGTATTTTTAGGAAAAATAAAAGGTATCTTTTATCATTTATTATGTAGCCATTAAAAGGGGTTATTTAGGTCCATATATACTGTCATGTAAATATGTTCATGATATATTGTTGAGTGGAAAGGAGGTTATAAAATAGTATGTAGAGATAGATTTCACTTTAGGTTTACATTTATATGAAAATGCATAGAAAAAAAGTCTAGTAACAATACACTGACGTATTAAGAACAGCTATCTCCAGGAAGAGAGATTATGATTTTTGCTTTCTTTAGATTTTTCTGTGTCATCTGAATTGTTTTAAGTTCATGGTCAAAAAGAATTAAGCCTATTTGCATTTTGGAAAAAAAAAAGATTATCCTACATCATAAAACTGTAGGTCAAAAATAATGAATCTATTTGGCTACTATTTCCTAAATGTGGGTATTGGCATAAATTTATCCTTAACCATAATAGAGTTTTGGCCACTGAGATTCAACACAATTGCTACAATGATCTAACCACAAACAAAATACTTCTTAGTGTAATACCTCAATGCCACCCTATTCCAAATCTGACTATATTCTGCAAGTTTTTAAGGCTAAATATATACTGGTCATGTAACACCATTTTTTTTTGAAGGAAAAGACAAAGGTGGTCACTCAGGCATGGTTCCAAGTTCCCTGCCCCAGGCTCCTGCCCTTCTCTCAGGATGCCTCCTTAACCAGCAAGTAAAGGGCACAAGTTACCACTGTGAGGATGAACAGAGGATAATGATAAGAGAACTCAGTGATAAAAAAGTAGGAAAACAATATACTTGTAATCATTCAAAAGACTTTTTTTCTCATAGCATTAAGAAAAGAATAGCTCATATTTATACAGTAATAAAAATTAGCAGCAATAAATGAAATGTTATAAGAAGTCATCATATTGACTCATCAATCTAAACAAAGCAGAATAAACAGTGATCAGAAGAGGGGAGGGGGAGCTCAGCAATTCTTTTGTGTACATTTTCTTTGGCCAAAGATTCTGGGGTACAGCGCCAATATGCTGCCCCCGACCACTGTTTATCCTCTGAATTTTGGCTCTCACATCATACTTGTCATTTGAACTCCCTGAAAGGACATGCTCTGTTTATGGAAATATTTGTAGCCAAAATGCTAGACCATTGTGTCTTTTATTTGTGTGTGTTTTGGGAGAAGAACTAAAACTCAATTAATTAAAGATGTTTGGTAAGAAACTTTCCTTTAGCATGGAGCCTAACATTCTTGAGTAGGAGCTGAGGTCAGAGAATGAGATCATGTAGGGCATCTGACTTTCATACTGAGGAAAACTAAGAGCCACAGCAGCATATTGTACAGAGCTGCTACAAGATCTAAGTTCTGTCTCCTAAAGATCACTCTGGCTGATATAGTGAGAACAGAATGTAGGGGGCAAGGCCAAAGTGGCAAGGGCAGTTTGCAGGCTTCTGCAGTAATCCAGTAATCCAGAGAAGAGCTAATGGCGGCTTAGACGCCACTTGTGGCAGTGAGGGGTAGTCAACTCTGAATATATTTTGAGTGTAGGATTCCTGAAGGATTATGTGTGTGTGTGTGTGTGTGTGTGTGTGTGTGTGAGAGAGAGAGAGAGAGAGACAGAGACAGAGAAAGAGACAGAGACAGAGACAGAGAGAATGTGTGGATGCAGGACAACTGCAAGGGTTCTGCTTTTACAACTGGAAAAATAGAGGTGTCCTAATTGAGACAGGAACGACCAGAGGGGCTGCAGGTTAGGAGAAAACATCAGGAGTTTGGTTTTGGACATGTTACGTTTTGATGGAAAGTAAGCAGTTGGGTATATAAGTCTGCATGGGTATATGAATTTAGGGAAGAGGTTTGAGTTAAAGATAGAAATGTGGGAGTCATTAGCGTATAGATGGTATTTAAAGCCACCAGACTCCAGAATGGATGAGATCACCAATGAGCTAAGTTTCTCTATCTGTACAGTACAGAACTTACTTGTTGGTAAATTCCTATTGCATCAATTATGGAAGACACTTCTTTAATCCTAGAGGTTTTAGTCATATCCTAGTAATCTTGCAACCAGTCAAAAGATTACCAAACAAATGTAGGATCACATCAGACTTCACCCCTCATATACAATCCACCAACCAGTCCTGTGGGTTCTACCATCATAGCCTCCTCTTCTCCATCTCCACTGCTATTCACTAATTGCCAGTTACCATCACCTCTCTCCCAGATTACAGCAATAGCTTTGTATCTTGGTTTGCTGCTTCTGCTCTAACCCACCTGCGGGCCATCCTCCACAAGAATGATCTCTCTGAAACATAGACCAGATCAATAACTTTTTTGCTTGCAACTGTCCAGTGGTTTGCCAACCCATTAGGATACAAGCCGAACTCCAGAGCTGGTTAAGACCCTACGCAGTCTGGCCACTGCTGACCTCTCCGGTCTCATCTGAAAACTCTCTCCCCATTCACAGCATTCCAGGTACACTAGCCCTTTTTTGTTCTCTGAGCATACCAAGACTGTTCCAAGAAAGACAAGGCCTTTGCACCTCTGTTCCCTCTGTCTGGAAAGTCTCAATTCAAATGTCACTCCCTCGGAAAGGCTTTCCTGAAGTTCCTCTTACCTAACCTTGTCACCAGTAAGTCTGATATTCACTCACGCTTACCTGTTACCCCCAAGGCCCCTGGCCTTCTTCCCTCACAATTCATGATATGCCATATTCCACATATCTAATCATTTAACCATTTCAAAGGATAACTTGGGAAGGATATTTCTGAATCAAATGACATTCAAGAATGATCAAAAGCTATAAATGAAAGAAAACACAGTTCAGAAATGATGTTTAAAATCTTTTTGAGGACAAGTGCTTGGAAGGCTTTATCTTTCCAAAGTCCTAGAGCCAGGCCTGAGGGAAGAGTTGAGCTAATGTGGTATGATACTCCAAGTTTTTCTTTTCAGTTCTGTCTTAGAGGATCTCAATGGATACGTGAATCTCCCCAAAAGGAACAAGGGAGAAAAGAACAAAGAATCTTTCATGAGAAGGGATAAAACTAGCCAGTACTTTTTGGAAGGATTCTTTGCTCTTGGGAAGTGCAGAGAGGTACAGTATATATCATGATGGATTGATCACAAATATTTATCTCCTTTTCCCACCAAAATCTCAACAAAATGACAATGAAGGAATAAAAATATATAATAACTCACAATGACAAAGATAGCTGGAAAAAAGACAACAGTGGAAAAGAGATTTCAAAATCTTTTGCAAGATGGAAAGCAGACTGAGGATTGCTAACGGACTTGGCAGAGCCAAGGAAAGGAAGCTGAGCTCTCAATGTACAGGGTAGAGGCAGGGGGCACTAAGAGATTAGCCAATGTGGCCCACAAAACTCCTGAGAGGCTCTGCGATTGCAGACTCCAGGGGCCAATAAAGACAAGGACAAGATGTGGGACTAAAAACAAAGACTGTCTGAAGGCCCAAATAAACCAAGAGCAGCTAGAGCCCTAAGTATCTCCCTCTACACCACAGTCTTCTCTGCTGGTAATGAGGTTTGTTCTCCAGAGAAATTCAACTAAGGAAACTTTCATCTTGGGGAGATTCAGTGTAATGAAGAGCAGAGGAGAGCGTTCCACATAGAACTTGGACCTCTTAACCCCTTCCTTCCTTTTTCCTGCTACTAGAACTGTAGCAGCCATGCTTAAATTCTCTCCCTTTCCCCTGTCTCTTCCACCCTACTATTCCAGGAGGAGAAGATAGAATTCTTCTCTTCATACTTGGAATGGTCCCAGAAAGATTTCCAGATTCCCACTCTTGGGGATCATGTAAAGAAAATGAGGTTAGAACATGACCTGCTAGAACAGTGAAGCTCACAAGTGAACCAGATCTACCCCTAAAGTATCCAACATTAAGGACAGAAGCCAAAATAGCCACAGGGGAAAAAAAAATTAAAAAATTAAAAAGGAATCAAAGAAACAAAGACAATTCAGATAGCAGAGGGAATGATGTGGGATAAGAGCCTAAGAACAGAAGACTATAAAAAGACCATTCAGATGAAAAATGTGCTCCTGACAGTAGTAATAGATGCAGTAAAATATATAGTTGAGCAAATCCCTTAGTAAGCACATCATAAGGACAAAGAGAAAATTTGGGAGAGAAAAGACCCAAGTTCAGGAGATCCAAAATCTTAATGACAGGAGTTCTCACAAGGGAAAAATGAAAATAGAGGGGAGGAAATAATTTTAAATTAATGGAAAATTTCTCAGGACCAAGGGACAGAGCCTCCAGACCAGGAGGTCCCATAAAGTGTTAAGCACAATGAATTTATATATAGCCCCTCCACCCCCTCGCAAGGCTCCCTGATGAAACTCCAGGACATCAGGAAGAAAGAGAAGATCCTAAGAGCATCCAGAAAGGACAATAATAATGGGAATCAATATTATGCTAAATTCTCAAACATCATAACAGGAAGTTAGTAGCAGTATCTAAAAATGAGAAAATACAGAAACAGCAGTATGCACACGCTATTTAAATATCTGCAGAAACAGCTGGAAGGGCTGCAAGTGGCTGCTTCACGTGAATAGGTCTGGGAGGTGGGGAGAGATATAGCTGGAAATCACTGCTGTTGGAATACGCTTTCTAAAATTGATTATATTTTACTATGAGCATGTATCAGTTCGAGATAAATAAAAATTTAAACAGAGCAAAATGCAGATGAAAGATCTTGAAACATGCTTTTTAAGGTAGTAAAAAGTTGTACAGGTCAGACTTGGAAAGGAAGGGGTGCCTCTAGCTGGGAGCATGCTGAGGAGGAAGTGGTCTCCCAGTCTTTCTCTCGGCTCCCAAGTCCTGCACAGAGCCTCCTCCCTGGACCGCTAGGAGGAGGGGATTCTTCCTGCCCTTGTTTGCTATTATAATATACACTCTACCAAATATACATTATTGTTAGACAAGCTTGGAAGAGAGAGGAGGCTAGAACTGAAAGGATAGCTCAGGTTCTAAAACTGTCCAGGTTAAAGGAGAAGGAGACTAGGGGAAGCAGTTCAGAGATAATGGCTTGACTACCTGGGGGGTGGGAACAAGTAGGTCAGTGCCCACTTTCACCCCTAAATACTACCACCACAGTCACCTGTCATGGAGTCCTCCCTGCCTTGCAACTACAGGTCATCATTGGCTAAATCCTGTCCATCCTTTCCAAATACTTTGGAATATTCTAGGAATCGCATAGGAAGTGACTCTCCTTCCTTCAGGGTCATGCTGTGCTTCTGATGAAAAATGTTAGCATAACAATTCTCCATCTGAATCCCCTACTTTGCTCTTCTTCAGATGATGTTTGGCTCTCCTAAGACTCTGATCTGCAGTCAAAGACAAAGATTTGCCAGTCTGGAGGAAATGCCTTTGAAAAGGCTGGGAAGGCAATCCTGAAGAACTTGCTATGGCAACATTGTTGCAATCAGTGTGCAGCCTTCCAGGGTGACTGCCCTAAAGGGCAGCACTAATTCTGCCTTTTCAGTGTTTCTACGCTTGTTAAAAAGTCAGCCTCCTTCCTGTAAAGTCCACTCTCACAGTGCTGAAGTGTTTTCCTAAAAGCTCCATAAATTCTTCTTTCCCTTTCATACTTGAGCAAGCCACCATGTCCTTCCCTACACAAACGAAGGGACATGTTTGTTAGAAGAAGAGGGAGGGAAGGCAATTTCTCTGGTTCCCCTCTAGATGCTAAAGACCCCCAAGCAGGCCTCCTGCTGCTTTGCTAAGGTGGGAGTTCTTATTAGTGAGGCTAATGTGTCATTTGATGGGTGTCCTTGCTCCCCCTCCCCAAAAATGATGAATGGCTGGAAAACCGCAGAAGCCATCCATCTCCTTGCCACAGGGAATAACACTGATGTGCTTTCTTTCCACCATCTGTGGAGTAAAAGGTGCAGCGGCAGCTGTATTTTGCTAGAGTGACAGGGGTTCCCCTCTGCTGCAAAGGCCATCTTATAACCTGGGGAATGGGCTGAGCCACGTGACCAGGGCTGGAAGGGAGGAGGGCAGTGAAGACACATTTTCGACTCACCCAGTTCTGTTTGGTTTCAGGTCATTAGCCGGCAAACCCAGGAGTGCCCACTGAGATACCTGGTGAAATGCTTCAAGACCAGACGCTTGAGAAAAAGCGGCACTCTGGGCCACTGCCTTGGTTGGTCATAAAAACTTCAAGAGTTGGTAAGATGGCACTTCCCAAGTTGCCAATGAGTAACTCCAGTTATCATCTCAAAATTGCCAGGCCTCTGAATTCCAGTTCTCACCCCAGTATAGATCTCCCCAGAGACACGGGTCACAGCTGCCCAGAACAGTCCATACACACAGTCAGTACTCCTGTGGGTCTACATGGTTTTGCATTTTTTTTCAAACTACAAAGCACCTTATATTTGAAAAGGTAGAAAGCATCCAAGGTATGTGTGCGTATGTGTGAGAGAGTGAGACAGACAGAGAGAGGTGCTCCTGTCTGTGTAGCAAACACTGTGTACCAAACACTGCATCAATGGCAACCACATGGCTCAATCCTCGTCCTTCAGCCTCACTGCCAGGTATTGCTGGGTAAAATCACCTGAGCCCAAACCATGCTGCTGGGAGGGGGACAGAGAGTGAGGCTGGGTAGAGTACAATGAAATGATTTTAAAGACCCGTTAACTTTTTCCATTTTCACTGATATTTCTGGATGAGGCACCAGCTCTCTTGGGAGGCCAGTTCTAAGGCATTCCATGGAGCCCCAAGCCAGCCTGTAAAAGGCCAGTTTGGGGCAGAGCTGCTGGGGTAAGAGTTGCACTTGAATTTCCAGTTATTCTAAGTCTTGATTCAGAAGGTCACAATTAGGGGAGGAGGCTACCTCTTTATTCCCCAGTCCCACAAGGCACACAGAATGCAATGGCCTCAGCATACTCTTTACTTCTTAATTGTGAATTTCTTGCTATTTGGTACTAAAGAAACATTGGATAGGTGAAGGCTCAAAGGGCTTGAGGCAGTTTATAAGGATCACATAGGCAGGAGGCAGTGGAGTTGGACTTCAGAGGCAGGCCTGGTGGATATCACGGTTGTTCTCGTGTTGTTCTCCCCGCTGCCCAGTGAACTACCACAGGACAAGTCTCTGGCACTGCAAACATGAATGAGACCTAGTCCCTACCCCTTGGAACTCAGATAGAAACAAAGGTTTAAGGTATATTATGGAGTTGATCCAATTCCATTAGGGACTCATCTTGGCCTGAAGCATGCTCCTTCAGTGAGAGAGCCTCAGTACACCTCTACGTCTGCACTTATGAGATGAGGAATAATGCCTACCATCAACTAAAATGTGCCTTTTCATATCCTCAAGGATTTACAAAATATTCTAAGGCCCTTGGCACGATATCATTACAGAGCGTCACTCTTGTTATTGATGGGTAATAGCTACTACTACAGAGAACATTTAAGTCTAATGCTCTGTGCATTAGTGAAATGAATTTGGTTGATAAGTAAGGTGACCTCATACCAGCCACCACAAGAGAAACTGACAGGGGCTCAGGTGACCAGATGTGAAAAGATGTTGAAGTCCTATCCCAGCTTGAGTTGTGTTAATAAGGAAAAAACCAAACTGAATCACACACACACAAATATAAATGGAGTAGAGGCGAAATCTTAATACCAAAACGCAGGATCAAGAGAAATACATGCGTAATAATCACTGGGTAAAAAATCATCCAAATCTTTAGCCATATTGTTCATCCCCTGATCTGAATTCACAACAGCAGGGCTATACAGCTGCTCAACAGCTGCCCAGCTCCATCCCAAGGCAGGTAAAACTGCCCCTGAGCAGAGTGTGCACTCAACCAGATCAACAAACTCCACAGCTGCCTCCCACAGGACACTGCAGACGTGAGAGGGGCTCTGGCTCAGCGTGCCACAGGAGGGCTGTACAGAAAGAAAGTCTGGTTAAGGCTCTGGAAAGCCCTGTGGAGTCTGTGGGGAACAATAAGAATGCAGAATATAAATGTAAGTGCAGGCTGATGGGCCCATTAGGAATTAGGGTAGTCTTTGAAAGGAATCTGCGGAGATGATGCAAAACACCAAGCATGTGACCCAAATCGTGGCAGGGCACATTGGAGGGAGAGGGGAATGGGAATGAGACATTTTCTAATCTGATTAGTCTGAAGTTTCCCCTGAGTGTGGAGAAGGGTCACTGCACAATTACAGGCAAAGTTAGACTGAACATGGTCTGCTCAGCAGCTCAGAGAAGCGACCTCCACAAAGCTAAGCTGGGCTTCCAGGCGGGTGTGTTCTGAGACTGAGACGACTTCGCAGCAAGTTGTGGAATAGTCTTTCTGCCTTTAATGTCAAGTCGTAAAGGCAAAGACAAAACAGTCTGCTGAGAAAACGAGAGGATGATGACTTGGTGGCCTCAGTACTGGAAAAGAAACATCTAAGTCCTCCAGAGGCCAGGCTCCCACATCACTGGACTTTCCAAGACAACTCATTCCAGAGGCCATCAAGAGATAATCTAATAAACATCCACAGCTTCCTGCCTAGAAGACAGCTTAATGTGTGAAAGCCATTCAGATCCAACTGTTTAAAAACAAGGCTTCCTCTATGTAGGACACAAGCTTCTTCCACCAGTTCATTTCTAAGTCAGAGTGTGTGGTCTATGACCCCTGACTTAAACTTCTCTCCCACTCTGCAGTCAATATTTAGTACCAGGTGCTGTGTACTTTACATACATCATCTCAATTCATCCTCCGACCCAAAGTAGGTACCGTTATCTCATTCTAGAGGTTAAAGAATCTGGGGTTCAAGCAGGTCAAAAATCTTACACAAGATCACATAGCTAGCAAGTGGATTCAAAGAATATAAGAGATGAGGTAGGGGTAAAACTGTGAAGATGTGCAACCCAATTATTGTTTATAGGTAGTTCATCAAACAGGTTTGAAATAGGTCTCTGTATGTGAGTAGATCAAATGTCAAATCACAAATCTTCACTGTAAGGTAAAGGACAAGAAGAGAAACGTAAATAATACTGCAGGAATCCTTAGGAGGAGATAATCACTGCCAGCCAAGTAAATCCAAGAGGGTTTCATGGATATGGTGCTATTTGAAATGGGTTGTAAAAATGAAGACCAAACTTTCAGCAGGTAAAGAAAATTGGAAGCTATTTCCTACTGAAGAAACAGCAGGAGAAAAGGCAAAAACATGAGAAGGCAGGAGACATACTAAAATGTTAAATGGCCCATTTGGCTGGACTACTGGGAACGGGAAGGGGACTTTTGGTAATGTGATAATTATGGAGAAACCTGACTCCTAGGCTTCCTTATTTCATCACAGGTCCTTTACTCCAGGATGAACTATTTATCCCTCACACTGATGCTAGCAAATGAAACCAAACAGAACCGATAGTCTAGAGAATAACCCCAGGTCAATTCAGTGCACACACGCACCCAGCTGGATTGGACCTCTTCTTGAGTCCCCTTCTGACACCTGGGACCCTAGTTCTCCCACATAGGATTTAGTTTTACTCTTCCTTTGTATTCTCCTTTGTCTCAGATGAAGACTCCCCACTCCTGCCCCTGCCTGAGAACAATGCTCCAACTGACAATCCTGAGCCCCATTATGGAAAAAGGGGAGAAGGAGTTCAAAGCTAAGGAGTTTCTGTTTTCCTCAGAAATCGAAGAGACACAAGAGGAGGTCTGTGAGTAGAAGAGTGACACTAAGACATTTTTGTTCTTAGAAGGTACTTAGGCTGCCATATGTAAAGATACACTTAAAAACTTACAGACCAGTGGGAGAAAGAACAACATGGAAGCCTTGCAACAGTCAAGAAGAAACATGGTCAGACCAAGAGTGAAGATAGTGGGAATGGAGAGGAGAGAGTGGATGCAAGCAATAGGAAGGAGGTAGAACTGTCAAGACATTCTAATCTGCTGGCTATTATGGACAATAATTTAAAATGGTTATAAGCTGGAGATGTGCACTGGAAAGGTTCACAGGTTAAGTCACAGTTCTTCTTCTATACTGTGTGACTTTGGGCAAAAAAATTCATGTCTCTAATCCCCTGCATCCTCATGGAAGATAGCAGGATAATGGTTCTGACCTCACCAAGTTGTTCTCACAAAGTAAATGAGGTAATGTATTCAAAGCAATGATAACAATGCCTGGAACACAGCCCAAAATGTCAGAATTATCAAGATAAGTGAATCAGAGGCGGGTCTGGAGTGATGCCATAAGAAGGATAAAAGATGAGCAGAGTCTGGGTGATTAGGAGGGTGGTGCCAGGGAGTCAAAATCAGTTTCAATATCAAGAGAACTGAGGTGTTTGAGAAAGCAGTTCACTATGCTTTCCTCTTGCAACATCACAACCTCTGTACTTTGTATCTGGTGTTCTAACAGGATAGAACCAAACCCTGTGCTGATAATGCTAGTCCCTCTGATTTCATATCTTTAGCTGTCGGGAACCGTTTTGAATACATCTCATACCCCTATAACCACTGAAATTTTCATTTTTTCCCAGTGAACTCTGTGTATGTAAGTGTGCCTTAAGATTAGGAAGATAAAATAATACTTCATAATACGCTAACATTCAAAAATATGACTAACTCTTCCTTTTGTAACACTTGAACAGAGGTGTGTCACCAATAATATAAACAAAACAGTCAAGGGTAAATCAAGGGTAGTTAAAGATAAATTTAAAACCAGGAGTAGTCCCTAAAACAAAAAGATGCAGGACAACCCCATCAGGCTGGGGCTCTAGCTCACCTGGACAGTAAGGATGTCAGAAGATCATTATTCAAAGGTAACCTGGAGGACTTGCACAGCCGTTTGATGTCTTTGCTTGGTAATACTTTTTTTCTGCATTAAAATAAAGGGGCTTTTATGTACTTTGTGTCTCTCAAGCAACAATTACATGGTATAGCAAAGGAAATACTGATGTGTCGTAAAAATATGCACATGGAAATAAGTAGGAAAATTGGTATTGGAAATCACAGTAAGGAAAACAGTCATATTGCATTTCACCAACTTTTTCCATTTCAGAAGTCACATGATGCTGTCTTTACAAAGGCCCTGCCATCATGATTCAGATTCTTGGTTGGTGATAGTACAGCCTATTAAGGCTCCAGCCATGAGTGTTGCTCTAAGTAATCAATCTGCATTTTTGACCACTTGTCAAAAGTGGTTCTGATATTCGAAAACATCTCTTAATTTGACAGGCATCTAGAGCCTCCAACACAAGTATTACATGGCCTGAGGGTGTTTTTCTAGTCTTTTCCTTGGACCCAAACCTTATAACCTGGAAACCCCAGCTGGGGCCTTAACATTCACCTCAATTTTATCAGATGGTTTCTTGAGAACAGACCAACAGTCATTTACCCCAGTCTGCTGGGGGCACAAAATGCTTGTCCAATCTTTTTACTCAGCCAATGTTCTTCTAGGCACCAGGCAAAATTAGAACCAACAGGAAAGAAAGTGGGCTTCTTTATTAGGAATGAGATTATCAAATGACGAGAGAATGTTTACATCTAGAATCGAAACTTATCAGATCTAGAAGAACCACAGAGCTGTCTGACCAAGCAGTCCCATTTTTCTCAAGAGGTGTTCCTTTTGTGAAGGAGGGCCACACTTCTCGCCCTGGGGAAGGGGTACCATCAAGGTGAAAGGCAGGCCCAGGGTCATGCAAAGCTCAGGCCACACGTCCTCCCGGAGGCTCAGGAGAGCTTGAAGACTCATGGAAAAATATCATCTTTATAAAAACTCAACAAGTATGTTATGGATTAATGAAAAAAGAAATCCTGTTCATTATTAAGATAAATTATAGGACCTTCAAAGACAATCTGGGTCTGTGGCTTTGCTGCAGGCTGAGTTTAGGGAAGGGGAAGGTGTCACGGGGAAAAGAAATGGCAGTGGTTTGTAGTAACAAAATTTGAGGATAGAGTTAGAACTCATTTTCTAATTCCAGGTGAGTATTACCTACCTCTCACTGTATCAGGTCTGTGGGTAAGATGAACACCAAAGCATATTAAGATGAGGTTCCAATTGTTTATAACAATGACTTAATACAGCTCAATGCAAACATGGTAAATGTATTAGAAATAGATGCTGCTGAGCTTATTTTCAAGAAGGAATAATTTCAAAGAAATTCTGTAGGAAGTTTCCTGACAAATTCCCTGTTGTTTTATCAAAGTCATATTGATAAACCCCAGTTACCACTAAAATAATGTTAGAAGACTTCTCAGAATTAAACCTTCTAACATCTTGATTTACTAAGTTTCAGATGGAAGCTTCTAGAAACCACTTAAACAGAAATGCACAAAGGGGCATCTTTTTCTTTTGAAGATACAAGAGACACCCCTACAACATCAGCAAACAAAGCTCACTGTCACTATAAATATTTGTACCCGGATACTATCCAAAAATGATTTAAGGTGGCTTTGCTCAATAGCACAGCATGATGAGACATGTCATGCTTTTTGCCCTTTCTGATGAGACAAAAAGTCTTGCATTACTCAGGTCCACAGAAACGTAAATGCTTTAACAGAATCAATAAAATAAAAGCTTACTTTTCTCGATCTTGGAACACACATCTAGCAATGAGTCTTTCAAAATTCTCAAAATAATTTTTCTTGAGCTGTTCATGGACCTGTGCAATGATAACACTGGAATCTAGACATGTGTCCTCAGGCACCCGGTAGTAGCGTGCAATTGTTATTACTTCATGGTCTGTGAGTTTCCCAACAGTTAAACTCATCAATATGTCTCTGTAAAGAAAATGGGAAAACACTCATGAAATTAAATCTAAGAATATTTTACCTCTCTATTAAAAATCTCCAACTCCCATTTTACAGAACTTTTTTACTAACTGCACACAGGACAGGTGATTATTTTAAACTTCTCAACTTATGAACAGCAGGAAGGCTCCAGGGCTAGAATGGAAAACTGTAAGCACCATAGTGTATAAATAAAATGGCATTTTGCCAGAGTCAAACTTCAACCAGGTAACAGCCTGCAACCCGGAAGTAAATTTTTTAGAGTCCTTGAATGGTCAAAATACCTGTCACTAAATACACAATTTCATTCAGTGCCTCTTAATCTTACTTTACACAAAATATTAACAGACTTGGGGTTCTGGTTTCCCAGGGTATAAACTTTATGAATCAGTAAACCAGAAAGGTGTTTTGGAGATAAGGAAAGCAGTTATGTGCATTTCTGTGGTGCTTATGCACATTATGTACATTAGACACATTATGTAGTGCACTTCTGAACACATCGTACCAGTGAGGAAAGAAAAATGAAAGAGCTCAAAGTGAAAAGACCTGTGTAAAGGTACAGTTGTCTGTCTTCAGAAGGCAAACGGCATTGAGATTATGTGGCAGAGCTAAGAAAAACAAATGACAACATATTAATGATGAGGACTTAAAGCCTAACAAATTGACTGAATTGTTTTCAAGATATTCTCTATATGAAAGCTATCAACCATGCAGTATGCACTAGAAAGAATTATATCAAAATGGTTAAAATCAAAACTGTTATGGTGATTAAATGAATAAGCTTCTAGAAAATCTATTTTCTGGAAATAATTCAGTTTCCTAGAATCCCAAATAAACAAGGGAGTACAAGATTTTATCTGCTCTTCTACTATAGAGTGGTCTTTCAGAATAATGGCTTTTATTTCTCTCATATATTTCTTATCATTATCACTATCACTTAAGAATTCTGGGTTCTCCTAGTCAAGAATTTCCTTAGATAAGTGTAGGAAAGCCCACAACTACAATGTTGACCTAGGTAGAGGAACTGCATTTCACCTACATCCACTTCGCAGGGTTTCTGAGTGTTTTGTTTTGCTCTGTTTTTTTTTTTTAATGGGAAGTGGAGGCCAAATTCAACCAAGAGGCCCCCACAATTGCAGCAAGTCAGTCTGGAGCCAGATAATCAGTAATACTGGCTGGGGGCTCACTGTGTGGAAAACACTATACAGTCACTTTGGCATCTGAACTTTTCAGAGTCTTTAATCTATCTAGGCTGTCCAAGCATACAATGAGCTCTCAAAGCCACAAACTGGGAGGGCCACTTCAGTGAAGTGACTAATAATGATGACCCTTGCTATTCGTTGAGTACTGGCTGATGCCAGGTCCTATGCTGCCAGGACCCTTTAGCATGAATCATGTCATCTGGCCTAGAAGGTAAATACTAGTATCTTCCCCAATTTTACAGAAGAGAACCCTGAGACACAGAAATGTTAATATGCCCAGTGTCACAAAAGCCCAAATGCAAACCCCTGTGGTCTAGAACCAAAGCCCATCCTCCTGCATACTGTTCTGTGATGGGATGGGGTGGGGCTCAGTCAGGGAAAGCCTCTAAGGGCGGTGAGTTTGAGCTGATTTTTTTATGGACCTATATACCCTTTATTATCCATGACCTCTGCTTTGAGGACTATAACTAGCCAACATTAGTATGTCAGAGAAAATAATTTCAGCAACCTTGAGTCACCAACCATCCCTGACAGAGGGCTAAGTGACCATGGAGGAACCACTCCAAGGAAAGCCCCTATTTAAAGCACTGGTCATAGAATAGCAGTCGTGACACATGCACAAAATGGAATACTATACAACCAGGAAAAGCACACTGTTGACTGGTATTTACTGGTATGGATGCTGTCCATGCTATGTTGATAAATGTAGTAGAGATCCCAATGAAACTGAAGATATCAGTGTATCTATATATATTTATTTATAGGAAGAAAGACCAGAAGGATATGTGCCAAACCATCTTCACATTTCCTGATATATATTTATATATACATGTGTAATGTCTGTTTTTTCTGAATTTCTATAATAATCAAATATTACTTTCATTGTAAGAAAAAAAAATTTTTGAAAGCTTTGTCCTTTGAGGATGGAAAACAGTGCAGAAGAACAAGTGGCACACTCCCAAGGCAGAGGGAAAACAACGTGTGCTGCAGTAACTAGAAACTTTCCACGCAGCTTTAACTAAATTTACTCTAGCACCGCTAGGTCATAAAAGTTTATTTTCCTTTTCATTGGATAAACTGAAATTATCCTGGCCTCAGTGCAGTTAAAAGTTATATCTGCTGGGTGGCTGTACACTTGGGTTTTAACCAGCGCAGTATCCACTGCTTTCCATATGTTAATGTGAGCATTTTTCAAACAAGCTGGCCCAGCCTTTAAACTGTGCTCAGACACACAGTACCCAAGAGGCCCCGGAGCAGTGGCCGATGTGATTCGTGCACCCACAGGAGGCAGGTCCCCACATCAGGGATCCCAACCAAGAGGTGCAAACCTTGTCCCACAGTCATGCTTTTACCTTATGCCCCTTCCTTAGGACTCAACACCCCCCACCCCCGCTCAATCTTGAATGGGCTTCACCAAGACTGAGGAATCTTTCCAAAAGTAGCACACCCTATTTTTTTAAATTGTGATAAAATACGCATAACATAAAATTTACCAGCAGTGGCATTTAGTGCGTTCACAATGTTGTGTAACCACCACCTCTGTCCATTCCACATTTTCATCCCCCCAAAGCAGCAGTCACTTCACCTTCCTCCCTCCCCCCAACCCTTCTCCCCACCAAGCAACCACTGATCTGCTTTCTATCTCTGAAGATTTGCCAATTCTAGATACTTCATATAAAACGGAATCCCACAGGACGGTATTTACACAAAAGATTGTCTTACTCACCATAGTGCTTTCATGTCCACATCCATGTTGCAGCATGTATCAGTATACTTCATCCCTTTTTACAGCTGAATAATATTCCATTCTGTGACTTTATCATGTTTTGCTTATCCATTCATGTACTGACGATTATTTGGGATGTGCTGCCTTTTGGCTATTGTGAATAGTGCTGCTATGAACATTCATGTATAAGTTTTTGTTTAAATACTGTTTTCAGTTCTTTGGGCATATACACCCAGGAGTGGACTTCTATGTTCAACCTGTTGAGGATCTACCAAACTCTCTTCTTCATTTTTGCTGAAGCAGCCAAAAAAACAAAGGTCCAACTGCCATCAAATATAGCCCTTTCTCACTTAAACCTTCAGAGTGAACCTAAAATACAATCTACAAGCACAGTCTGATCATGGCCCTTCCTGCTCTATCATTTAAGGGAAATAAAAATGCATTTTAAAAAGCAGCTGTGATTGTATTGATCTGGTGTCCTGAGATTACTGTTAATCAGAAACACTCAAATGGCAATCACCTTTCCCTTTATTCAACAACGTTCCTAGCACTAATATTTGATACAGATCATCACAGCAATAGTTACAAGGGCTGCTGCTATAATTTTCTCTCAGTGTGTGGATTTAAGTTGTAAGACTAAAAAAAAAGCCAAACTGTTCTAGGGCACTGAGGTAATTCTGCAGAAATCTGAAACATGAAATGCCAAACAGTTTTTACAAGACAATTCCATTAAAGTCACCCAGTCAAGCAATGGTGAATCAAAACTTCATCTTAAAGCTCTGAATCAGGACATTTTCTTATACACTGAATCATTAAAGTCTAAGCAGTGTCTTTCAAACAAACTTAAAAACTGAGTTTTGACATAAACAGGGTTCAAGAGTCTAAGCACGGGCCTTAAGTTTTACAAGAAAATCTGGTTGAACCTAAATTAAACCAAGCAGCAATTTTGATGATAATTGGCTAACACCCTTTATCATTTCCTTCAGTTTGATATTCACCAGGTAAAAGTGTGTTTCACTTTCTCTAATCAGAAGCCAGGCACACCTGCTCATATCCTACACTATGCTAGGCTTTCTCTTACACTTGTGGTCCCAAGATGCCCATGCAGAGCCAGAGACTCTGCCTTACTGTCAGTTGCATCACAGCTTGACATACTATTGGACTAGTATGTTGCCAGAGAGCAGAAGGTGGTAGCAACAGCTGGTAGAATATGGATCATAGGAAGGAGAGATGGAATAATACATCAAAATGGGACCAATACAAATGTCTGACCAAACAGATTTTGCCACCCCTAATGACAGTACCAAACCATTTAGGAAAGTCTTCAATCTCACCAGAGAACAAGGCTATTACGTATGGCCATTTTGGCTGGGCACTGCCCACTGCTAGGAAGTACATTTATAGACTGGTGGTATGAATGGTGTCCCCTGGAGCTGTGCAAAATCGTGGCCTTGCCAGAGAAGCCAAGAAAACTCCAGAGAAAAGGGAAAAAGAGGTCCACTGCAGACTATAAGAAAATCATCTATTCCATCCTGTATCACAAACCTGTTTGCAATTGGGAGGTGGTGTGGTTTATGGGGGAAAAAATGTGAGCTTTTGAATTACACAGACCTGGACTAATATTTCAGCCCCACGAATTCACTAATAAGTGGGGACTCTGGTAAATACTTAACTTCTCTGAGGTTCTGTTACTTATCTGTGAAATTGGACAAGACCACTTGCTTCACAGAATGTGAGCAGGATGATCCTGTTAAAATATAAGTCAAATCATGTCACACCTCTGTTCCAAACCCTGTTGAGGACTTTGCCATCTGTCTTAAAGTAGAACCCAAAGCCTCATCATTCCCTACAAGGCATGGTATTTCCTCTCTTCTATCTCTAGGACTCGCTTCTCTTTCCCTCTGTACCTGTCATACTGCCCTCCTTGCTTTTGCTCTAACAAGCCAGGCATGTTCCAACTTCAAGGCCTTTGTACTTGCTGTTCCTCCTACCTGGAATGCTCTTCCTCTAGAGAGTTAATTGGGCCCTTCCTGTCCTATAGGGCACCTTCTCTGTGAGGCCTTCTCTGACTGTCCTTCTCAAAAGTGGGACCATTCCCCCTACAAGTCTGGCATTCCCCAACCCCTTCTCTGCTTTCTTTCCCTTTGTGGCATCCATCATACACCCACCTACTATATCATTGGTGTTCTTATTCTGTATATCGTCCTTATCCCCTTAATAGAACATAAGCTCCACAAAGGATGAGGTTATCTGTCTATTTTGTTCACTGCTGAATCCCCAATACCTTAAATGACCCCTGGCATATAGTGAATACTCTATAATCAATAGCTTGCTGAATAAATGAAAAACGAAAGTTAAGTTAGCAAGATATGAAAAGCATTTAGTATAGTTCCTGGAACTCTTGAGTACTCAATAAATGATGGTAATTTTTAATTTTCTCATCATCCCACAGTGAAGAAAGTTTCAAGCTGTTTTAAACTAGAAGAGTTACTTCTTTTAAGCAAGTTTATCTTGGAAAAATGTGAAATGTTTTTGATGACTGAGACCAGACTTTATCTGCCGAATGTAAAAGGAAAACGGTGTGCTTGTTTTAAATAGTAATATTCAGGGTTAAGTCTGAAGAGATAAAGTAATAAGCTCCAAGTGTGCCTGCCTTTATATAATGGTCATATTTGAGAAGCTGCATAAATGCTTAATTCTCAGCAATCAAATCAGATGTGCCCTTTCATTCTCTATTACATATAGATACTCTGTCTTCATTTTGGTCATTTTTAATTGACAGTGGCGCCTGACACCTTAGCTTTAAGTTCCCCTGATTTGTCAAGTTTCTAAGGAAAAGCCAGTGCACTAGACTCTAAAATAGGTCCTTTGGAAATGAAAGAATCTTTTAACAGTATCATAATTAGTACCAAATTCATCTGCTTTACAAATTGGTTTTTTGATATATCTTCTCAAAGAGAAGTATGTGTACATTGAATTTCACTGACCCGGTTTTCTTATTCCAATTAAATGTAAGCAGTTTCTAGTGTTTTCTCTATTACTGCTCTAATCTTCATTTTACATCAAATACTATGGCTCTTCCTGTTTTGACATGGAGTGGAATGCACAAGGTACTTCTGATTTATTTACTTTGAAATCTAGTATGCCTTCCTGTGCTCGGCTTTGGGGCCAAACAAAATGGGGCCTTTTCACGAAGCTAAGAGCAATCGATGTATATTATTAACAATATCCTCCATAGAGGTAGAGTTTTAGAAACCCTTTAAAACGCTCATCTATAATTTTTACACAGTTTGGTACAATACGCATTTAAACAAACTAAGACAACAGTGTTCCTGGTTTTTGGTTTTTTTAAATCATGTCAAGATTTTTTTGTGGCAGCAAATGGAAGTCCGAATGACGGTGCTTAACTTGCACTGTGGGCAGAAAGGAATGAGTATTCATTTCATTTACAAGCCAAGTTTCTCATTTTCTACGACCTTCCTTTTCACTAGCACCTACCCTGTATTCAGGGATTATCTGACTCCAAGCAAACCTCTGGTTTCGCTTTTTGTTTGGTTGTCAAATGTTTTAGAGGCCACGCTGAGCCCTGCAACTATCGGGGGCGGCGGGGGGCCTCACATGGAGAGTGGCCCCATATAAGCTCACAGGTATGATCACACAATGGGCTGAACACAAGACTAGGTCTGTGCCCTCTGGCTGCTTACAATCAACTCAGTAACTCAAGACTTACTCATATCAAAACATATCAAGCAAAGTATAGTCATATTCTTAATCTTTTCTGAACACACACTTTAAAATATAAAATTTATTGACTTTATTCCATTATAAAAGGAACACATTTCTAAACAGAGAATTTGGTTCATCTATGAAACCAAGGGGGGGAAAAAGCAGAAAAACCATACATGCTCCCACCACCCAAATATAATGAAGTAAACATTCTGATATACTTCTTTGCTGGCACTTTTTTATGCATGGGGATTTAATGGTCTTATTTTCTGTAATAGTTGGGAACATATTTTACAGTCTGCTTTTTTCATTAACTAATACATTTCATGTTATCACATATTCTTCTGAAACCAAATTGCTCAACGATACTTCTGTTACTGGATATTTTGTGGGCTTTCCTCAAATTTTTATATAAATAATGTCATAATGAACATCTTTATGCATAAACATTTGCCTTTATTTAAACTTATTCTTTTTGGATAGTGTCCCAGAAGTACAATTAGGTGGGCAAAAGGAAAGGACATTTTAAAGGATCTTGATACATGGTGTTAGGTTGCTTTTACCCTCCCACCAGCAATGAGAGATCCCACAGCAATGGATGTGACCATTTTTTAAAGTGTTTCCTCATTTGACAGGTAGAAATGATGTCTCATTTTAATCAACAATGAATTGATTACTAATAAACTTGAACATCTCTTATTTGCTAAGAAATTGTATTCCTTCTATTGGGGTCTATCTACACATGTCTCTTACCTAGGTATCCATTCATTCACTCATTCAACAAACACTAATTGAGTACATACTCCATGTCAGGCCACATCAAACTGATAGAGAATAAGAGAGAAATGGATGAGATTCAACCCCCAGGCATCAATGCCTGCACCCTAGGATTAATCACAGACTAGAAGGAAAGCCAAGTCAACAAAGTGAAAAAAGGCTACAATAAAGATATGTTCAGAAGCTCAGGGAAAGTATCCCTCCATCCAGTCTGGCATGTGTATCCATGAAGGGGGAAATCCAGGAAGGCTTCACAGGAGAGGTGATAATGGAGCAGATCTTAAAGATGAAAGACAATTTGCCAGTCAGAAAAATTGGGCAGGGAGGGAAAGGAGGTTGGGAAGAATGAGAGAAAGAACCATATCCTCAAAGATTCAAGGATAGCAAGAGGATGGTCCATCTGAGGGGCTATACAAGTACTAATAAAAGGAGCCAGTATTTTTCACGGGCTTAGTGTGTGTCAGACACTGATCTAACTGCTTCACATGTATGAAACCATTTAATCCCACAACAACCCTTTAAGTAAGAACTTTGATTATTCCCATTTAACAGATGATGAACTAAGGCCCAGAGACTTTCAGCAAATTTCCCAAGGGCACACAGCTAGTCGGTGGTGGAGCAAAGATTTGAACCCAGATGGTCAGGATTCTTTGGATAACTAGAACATAGAAAGGTGACACAAGACAGAAGTTAGACAGTTGGCAGGTGGAGCCCAATCATGAAAGGCACACATGGGGCCATGCTAGCTAGTGCAGTGGGTTTTCTTCCACCAGTGAAGGGAATCTCTTAAAGAACGTTGAGCAAGATATCACTATGAACAGCTAGTTGGATGTCAGAAGATTCAGGAAGCAATGTGAGGGTAGGTATGCCAGTGAGGGCTGCAAAATAGAACAAGAGGATGGAGCTGAGAGACATCAACTAGGTTGGATGTGCTTGGCCAAGGACAGGTGCCAGGTCTCTTGTTGAGTATCTGGGGAACAGGACCATCATGGAAACTAGCTTTGGACAACAGGGGGACACCTTTTCTACTGAGGTGAGAAAGGAGGAATGCAAAGTTGTAGATGCAGGGGCAGGAGGGAGGTTGTATCTCAGGACCTCTATATTCTCTGCTAACCTGAGATGAGGTTTTCTTTTATGACTGGGAAGAAAATGGTGAGATTAGGAGCTTAAGAGTGAGAAAGTTTGAAACATCCATTGAGGGGAGTGGGAAAAAGCATAACTAGGCCTTGATCCATCCTTAACTGCTTCTTCATCCTTAACTGATCATTATCTGTCAACTTTCCAATTTGTCAGCTCTGCCTTTCATTTCTTGGTCCTTATTGGTCCCTTCCCTTCAGCTTATAGACATGTTCACGTCTCTCCCAACTGAAAACAACAGCACAAACCAGTTGTTGACCTGCCCAGCTAAGCCATCGCAGTGGGATCCATCAGGCTGGCTAAACCATCTCTCACAGCAGCCTTGTGACAGCAAGGAGCCACAGCAGTGGTGTTTGACAGTGATCTGACCACTTTGGGGTAAAACTGCAATATTTCCAGAATCCCTCACCTGGCCTTATTCTATTTCCATATTAATAGGTGTTTCTTCCCACAGCCTCTGGGGACAAGAGGTGGAGAGAAGCTGTTCTCTCCTCCCCTCTACCGCTCAACTGGTCTGGCGCCTGTCAGTTATTAGGGCTCCACCTGTGGATTTCCTCCCAGAAGGGGAGGGGAGAGGAAGGCACAAGTTAAGAGGGGAGAGAAACAGGGAGTGAGTGTGGCTGCCAGAGAGGGATGAATGGAGCCAGGCCTCCTGTGAGCAATAAACAGGTTTCTCGCACTTTATCCTTTCCCTTGACTTATTTTGGCTTCACCGGTTTCACTAGTTTATTTGCCCTGGGCCAAGAACATGCTTTTTCCCCCGGAGCTACACCATCTTTGGACAAAGTAAACCTCCTGGGATTCCTGAACAACTAAGGGGACACAGGAAGGAAAGGGGTCTCAAGGGGAATATATTGATCATTTCTCAAAAGGAATTCCTGATAATATGGCCCATAGGAGCTTATGGAATTAAATGGGAAAGTAAAAGAGAGGTGATCACATTCTAACCTCCAGTAGGTGGGATGTGTCATAATGGTTCCAGGGGTGATCAAGGAGTTTACATTTATGGTCAGGACTTCTCCTAGGACATATTTTCCCCGGTCACCTTGTGTTGTGCTTTCAGTTTTTCCTGTAGTGTTGCTATTACCTTCTACTGCTACTTGTCTTTTGCAATAAAAACTATATGCTAGGTTTGCTTTAGGGTTCTGCAATTTTTTATTTTGTAAAATGGAACACTATGCACTATGTTTTATTTTTTCCCAATAATAGGTTTTTAAATTATAGAACAAATACATCATGGCACAAATTTGAAAAGTATAAGTTATACAATGAATCTCACCTCAATCTCTAGTCCTACTCCCCAGAATTTCTTTTTTTTCTCCAGCTATTTTGAGGTATAATTGACAAAATTGTATATATTCAAAATGTACAATGTGATGATTTGATATACATATACATTGTGAAATGATTATTATTTTCTGCCATTCTATTTGGAATTCTATCCTGGGTAAGTTGAAATTGCCCTAAAATATTATAAACTTGTGTCTACCTCATTTCCAAAGACTAGGATGTAATATGATTTTACTTTCAAGAGGAAATAAGAGGAATTCAGCACTTGGTTTCCCCACTCTGAGAGCCTTGGCTATTTTATCTGTGGTATAAACAATGTCATCTTCCTTTTTAGTTTTCCTAACAATGTCATTCATGTCTTGAAATCATATTTTACCTTTGAATTTAGATGTATAAGCATGTGTGGATGTGTGTGTATGTGTTAGAAACCTCTTTTAGTGTTGAATGGTGTTCCAGCTTTTTAATATAAGATGTCCTCCTTGAGTTCTTAATTATCATTTTATCTTCATGTTCTGGAGTAATTTACTAAAGTAATGTATTACTTTGAGTCATTTGTTAAAGAAACTATTTTGTTTTCCTGGCGATTTAAAAATGTTTCTATTGTCCCTGTATACAAAAAACTCCTTGTCCCCAATTTGTTTACTCTCAAAACACTGAAGATTTAACCCATTGTCTCGTTGCATAACATGAGGCCATTAGCTTTTTGGTTTTTAGGTCATTGGTTCTACTGCTGGTGGTGGTGTTTTTATGCTTTGCTTTATGTATGTTTTGCTTTGATATCCTTAGAAGAGCCTTTTCTTATATATGACCTTTAAATTTTTTACCAAGGGGTATCTACTGATCTCTTTTCACATATTTTCTTAGAACAGAGTGAATTCTCTCAATTTCCAGACTTATTTTTGCTTAGAAAAAGGATTTTTCTTTAAAAATTATCTTTCATTATTACTTTAGTTCCTTCATTCAATTCCCTGTCTACCTCCATATCTCTTCTCTTCTTTCTCATTGTTTTAATCCTCTTCTTGTTTTTCTGTTTCGGGGTGTTTCTAAAGATAGTTCTCTGGTTTACTACTGAGTTTTCTGCAGGGTTTAGTCTCCTATTAGTGCCTCCTGTTTAATTTTTAATTCAGAAAATATGTGTTTTATATATTTCAATACAACTCTTTCCCTATTTTGGTCTGTTTGCTTCTCAAAATGGCTTGCTCTTGCTGAGACCATCACACATATGGTTGTGACCATAACTAACTTCTAAAAACAAACAAAAATCAACTTTTCATACAATAAATCACTTTCAGAATCTACATGGATTCTTCTACACTGCATAGTTTAGTTTGCCTCTGTTCATGCAATCTTACAAAGAGGTCTCTAGAGCAGTCTGAGAATCCATGTGTGGCTGTGTTTCACTAAATTCCACAGGCTCTGCCACAGACAGGCATGTGTATCTGTGTGGGGACTGAGGGGGGGTACAATTAAGGAAAAGAGAGATCCAATCATGTCTGTCCTCAATAACTGTGTCCAAGTCAAGAGGAAAAGAGGGAGGGATGGAAGGAAGGAGGGAGGAAAACAAGCTTTTAATTTGGAGATCAAGAACCCAAAGTTAGGGTGGATGTTTGGTGAGGAAAGAAGAGGCAAAGTGGCAGAGCAAAAACTGAAAACCCTGTCCCAATACCCCAACCAATGATAGAGGGACTCCAAAAGAGGCTCTCTATGCTTGGTGTCCCTAGAGTTGTGCAGTTCACAACCTGCACAACCCTTACAGTGGCCCTTCTCTAGGACCACTCAATCATACAGACACCCCTAGATAGACTCTTCTGCTCAACAGACAGATTGCCATTAAGGCTACTGGGTCTCTTATGCCAGGAAAAAAATCAGAAAAGGAAAAAATACAAGTCCATCAAGGAATATAATGACTTACTCCCTTATCAGAATATGAAATAGGGAAATTTCTTACATTTTACTGTTATGGCCTATTTTTGGATTTGTTTTGGTTTTCTACGAAGAATTCTGAGCTTGGGAGAGAGCAGCACCGGGATGAGGATTAAATCACTTCTCATAAGCACAACCTAGGCAATCAGACTGGCTGCATTTTGACAGTGGCTAGAACTTTTAAACTTTGCAATATCAGTGAGAAGTCATTTTCAGTCCAGACAATATAATGAGAACTCGTTCCTGGCTCCTTGTTTTAAACACCCTGTACTTAAATTATATAATGAATCCTACCATGTAACCACAGAACATCTGGCCTAAAAGTAGCACTTTTAAGTAATACAAGAAATCTATATGCTGATATCCTCATCTATAAAGTGTAAGTAACTAAATCAAAAAGTAAATACGCTCATCTATTAAGAGTCTGGCATTTTTACTTAAAAAAAAAACAAAGGAAAAATGAGCAGGAATCAGTTAAGATAAAATAGGGAAGCTGGTTGTCAGTCACAAACCTAACTTCCCTGCCAGTCCAGGACCCATGTTCCTCACTCCAGACAGGAGGGAGCCACTCTGGCAGGTGCTGAAACAGTCCCTCCCAGGCCACAAAATGGTCACTCCCAGGGCCAGTCAGCCTGGAGTTGATTTGCAGCAACAGTGACTAGCCACAGCCACAGCCATGTCCTGCCTAAGTCTCATGCAGACTACATTAACCACAGTTCTTCCCTACTTTTATTTTGTTCTCTAATTTTTATTATTTGTATATCCATATTATGTTGTTATAGAATTGTTTGCATCTTAGCAACTCACCTTAAATCCATTTCTGAAACAAGGAAAAATATAAGTATAAACCCACATATAATGGAAAGAAATTGAAGGGGTATATACCCAGTAAGTTTTTAAAATCCTACCCCAATTGGCCCCATTCCAGAGGAGAGTCTTTCAGAAAGGGTAGCATCAAAGAGGAAGATTTCAGTGAGAACAAAGATCACAAGGTTGATCAAGACAGCTGCAAGGGCACACACATGCTTTCTATACCCAGAAAATCTAAGTTCCATGTGGCCACTGAGGAGAAGTGAATGGAACTAATGTCATGGCATTTACTGGCTTGGTGTTGAGCATATATTAAGTCATTTAATCCCTGCAGGAATCTCCTAAATGATTCTCATTTCACGAATGAAGAACCTGAGGCCTTAGAGAGGCAGAAAGAAAAAGTCAACCGTAGCTAGTTTCACTCAAAATGTTGACTCATGATGAAAGTGCCAGACTGCCCCGTGCAAATCCCAGCTTTACAACTTGATATGTGATTGTGGGTAGGTTCCTTAGGAACATCTTAAAAGAAGAAATATAATTTGGACCACGTCTTCAGGGGTAGGAGAAACCTGGAAAGCCAAGAAGAGACCCCCTCCAAAATGGTATGGGGAGAGAATGCCCCAAACTGGGCAGAAACAGCAAGACCAGGTCCCACAGTGGGTGACCTCTGTGCCTCAATTTTCTTTGCAAAATGGGAATAATAACGGTTCACACTTTTCAGGACTGCTGTGAGGATTAACTGAGTTAATGCATAGAAAGCATTTAGCATGGCACTCGTCATGTGGCAGGCAGCATACCAGTATTAGCTACTATTACAATTATTAGCATAATGAACTGCCCATCAAGAAAGGCCAAATTCAGTCTAGGAATCCCTTTCAGTAGTATCGTAGCTACTAAGTGATTGAAACTGAATTCAAACATAGGACACTGCCTTTGTTCATGCATGCATTCATTCATTCATTTATTCTTCAACTCACACGCATGAGGGAATAAAAAGATATGCTGAGTAGCACCAGCCATAAATGCAATGAGATCAAAGAAGCAGGATCACTGTGGGCTGGGGTGGTGAGGAACATCTTAAAAGAAGAAATATAATTTGGACCATGTCTTCAGGGGTAGGAGAAACCTGGAAAGCCAAGAAGAGACCCCCTCCAAAATGGTATGGGGAGAGAATGACCTAAACTGGGCAGTAACAGCAAGACCAGGTCCCACAGTGGGTGACAGAAGTTCAGACATGAGGCTGATGTTCTCCAAGGGCAGCTCACTCACCTCTGAATCTCCATCACCCACTGTGGGCACAGAGTAAAACACATTCATTGGGTGGACGGATGGATAGATAGATGAATGAATGAATGAATGAATGAATGAATGAATGAGCAATAAAAGTACATGGTTAAATGCTACATTATGAGGCATATCTACACACCCAGTACTTTGGGTTGCAAAATTTACTTGAATGAAGAACAGTCAGGTAGGGCCTGCCCTATGGTGGCCCAAGTGTCACTCCTCTCCTGCTCTGTAGTATTCTCTCATTTTACCTCAAAATGTTTACATCATAATTCTCCCTCTCTGAGGAACTGAAAATTAGTACTGAGTAATGTTCTCATTTTTTTAAACAAAATTTGGACTCTAATTTTGTTTAAAAAGAAGAAAGCATGGATGACACTAACCTGGTCATTTTGTACCAACTAGATGGCTGCATAACTGCTTGCTTTTAATCACTGAAATTTCATTTAGAAAAGAGACCATTAGAACATTACAGTTTAGATGAAACAGTAGTTTCACTGTTAATGATTTGCCCACTCCCACAAGACCATAATCATGGAAAAAGAAATAAAAGAAACAGTATAAATACATATGTATATATAAAACCTCAGAAAAAGAGTTGGTCCTTTTTCCACTCTTTAGAAACATAAGAAATAGTCTATCTATTTTGTTAGAAAATTATACGGTTTATTTATTCTAAAATGCCAGGAATTTTTTCTAGCATCCCATAAACCTCAAGGCCATAAGAATGGATATGCTTCAAAAATAGAAAGAGAAAAGCCTGAGAGTTATTAAGATTTTTAAATAGTGGAGCTGATTTTAACTAAGCCTATCCAAGCAAAGCCAAGTCCACTTTAGCATAGGTATTAATAACATGACATTCCCTAATAATAACGTGTCTAGTCAGCATTTTCTCCAGTGTAATTTCAGGGAGTCCATATGGCATGGTGGAGAGGTTGTGTGTGGCAAAATGGTAGACAAAGCAGCAATTAAAACTCCAACTACTGGCTGAGCTTGTGAAAAAAGGAAGGAAAGTTCCTAAGTACAAAGGCAAAGACATAGCTGACAGCCAGAGAGGAAGTGTACAAGCTAATAGGGTGGCACGTGGGAAAGGTGGGAATCAAACATTACTAAGATGTAAGAGCATGTATCTTAATGCTCACTCAGGTACAGACAAGGCCTCTGTCCAAGAAGGGTAGCAATTTGGAATCCCTACACATGAAACCTGTACACAAAGCTAGAAGTGTAAGGGTTGCACTTGAAGCAAAAGGATTCATAAACTGTACCTGATGGCCAAGAGACACGACAACAGAGACCTTTTCTAGGTTGAGTGTCAGAGTACAAAAAAAAAAAAAAGAAGTTATCTGATAGAACACAAAGTCAATATTTTGCCTACTAAGAATTTGTAGTACAAATTTCTTTTACCCACTTACCTGGAAAGCTCCAAGGCAATAAATTAACATCAACCTTAAGGTGAAATTAAGTCCAATTTACAAGCCAGCCTGGAGAGGCAAAATCAAGACTACTCTGAAAGTTCTACTGCTGGATGCTAAATTTAGTGGATAAAAGTTTGAGGAAATACAGAATTTGCATAGTCTCAAAGAATCTCTCTTAAGGTATTTATTTATTCATTACAAAAAGAAAAACAGTAACTTTACAATGGAGAGATCTGGCAAACACCACCTTAATTAAGTGATCAAGGTCAGTAACACTAGTAGTAAGACCTATTGATATCATAAGCCCTTTGATATGGTACACTTAGGACACATCATTTCTGTAGTATTCTTCTCCAAAATGCATAATCTTAGTCCAACCTGGTGAAAATATCAGACACACCCAAGCTGAGGGACATTGTACAAAATAACTGATCAATACTCTTCAAAAATATCAAGGTCACGAAAAACAAGGAAAGACTGAGGAATTGCTACAGATTGTAGCAAACTAAGAAGAAACAACAATGAATGCAATGTGGGATTCTAGACAGGATCCTGGAAGAGAAAAAGGACATTAGTGAAAAACTTGGTGTAATTCAAATAGGATGTTTAGTTCATAGTATTGTCCAATGTCAATTTCCTGATTTCTTAGTTTTGATAATTACACTATGATAAGATGTGAACATTAGGAAAAGCTAGGTGATGGGCATATGGTAACTCTCTGTACTATTTTGGAAACTTTTCTGTAAATCTACAATTAGTTCAAAATAAAAGGGTTTAAAACAAAACATTCATCAGTAGATGAATAGATAAAGAAGAGGTGGTACATCTACACAGTGGAATATTATTCAGCCATAAGAAGAAAACAAATCCTACCATTTGCAAAAACATGGATGGAGCTAGAGGGTATTATGCTCAGTGAAATAAGCCAGGCGGAAAAAGACAAGTATCGAATGATTTCACTCATATGTGGAGTGTAAGAACAAAGAAAAAAACTGAAGGAACAAAACAGCAGCAGACTCACAGAACCCAAGAATGGACTAACAGTTACCAAAGGGAAAGGGACTGGGAAGGATGGGTGGGAAGGGAGGGACAAGGGGGAAAAAGGGGCATTATGATTAGCAGACATAATGTGGTGTAGGGGCAGGGGAGGGATGTACAACACAGAGAAGACAAGTAGTGATTCTATAGCATCTTACTATGCTGATGGACAGTGACTATAAAGGGGTATGTGGTGGGGACTTGATGATGGGGGCTGTCTAGTAACCATAATGATACTTTAATAAAAAACAAAAACAAACAAACAAAAACATAAAACTACTCTGAAAGGCCAATCCAAGCAATAAAGGAGTGCTACAATGGGGAAGACAAGTCCAATTTAAGAGGAGCTTAGAAAACATAAAAGAAAATAATCCACCATGAGTGAGAATCAGCAGATATAACAGAAGGATTAGTACCATATGAATCTGCAACAACAAAACAAAAATCAGTAATAAACCACAAAATTATCTTTAAAATTATTAAAGAGATAAGAAAACATAAAGAAAACATAAGAACAAGATGACATGGAAAAGAACAAATATTTAAGACACACACAACTAAATAGCTCTTAAGGAATTGCAAGGTACAATCACTAGATTAATTAACTGTATGACAGACTTAAGGAAAATTCCAAGAATGCACCACAGAATGAAAAATAAATGAAAAGAATGAATGACAGGTTAGAAGACATGGAGAAAAGAGAGAAGTCTGACAAGAAGTTAAGAGACATTGAGAGCTTGAGAGGGAAAGCAGAGAGCATGGGCAGAAGAAGATATTTGAAGAGGTAATTCAGAATAATACTCAAATTGAAGAATTACAAATAGTCCCAAGATACATTATAATGAAACTACAGAACACCAAAAACAAAGAGAAAGGCAACAACAGGGGAAAAAGGCTTACAACTACAGAGGAACAATTATATTAACAAGAGACACCAACAACCGCAACAGAGGGCAGAAGACAATAGAATAATATCTTCAAAAGGTCAAGGGAAAATTACTATAAATCTAGAAATACTGACCCAGTTAAACTTCAAAAGTAAGAGAAAAATACACACATATCAGAAAAGTAAGAGTTAATTCCCAGAGTTACAAAGCAAGTCTCAATAAATATCAAAGAATCAGTATACGCAAACCATATTCTCTAACTAAAGGTAGTAAGAAAAATCAAAACCTAAATGCTAATCTCATACACAGTTGGAAATTTAAAAACAATTAATTGGCTAATATTAAATCTTTACATATGAAAGACAATAAACATTAAACACATTAAAGCTTTGGCTTCCAAGTAGTACTTAGAAGGCAAATTGAAGCCTTAAATACATTTCTTAGAAAATAAAGAATGATAATCAATGAAACAAAATGTCCAACTCAGGAAGTTAGAAAGTAAACAGAGAGAAAATAGAAAGAATGACATTACAAAAACAAGATAGGAATTAATGAAATATAAAATGAAGTAAAAATAGAGGGTTAAATTGAAATTTGGTACTTTTAAAACTAATCAAATGACTCCAGTAAAATCCATTTTTCAAATAGAGAAAAGGCACAATCAATAATAGGGCTCAAAAGGTGATATATTTTTCAAATTAGATGAAATGGAAAGTTTCTATAAAATATGTAATTTTCAAAACCAAATCAAGGAGAAGTAGAAATCTGGAATGAGATGTATTGTGCTCTAAGAGATTGAATCGTTAGTTAAAAATCTACCCACAGAAAAAGACAGGGCTATATGGTTTTGCAGGCAACTTCTATAAAACCTTCAGAGAACCAATAATACCTACCTTTTACAAATGGTCTAAGAAATAGAGAGTGAATGTTCTGAAACTTGTTTTATGAGACCATTATAAAACATTGATATTTAAGATGGGCAAAAACAGTATGAGAAAGTAAAAGTACAGGCCTATTTCCTATATGAATGAAGATGTGAAAATCCTTAATAAAATATCTGCATCCACCAAAAACCTATGAAAAGCAACATACTTAATGGTGAAATATTAGAAATACATTTCTTTTTAAGTCAGGGAAAACATAAGGATATCTGCTATTACTACTTATCTTACATAGTGCATGAAGCTCCTAGCCAATATAATAAGAAAAAATGAAAAAAAATCATAAGGATTAAAAGGGAAGAGGCAAGTTGCCATTATTTCAGCTTAGATAAATAAAATCCAAGAGGATCTACAGACCCTGAGAACACAAAGAGAAAATGATATCAAACACAAAAAAATCATTTACAAAAATCGATAGCATTCATATACACCAGTAATAACCAATTAGACAATGGAACTTTAAAAAGTATTTGCAACAGCAACAGAACTATACAGTATTATAAAACAAGATATACTATATACACAGATGGGAAATCTCTTCTTCAATAGTGACAGCAATTAGACCCCCCAATTAATCTATAAATTCAACACAATTCCAGATACATACAAACTGGCTTTTTAAAGAACTAGAAAATGTGGTCATAAAATTGATAAGGAAAATTAAAGTCCCAGGCAAAGTCAGAAGGAAAATTAGAATCCTGCTACATATCACGACTTATCATGATGCTAGAGCAACAAATTAAAACAGGTGGTACTGGTCTAGGGATAGACAAGTAGACAAATTTAGCAAAAGAGAGAGCATAGAAACCAATTCATCTGGGTATGGGACCACGAACTACGTCAGATGTATCAACACAAAACGTTGGGAAAAGTACAGACTTACCCAATGCTTGTTGCTGGAACAATTGGCAATTCATATGGTATTCATAATTTCTTGAAGAGGATGCAAAATTCATAAACCATAAGGGAAAAAAGTAGATGCATTCACTTACCAATTAAAATTTTAAATTTCCATATGGCAGAAGACACTATACAACAAGTGCAAAGAGAAGCCAAGCTCAAAGAATGTATCAGCAATGCACATAATCAACAGAGGACTCACATCCAAAATGTATCAAGAACAAAGCAGTAAGACTTAAATCCCAAGAGAAAAATGAGTGATATGTAAAGTATGAAAATACAAATTGGTGTTTCCCTTTGAAGAATAATTTAACAGTATTTAGCAAAATCAAAGATACTCGCAGCTTATAGACTAACGATTCTACTTCTAGGCTCTTATTCTAGAGAAACTAGCACATATTCACAAAGAGACATGTACGAGGATGTTCCCTGGCAGCCTTCTGCAACAGCAAAATAACTGTTCGTAAGAGTAGGAGACTGAAGAATGAGCCCCACGGACATCAACTGTTAATCTGTGGAGCTTGCAAATGTTCCTTTATTGGGAAAAAGAGCCTTTGCAGTTATGATTAATTTATGGATCTTTAACTAGATCTGTTATAACTAGATTATCCTGGATTATCTAGGTGGGCCCTAATTGCCATTACATGTATCCTTACACAAAAGCAAGAGAGATATTTCTCCTTTTTCTTACACACACACACATACATGCACACACAAAGTAGGAGGGGATGATGTGAAGGCAGAGGCAGAGATTGGAATAATGTGGCCAGAAACAAAGAAATGCCAGCAGCCACCAGAAACTGGAGGAAGCAAGGATCAGATTCTGCCATAGAAACTCCAGGGGTAGCATGACCCTGCTGATATCCTGCTTTCAGCCCAGTGATAGTGATTTGGGAATTCTGGCCTCCAAAACTATGAAAGAATAAATTTCTATTGTTTTAAGCCACCTAGTTTATGGTAATTTGTTACAGTGATGATCATAGGCAACTATTATAGTAAGTAAGAAATGGATAAACTAGTTTATTCATAAAATGGAATACTAAAAAACAATGAGAATAAAACTTAATCTAATGTATTGACATGGTAGTATCTCAAAATCGTATGTTGACTGAGAACAGCAAGCCACAAAAAGATATATACAGAGTTGTACCGCTGTGTACATTTTTTAAATTAAGGTATCATTGATATACAATCTTATGAAGGTTTCACATGAGCAACACTGTGGTCACTACATTCACCCATATTATCGAGTCCCCCGACACCCCACCAGTCACTGTCCATCAGCGTACTAAGATGCCAGAGTCACTACTTGTCTTCTCTGTGCTATACTGTCTTCCCCATGATCCCCACTACACCATGTGTGCCAGTCATAATGCCCCTGAGTCCCCTTCTCCCTCCCTCCCCACCAGCCCTCCCCCAGCCCTTCCCTTTGGTAACCTTTAGTCCCTTCTTGGAGTCTGTGAGTCTGCTGGCTCTTCTGTTTCTTCAGTTTTGATTTGTAGTTATACTCCACAAATGAGGGAAATCATTTGGTACTTGTCTTTCTCCACCTGGCCACTATGTACATTTTTAAGTGCACAAAACAATACCATAAATTGTTAATGATACATATATATGTGGAAAAAATTAAGCATGGGGATTATATAAACATCTTGATCCTGGTAATGGAAAGAGATGTTGAAGGAGGGGGCTTTAGCAGTATATCCACTTCTTATTTACTTCTTAAAAATCAAGGTTAAAAATGTAGAAAAATGTTTGACATTTGTTAATTCAGGGTAGTTGGGATATAGTATGTTTCAGTTTCTGTAGATTTTGGTGTATTTAAAAATTCCATAATTACAATTTCATTTAAGTTTTAAAAGAGAGAATATATCAGATTTGGAGTCACACAGGCTTAGGTCTGAATTCCAGTTCTGCCTTTAATTACCTCTGTGACCTTGGGCTAACTAATGAGTCTGCTCTTAGGGTTATCCTGAGGATGAAATGAGGTTTATGTTGTGTTCAACATAACCTCAAACACTAATAGCAAAGTATCCCAGGTAGGAAAGATGGAGGCCTATGAGAAAGCCTAGCCCTGCTGGCCAGGAGAATTATATACAGCTGTGTTTTCCAAAAGTTTTTGATTAAACACCCCTTAATAAAAATCTTTTGAGCAGTCACCCTCAATATACACATATTTATCACTTAATAATAATATAGTTATGCTATTTTACTTTTATATATAATAAAATATATGCAGAATAATTGTGAAGGATTAAACAAAGATAAATATAAATCATGGAAAAATAAAAATGAATAATGGAAAAAAGCATTTTCCATTATAATGGAAAATAATGGATAGATCATTTACCCAACCTCTTCCTTTTACAAAGAAGGCAGTGAAATCCCAACAGGTAAAGTGATCTGGCCACCATTAGAGGCAGGCAAGTTATTCTAGGAGGCTTCATGAAAAGAGATGCAAAAATTCTGAACAAAATTTTAGCAGATCAAATACAACAATATATAAAAGTGAAAATAACATAATGACAAATGGGATTTACCCCAGAAATGTAAGGCTTAACATTAGAAAACCAATTCAAGTCACTATAGTAGCAAACTAAAATAGAAAACCAACACAACCATCTCAATAGATGCAGAAAACAGATCTGACCAGATCTAATTCTCAACGGAGTAGGAACAGAGTAGGAACAGAAAGGAACTTCCTCAACCTGATAAAAGACATCTACATCTAATGAACATTACATTTAATGTTGAAAGATCAAATGCCTTCCCTTTAATTTCAGGAACAAGAGAGCAACATTCTCTCTATCTCCTGTACTCAACCTTGTATTGGCACTTCTAGCCAGTGCAGTAAAAAAGGAAAAAGAAATTAAAGGACTCCAGTTTAGGAATAAAGAAGTAAAACTGCCTTTATTGACAGATGGCATGACTGTCAATGTAAAAAACTTGATGGAATAAAAAAGAAAGCTACTAGGATTAATAGGTAAATTTAACAATTGACAGGATATAAGATCAATACACAAATAACAATCCTATTTCTATGTCTTAGCAGTATATAATTGGAAACTGAAATTAAAAACAGTACAATTTACAAAAACATCAAAAATATAAAGTGTTCAGGGATAAATCTGCTATTAGATATGCAAGACTTGTGCCTTGAAAACTATAAAGCATTTCTGAGATAAATCCCAAGTAAATGGAGACATATACCATATTTGAGTCAGAAGAGTCAATACTGTCCACACATTTATCAACAGATTCAAGGCAATCAGAATCAAAATCCCAAGAGGACTTTTATAGAAATTTGACAGGCTGATTCCAAAGTTTCAAAGGAAATACAAAGACCACATATAGACAAAATAACTTTGAAAAAGAACAAAGTTGGAGGACTAACTTGAAACTTAAAAAGATATAGTAATCAAGAAAGTGTGGTATTAGTAACAAGATAAGACAAACAGACTAATGGCTCAGAATCGAATCCTGAAATAGGCCCATTCTCAGAGGGACAACTGATTTTCAAAAACAGTTCAAAGATAATTCAGTGGCAAAAGGATAGTTTTTTCAACAAATGATGCTGAAAACAATTGCTTAACTATATGCAAACAAACAGAACTTCAACTTATACCACACACCACAAACAAAAAATTAACTCAAAGTGGCTCACAGACCTGAATGTAAAACCTAAAACTATAATGCTTCCAGAAGAAAACAGAAAACCGCTGCAACCTTGCATTAGGTAACGATTTTGTAGCTACAATACCAAAAGCATGATCCATAAAAGCAAAAACTGATAAATTTGACTTCATCAGAATTTAAAACTTTTCCTCTTCAAAAGACACTTTAAAAGGAATAAAATCACAAGCCACAAACAGAAAATTTTTGTCAATCATATATCTGATAAAGGACTCACATTCAGAATATATAAAGAACTCTCAAAAGTTAGGAACCAGAAAAGCAACAACTCAAGAAAATGGGGAAAAGACTTGAATAGACAGCTCATCAAAGATTATGAATGGCAAGCTCATGAAAAGATGTTAAAGCATCATTAATTGTTAGGAAAATTCAAATCAAAACCATAATAAGATTCTATTAGAATGGCTAAAATTAAACAGACTCACCATACCAAGTGTGGAGGAACTGGAACGCCCAGAGACTCTTGGCAAAAATGGACAATAATACAATCACTTAGGGAAATTCCCACTTTATAGTCCCCATCATTCCAACACTGAAGTCGGAGCTCAGTTTCCCACATTTCCTTAGAAACACGCAGATGATTCAGACTCTACCCATCAGGAAAGCTTACACAAGAGTTTGACTTTGAAGAGATTAATAGGAGAAAACCAGCTAGGTGTGAAGCCCGTCTGGTGTCAGTGGGGTCCAGCTTTCCAGGATGGCAAAGGGCACACAAGGTTGCCAAAAGGGGTGGTAGCGACGGCTGCAGCAAAACTGAGTTCTTGACAGCAGTGCAAATGGAGCAACGAGTTGTGGGCGGTGCACTCATAACAGAAGCCATTTTCTCATCAGACAAGTTCTACAGCCCAGTTCTGGGCACTGTTCCTAGAATTTAGCCTCAAGCTTGTTTCTCCAGCCCTTCAAAAGATACTGTGAACCATGCAGGATCCTTTTAATAAATTCCTTTTCTGCTTAAACAAGCCAGAGAGGATTCTGTTTTTTAAAACTAAGCCTTTACCAATACAAACAACACCATCAGGCAGTGACAGAATCAAATCAAAGATCTTGGTCGTTTTGATTCCCAGGCCAGCATTTTTTTCTATGGCATCACATTATTTATATTTAATGCTTTTAGGAAGGTTCAAAATGCTGTTTCCAAAAATGTATGCTGAGGCCCCCATCTCAAAGATATGCTGTGAACACTGTGAAAGTGTCTATTTGGTTCATGATGAGAGTAGATGTTTGAGTACTTCTGGAATCTATTTTTGCTTTTGTTCATATAGATTCAAACTAGTGGTTTTCTTAAAAGACATGAGACTTACAATAAAAACACCAAGAACAAGGCACACAGAGTTGTTCAAATAAAGACAGAGCAAAGCCATGTAAAAGGAGAGATAACTGTCTGAGATAAATCAGGATGGGATCATTATAATGTTCTAAGCGCTAGATTTATAATCTTATTCCTTGAAGTAAAGGACAGTAATGGGATGGATTATATTAATGTTTCCCAACCTTGGTCCACCAATGATGATGTTTATTTTCTACCTTCCAAATTTTTTAAGAGTTTCTGCCAACCTCATTTATTAGAGTGTTTTCCATGACCTCATCATGGGTAAATATGTAACTTATTGAAATATCAAAAACAGGAAATAGATTTCTACTACTCTTTTCAGTGACACAAGCTGCAACTCTTGGGATAAAGGGTTTTCACTTTCTAGTGTCTGCTATGCACTGCTGTGTGCTACAATAAGAAGTTTACATACATTATCAGATTTATTCATCACAACAGCTCCATGTAGCAGGTATTACTTGGTTTTATAGAGGAAAACATTGCTCAGCAGCTTACTCAAGGCCACCAAGCTGACAAATGGCAGGTTGGAGATTTGGATTCAGGACTGCAAGTCCCAGATTGGGACTCTTTCAGGAAGAAATTTTATTTTTACAAGAGAGAAGATGTTCTCGAGGCTCTAAATCTTAGAAGGAATCTATTATGTGGATGTTCACAAGGAATCTCCTGACTTTGCAACTGATGATGGGGGTCTGAAGAAAAGCTGTATAATCATTCATTCTGCTCATTGAGACCTGAGACACTGGGGACGGGAGGTATCTGGGAAAGACACAGGGTGAACCAGACATGGACCATGTCCTTGGAGAGCTCTGCCTAGGTGGGGAGAAGAGGCAAACACACAGAGAACACTGCCCAGGGTGGGTGTCACCTCCGAGAGGCAGCTTAGGCTGAGCAAGGTGGCTAGAGGGAAGAACTGACCATGGTTTCCCGGGCATGGGGCCCTCACTGCCGCCGCTGCTGCCTGTGGTTCAGATTGCAGGGCCCACATGGAGTAGCTCACCCTGCGCATGTTCCCAACTGTGCGGAACACTAGCCCTGCCCAGCCCATCAGAGATCCGAGGTTCCGGAAGGGGCTCTCTTTACTCCCTTGGATAACCGCCAGTAGCTCTCATGGGCCAACCTGAAAGACCATGAGAAAGGCATCCTAGAGGTGTAAGTCTGGCCTAGAGGCCAAGCTAGTGACCCCCACAAGGCAGAAGAGAAACATTTCCTCCCCAAACTGCCTCCCATTTCCACCAGTCCCTATTTTCCTTTAGGTCAGTTTTGAAGCAAGTATCTCAAAAAGGCCCAGGCATTAAGCCACTCATCCATTATGAACCGAGGTGCCTTCTGCAGAGCTGTTCTGGCACCCACCCTCAAGGTTTCCCTCAGAAGAGTGCAGATCTCTGAGAAGAAGGGAAATGCCTGGGACTTGGACCACTGCCCAGAGCAGCAGGGCTGGGCTCTGAGTCCGCAGGTACACACTGAGAGTGCCAGGTACGGAAGCAGGGGTGAGTCAGAGCCATGGAGGTGAAGCCCAGAGGCCTATGCCACAATCTTGCCTCTGCCTGCCTACTCTACTATTTCAGCACAAATGAAAAGGGAACATTTTACAAGCATTATTTATAAATTTACTCTTAAAATGTAGGAAGGAGACTTAGCAACCATTATATGGGCAAAGGAGTGAGGTACAGGTAGGTGAAGTGAGTTGCCCAAGTCAATTGGCTAATGAGGGTTGGGCCTTGTGTTCCCTGCCTCCCCTACAGTCAGAAACAGACTGCCCTTCCCAGTGCACAGCCATCAATTATTTATTTGTTTGCTGCAAACTTTAGACTGAATGTTCTGAGAAATAGGGCCATTCATTGAGTTATTCAACAAACATCTATTGTACTTAGAGGAGCCAATTATGGAAGCAGGGAAATAAACAAGTCAACAGGGGCTACCGGTGGATAGTAGATGAAAAGTGCTTAACACGATGTCTGGTCCGTAGTAAGCACTTGATAAACAGTGACTAGAAGTGACTAGAAGAACTATAAAAGTGTTCTTCCAGTGGGATGAGAATAAAGGGAGAGGGGTAGGCAAGGGTCAGACCATGAGAAACCTCACATGAAACACTGAAAGGCTGGGATCTGCCCTGGACACATGAAGATCTGAAGCAGGGATTAGAGCAGAGGAATGACATCTTGGATTTTAGGAAGATCACTCTGGCAAAACTTAGGAGGATGAGAGGTAAGAAAAGGAATCTGTTACGCAGCTCTCAAGAGAGTCCAAGCAAACAGTGTTGAAAAGCTGAGCTGCATCAGAGAAGCTGGGGATGAAGAGAGGTAGTTTAAGATGTGCAATTTCAAGGGATGGGTGGGAGATGTCAAGACAGAGGAGAGGAGAGAGACCGGGCAGACCCGGCCCAGGCCCTGCGGACAAGTATGGTGGCCTTTACTAAGACACAATCCCCAGCTACAACTTTATGGGAGAAGAAAGTGAGGTCATTTTAGGGAAAATTATTTTGGGATGCCTAAGGGACATCCAAGGGGAAGCTGTCCCAGAGGCACTCATGTTTCCAGACCTGTAGTTCAGGAGAAAGGTCTGAGCTTGAGAAACTAGTATGGAGAAATTAGCCCTCAGGTGATACTAAAATGGTGAGGCCTGGGTGAGATGTAGTCACTCAACAAATATGTATTAACCTCCTACTTATCTGCCAGGCACTGTGAAAAGTGAAAAGGCTAAGGCAAGAAAATAAAAACAAGAAGGTCCCTGCCCTGAGAGGATACGTTCTTGTGAGAAGAGCCAGAAAATGCACACATACATGCATGCATAAATAAAAGAGAGAAAAATATTAGCTAGTGAAAGTGCCAAGTAGACAATTAAACTAGGGTGTGGTGTAAAAGAAACTGGCTAAGCAGTTCCTTGGTCTTTGCTCAGGAAAGGGTGTGAGGAGCAAAAGAGAGGGTTGAAGACCATGAGCTAGGGACCCACAGTGGTGGGCCATGAATAGAAGTCTCAGTGCCTGACACCAGGCATGCCACATGGACTGGGATATCCAGACTCCTGGTCTCCACTCTCATCTGAAGAGAATGCCATCACCTCCAAACGAGAACCTCCACGAATTCTAGCATCATTATTCCACTTAGGAACTAAGTATGTACTGAGCCCAGTGCTGGGTGCCAGGGATAGGACAGTGAACAGGACTGTCAAGGTCCCTGCCCCTTGGGAAGCTCACGGGAAAAGTCACATAAGCAGGCACACACACCACATACAGTTATCTAAATAAAGTAACTGCAAGTTGTGCTAAGGGCTGGACAAAATAGAAACAAGGGGCTGAGAATACCAGTGAGCGATCTACTTTAGGTAGGACAGTCAGAAAGGAAGCCCCTCTGAGGCAGCACCGTGGAAGAGGTGTCCTAGAGTTTGCCATGGGAAGGACAGTGGTGTGGGCATTCCAAGCACAGGGAACTATGTGCGCTTATGTTTGTAGGTGGTAAAGAGCCTGACGTGTTTGGGAAACTGAGAGACAGACAGCATGGCTACAGGACAGTGCTGGAGAAAAAGAAGTGATGACACTAAAAATACAGACTCGCATCACTCAGGGCCCTGTGGCTGCAGGAGAATGTCTGGATCTTATTTTAAGGATAATGGCCAGTCATGGAAGGGTTTTTCAAGCCAGGCATGGCCTGAACTGAATTTCACCTTAAGGAATTTCTGGCCAGGAGAGGGCCTACAATCTGGAGCGGTTCTTTCTGAGCACGCAGCAACTTGAGGCCCTCCTCTACTCTCACAATGCGGTGGGGTCCTTTATTCCACCGCAGGTAGGGTCTGGATTCCAGGTGAAGAGCAGCTTTTCCTCCTTGGATCTTGCGCCTGGCCCAAGCTCTTCCCAAAAAGCCCTACAAACTCAGTAAAGTGTTTGCAGTAGACTTTGCTAGAGTATTGGGAGAATGGATACTTCTGTAAAAGGGCACACAATAATAAAATGAAACCACTCCCTCATTGCTGATGGAAATGTGTTTTCTTTTCCACTGCTTTCCACTAGTCCAGGGCCTGAGCCATTGATTTTGCTCTCCACTCTGTCTCTGTTTATTTGCCAAAAGGCCATGAACATGTGTATTACTATGGACAATAACAAAGAACTATAAATTCTTACTGATCCCAGAAGGTTGGGGATTCTGAACAATAAAAAAAGTGTCCTCTGAGTGCTTCTCTCAAAAGAATATTTAAGAGACACCAAAGAGCTTTGTTAAAACAACAAATGGATTTTTAGGACACTCTGGACCTAATGGTGGCTTCTGGTCACCATGTATTGATGCAAAAAGATGACTTCAGATACAAAGTCAGAAAGACCTCCACACCACCCTCTCCTGGGCTCACTTCCCCATTGCTCCGACCACATCTTGACTGCAGCGAGAGGATTTTCCTATACCACTTTCAGCCACTATTGTTTTCAGGAGCAAGAATTCTCAGTCTAAAGGAAAAGTCCCCTCTGTCCTCCAAGCATGATTTAATTTACATTCTCCTGAATGCTCCATTCACTTTGTTTTCAGGCTAAGAAGTCTCACAACTGTACTAGACCCTGAATGTGAATTTCCTTGTGTTTCCACTGTTTGGAAATTTGCCTAGGTCAGCCACTGGACAGTCCCAGCATTCAGCTTTACTTTAGAGAAAATCTGTATTGTTCGTGAGTTTTTATACTATTTCTAATTTCTGTCATATATTTTATCCCTCAATTTCCATATTTTTCTGTCTTTCAAAATGTGCGGGTGTATGTGAGCATAAATACACACAGATGCCCACATACCACCTTTTCTCTGATAACCAGTAAAGTTTTCACTAACTTTTCCAACTGGATCACATTCCTGGGGAGATGACCCCCCTTTGTTCCCCAGATTTCAGAGGGATGCTTGTAACTATACTTATTTTTGGCCTTTCTCACTCAGATGCACCCTTCCAGGCAGTCCCCTGATCCTTCAACACCACGAATCACAGGGCAGTGTGATGGCATGAGTTCTGTGCTTTTGTCTCTCTGTTCTTGCCTATCTATCTATCAACTCCTTTTATATGCAAATGTATAAAGTATACTAAAGATGAGCAAAAGTTCACCACAAAAGTTAAGAAATGCTAACTCCTAATAAAAAGTACTCAGCAAATTAATTAGGAAGCACTAAACAAACTGTTTTTTGCTCTTTGGACATCTTGGGGGGAAAGCAGACGGCTGCTTAGTAGAACATGGCTTACCGGAACGTATTGTAATCCACCATCTTTGCGTGCCTACAGTCAGCAGCTACAAACAGCTTCTTGAGCTCTCTGGACTTGGGTTCTTCTTTGAGCTTTTGTAGGGCAAGTTTGATGCTGCTCTTAGGAAACTGGAAGAGAAAGAAGAAAGGAAAGATACTTAAACATGCCTGAGACACAGGAGCCCCATCTTCCTGGTGGCTAGCAGACTTCACACTGTGAGCCTGAAGTTAGCTGGGTGTGTCTTTCCACTGAGACCAACACAGAGAAGACAGGACTAGATTTGTATTTCTTTGCTTAAGGCTTTAGGACAATGAACAGTATCAGATCTGAGAGAATGAGCTTAGGGTACAGCAGGCCACAGGAATCAGGAAACAACCCCGGCTCCTCCTCAGCTTTCTCCCTTTGACCCTTGGACATTGGCCCAGTATGTTTGGAGACCCTAAAGGAGAGCATGGGGATGCAAAATTGGGTAAGCTGACCACCGGGTACTCCATATCTTTAGAGGGGGCCCCCTGGAAGTGTCTGCCAGCAGGCCATATGCACTGAGCAGAGCACCGCTGGGTGTCAGATTCACAGGCACTGTGACCCCTGCCATCCCCTCTCAGGTGACCCCCAGCTCCTGTCTCCTATCCTGAAATTGGGTGTTTGTAAGAATGCTGGTTATTCAACCCAATAAAGCACAAGGTTGTAAATAATTACAGCTTAGAGATAAAAAATGATCAGATGAGATATGAAAATAAAAACAGTGATGGTGATGTAAGATAAAGCTCCCTCTCTTCCACCAGGGGGTCAGCACCCATTGCAGCCCCAAGTTCCCTCCCTCTTTTGCCTGTCCTTTCATCTATTTCCATAATAGGATCTATTTGCTCTTTTGAAAAGACTCCTCAGGCTGATATTAAAGAGTACATTCATCTCTTTCTGCTTAAAATGTCCTTGTTAAGAGTAGTTTTAAAATAATACAGCTTTCACTTTGGGATGCTGATACCAGATGTCCCACCCTGCTTTCATCTGTCTGAAAGGAGAAAAGCCCTTTATACCTTAAATGTATGTATTTGTGCTATATGTATTTTATACTAAGGTATGGGCCTCTCCTATGTTTGAAAACTTACAAAAGCTATTGTAAATTGTACACTGAGTTTGCTATAGACCACAGATGGCTAAGCACTTCACACACATTGCTGCATCTAATCTTCATAGTCACTCTCTGAAATAGGCCCTGTTATTCCATTTTAAAGATGAGGGAAATGAAGCTTAGGGAAGATATATGGCTAAGGACCCTCAGCTATTAAGTGTAGAGTCAGGTTTCCCAGCCAAGCCTGCCGGTCTGCAGAAATCTAATGGCCTATTATTGATAAGGCTCTCACCTGAAGTCAGGGCTTTTGAAGAGCTACCAGTTTCCTGTTGTACAATAACCTGAATTCCAAGCACCCCAAATGGAGTGATGGTGTGGCAGGCCTGGAGGGTGTTGCCCAGGCCTACTGTCAAGAGAGTCCTTACAGGGAAGATCACTGTTAGCAGACAGCCCCCAGCTGCTGTATCTTCGGGATTGCTGCAGTGTTCCCGCTGAGGCCACACTCCCCCCTCCACAGACTGTTCCTACCCAATGCCAGCATGGTGTGGGGCACCAGAGCTGGGCCCTTCTGACTGACTGGGGGACTTCTCTGCTGGGCAGTCTTGGTCTGGGGCTCCCCATTAGCCTGAACAGACTATCTCAGAGCTGCACTGCCTCTGAGGCTCTTCCCTCCCCCTCCGCCTTCCTTCCCTTTCCCTTCTCGGGTTAGATCTGCACCTTGAGCTCTCCACCTACTCCTGCTCCCTCCCCACTTACCCTTCATATGCATTTCCCCCAACACATGTCTTGCAAGTCTAATTTTTTTTTGGCATCCGCTTCTCAGAGGATGCAAACTCACATGGATCATGTTATACACACAGTGAGACTTAGCAACTTACCCCTAAGCATTTTATATGTAAATGAAATGGAATTGGTAGTGTGTGTGTGCGCATGTATATGTGTGTGTGTGTGCATATAATTGGACCACAAATATTAATACTCACAGGCAGATTTTTAAAGTACATTGTTTCTAGAGAGATTTTTTCAATACTAGGCAATGACTTTCGAACATGCATGTTTGTACACCAAACTAGTACCCACTTAAAATCAAGACTTTATCAACATGTTATTTTTACTGAACAGCAACCCATAGTAGATCTCCTAGTAACAGTACCCATCTGCCATCTTATTTCAAATGAAAAAACTCTATGAGCTCACTTAGCCAGGTTTGCCCTTGAATTCTTATTTAGGCCTCAGGTGGCTCCTGTTATGGGAAGTTGCAACCCCAACAACTATCAGGTTCCCTTGGGGTTTCTGTTTGTTCAGGTCTTGGCTTTCTCAGTAGGTCTGTGACAATTAACTGGGACAGCACAGTGTGTGGCACCAGATTTTCTTCCTTTCCTATAGCTGCTGAACTGCTTTCTGAAAACATTGTTAGCATCAGCAGAAAACCCAGGAAACTTGATTCAACCCTGGGCCTGCCTCCCGCCTGGGCCTGGCATCTGTGATGTGGGGCAGCAGAGGACCCAGTATGTAAACACAGCAGACTGGGACCTGGCCTCTGTGATGGGACTTGGGGCCAAGTCACACGGATCCATTATTCATGCCCACATGTGTGAATGCACAATGTAAAACTGGTGGCAAGATGAAGAAGAAATGATCTAGAGAAAGAAAAACACAGACTGCACAGAGCTGAGAAGCAAGTCAAGAAAGTTTACCTTATCTGAATGCTTTTCCATGTAGTTGAAGGTATATTCATCAGCATTGAGCAGAAGAAATAGGTAGCCATTTAAATTCACTTTAGCTCCAACATACAGCTCCTCGGCCTTGATATACTCTGATAGTTCACTTTTAAAGATTTCTTGTCCAGGCTTCTTAACACGACTCCTTTTCAAGAACTTCCCACCAGTAATCCCTACAGAAATGAGAAAAGTGAATGAGTAGTCTTTATTCTTAAAAGAACCATACAACTTGCCTTTGGAGTTGCTTCATGCTCAGTAGACCACACAACTTAGCTGTGAACTCATAATGCCTATTATTCTCAGGCCGAAAGGGAAAATGGGGCTGGCTGAAGAAATGAACCTTCCTAGATGAGTGTGTAAAGAAAAAAGTGGCATGGCATTCCAGCCTTTTCTTTCCTCTCTTTACTTCCATCCCAGTCCAAACACTTAAATAAACACTGAGCAAGTACCTGTGAAGGTACTGAGAATTGGAACATCAGGAAGATACCTAAGTGCATGTTTGAACAGTAGCAGGTAGAAAATTCCTCATTTGAGCTTGTTTCCACCTATTTGCCCCAGATGATGTCTTATACTTACTCGAACACGCAGATGAAGCGTAAGATGCCCCACTGCTGGAAAGGGGCTTACTTAACTGTTAGAAGGTAACTATGGGAGTTCCCTTAACTTTTTTCCTACAGGCAAAATACTTTTGCTTCTTTTTAGCAATGCCTCAAATGTTTAACTTTCCAGAATTCTCACCATTTCATCTGTTCTCTTTTGAGCATTATTTAGTGTTTGACCTCTTGGAAAGCAGCAAGCAGAGCTGAATGTGGGACTCCAGTATCTTCTAAATGGTACTCAACTGTCTTCTGACCTCTGGATCCAACCAGAACCCAGACAAACTCTGGGGTTCAACTTCATCACACTCCTACAACATTCAGAACCCACAGAGCGTGGAAAGACATAGGCTTTCAAACAGAGCTAGAGGCCATCCTGGCTGTATCACTTGCTAACTGGATGATCTTTAGGAGTTATTTAATCTCTCTGAACTTCTCTCAATTCTCAATGGTAAAATGGGAATAAAATTTGTGGGGGACCATGAAAATGCCCCTCTCACTAGCTGACAGAAGGCCCCAGCTGCTGTGTTCTGAAGGGTATCCCTGGGTTTATGCTGGGGTCATGCTTCCCACACACTGCTGCCTACAAATGGCTAGGCAGGCAGGAAACTAAGGCAAGCCCGCTCCTGCAAGATGGAGGCTGCTCCAATAAGTGACTTTGGCTCTAGGACTCCCCATTAGCATTGCTGAAACTTTCTTAGAATTTTGGTACAGTCTAAGACGTCCCCCTTTCCTCCTTCCCTCTGTCCTTTACCCAAGTCAGACATGCACAGCAGCCTGCCAGCTCTCCTGGATTCTTCCACATTTCCCCTCATGAGCATTTCTCCTAATAGGTCTCCTGCACATTTAATCCCTTCTTGAGGTCTGTCTCTGGGAAGATGTGGACTAACACAAAACTTAACTCATGAGGTTTTTTTAAGGAAAACAGCAGGAACTCAATCATGGTGCTCTTACACTAGAAGCTGATTGTTGATTGCCATCACCCTGAATGCTGGAATTTGGCCATATCTTCCCCATTCTAGATGCATATATATTTTTTTCTTTTGACCTTTAAGAACATGACTTTATATTAATTCTTATTTGATTTCATATTCTAAGATTTGATCTTAAAAATCACTGTGGAGCCTGAATTAGTTATACAAATTATTTTTTGGTGTACTGAGTGGCTCATAATAATAGCTCATAAGGACTAAATGTCATACTTCCAGGGATTTTGCAAGCAGTTGTTTTAACTGGTGTTTACTTGAAACTGACCATGGTTGGGGTATTTACATGATGGAAACTGGCAAATGGTACAAAGCAGGGCTTTTAAATTTGTTTCAGAGAGCTGGCTAACGAGCACACCACTGATTTTTCTTCCCAAACGTGTATCTTCAGCATAGATAAAAGTTTTGAATATGTTGGGACAAAGAATGGAGCCCTGTAGTTATGTAATTTGGTAAGTCAAAAGTAAAGGCTCTCCTTGGCAATGCCCATAGTGCCAGCACACTGTGGAAAGGCATTCTGTGGCCTGAGTGCTGGAATCTTGGCAACAGCCTCAACAGACAGAAAAGCCAGAGGAAGAAGGACTCTGAAGAGTGAACTTGTTAATCTGGGCTTCTTGTCTTAGAGTTAAGCAAAACTTCTGTAAGTGGTACTATCAAGAATACAGATTTCCTTTTGCCTTGTGGCTGTGAGTAGAATTGGTGGTAGCCAGATTTTGAGGCCCTTGGATTCCACAGAGGTGCCTCTGAGGCCACAGAGGAAGGGGGATAGCATCCAAAAGGAGGTGTCCCAAGTTCCCCAGACCTGAGCCAACCAAAACTATTCCTCTTTTATCATTTTGTAAGTCTGGGTTTCCATTTAAGACTTCTTGGTAAAATGAACTTTCGTGGTTATACAAAAAAGGGAAAGTCACTATTTAAGGTCATCTAGGCTATCAGATCACACTCCCTTTCAAACTGAAGAGACAGTTAATTGTTCTGAGGAAATTGCTATGAAAGGTATGTCTCTCACCTGAATTCTTCTCTATAGGTTCAAACACTGAAACTGTGTCATCGCTGAGAAAATATGAAATAACAAACATCCTGTCCACGTCGGCACATTTGCATGTGAACAGTTTCGCGAAAAACCGGAGTGTACTGCTTATGTTGACATTTCTAAAAGGAAGAGAAACAAGGGTTTATAGCTCATCTTCCACAAGTTATGTATGTTTAAAAACATTGACAAAAGGTGTGCTATGGGTTTTTTAAATTATAATTGACATAAAACATTAATTTTAGGTGTACAACATGATTTGATATTTGTATATATTGTAAAATGAGCACCACAATGTCAAATTATAATCCACCACCACACATAGTTACAAAAACTTTGTTTCTTATGATGAGAACTTTTAAGATCTACTCTCTTAGCAACTTCCAAATACACAATACCATATTATTAACTATAGTCACCATGCTGCACAATACATCCCAGGACTTACTTATTTTACAACTGACAGTTTGTACCTTTTGACCCCCTTCACCTATTGCACAACCTCCCTCAATCCCCCGGGTGTGCTCTGGTTTTAAGATAGTAGCATGAACTCTGAAGCTGAAAAAGTTCAACCATCTTATTAGGGCTCCAAAGCTAGAGGTAGAGGAATTATCTCAACTTACTAAAACATCTTATTCTTTAGATGTCCAGGGTAACACATTGGGAAAGGTACCCAAAACAAATGTTATCAACACACTACTCAAACCAGCTGCATTGAACAGCTGTTCCCTAGTTATGAGACCAGTCAAAACTCACAACAACCGTGTCAGCAAGCGCAGCCCCTCGCCCTCATTGCTCCAGCTTGCCAGAGGGTGTGCTCTTCCCGTGTCTGGAGCCACCTCCCACTTTCTCACACCCATTTCTTTTCTTTCTTCAGCCTTACATCCTCTCCTCCCTCTCCCCTAGTTTCTCAGCATCCCCCAACTCCCTTCAAGGGGAGAATGATCTTTCCCTTATCAAATTCTCTATGAAATATTATAGACCTGCCCTTTTAGAGCACCTATCCCCCATATTGTAAGCAGCTATTACAAGTCTGCTTTCTGAGGACCAGGACTGTGACTTATTAACCACTGTCTAACCTAACACTTTTTAGGTAAGTACTTACTGAATACTTCTGGACAAGTCGTTATAAGATCCACATGGATGGGAATGTACATTTAGAATTCTATGTATAACAGAATGGTCTAATAAACTGAAAAACAGATCAAATTCTAGAAACAAAAGTTCCCAAAGGTGACCCTGGTCACTGAAGAAATTAATTTTTGGTCTGCCAGCAGAAACATGTCTATAGGTATCAGCTAGGAAAAGATAGACTTTGTAACAAATACTAAACCCTTGGGGAGGTCTTGGATAATCAAAATCATTTCCCCAAGGAGGCAAAGAGTAAAATAAACCATATACTTCATCACTTCCCTGCCACAACTCTGAGCAGGGAGATCCTCACTTTCAGATTCTCCTGTGCTGAAGTTTATTCTTTCCTTGTGGTCAAGTGATTTAAAAAAACACAAAAGACAAAAAAACCTCATTTCTGGTTTGCAGAGGAAGAAAGTGCTTTTCTCTGCCCCCATCTCTGATCGTCCAAGGAAGCAGGGCTGAAAAAGCGTGGTGCCGAGATTTCCAGTTTGAGGCCTCCCAGGAGAGGAATACAGAAGGCTAGTCCCAGGGCAGCCTGGGAAAAGCAGACAGATTCCATAGCTCTGTTCTCTTAGTTCCTGGTTTGCCCATCATCAGACAAACCTCATACAGTTCAGGGTGCAGCTAGACTTTGATAACCATCTTCTCTGGTATATAACTGGATTTGAAAGAAACCAACCGGCTTGGTAAGCCCCTCTCATGAAAGACCCATAACTTTTACAGATGCCTGAAATATTAAAACAACAGAATGAGGTCTAACATCAGGTCAGATGAACACTACTATAAATTTACCTTCTTAGAACTTACATAAATTTTGTAAGTGTGTATATTAAGGGTGGGTTTTTCACATGTAATAGACCATTTTTTCACCTAATTCTAGTGTGCTGGAAAGCTCATCGATCGAGATGATCTTTATCACAAACTTTATCACAAACTTTATTGTGTATAAAAAGTCACCTTGAGAGCTTGTTAAATATACAGAATTCAGAGTCCCACTCCAGAGAGATGGATGCAGCAGTTACCTTGCATCTCCAGAAACTTGCATTTTTAATAAGCTCCCCAGGAAATTCTGATAAAGTGGTCCCCAGAGCACACTTGGAAAAACACTGCAAGTATCTTCAGATACTTCCTTGACTAAAAACCTCATTATCAAACTTCTCTAACACTCTTTTTATCACAATACCCCCAGCACTCCAAAGAAGTTGGCATTTCCCTGCTTCCTACTGCACCACCTGGTACAGCTCAGTCTGGATTTCTGGGCCATTAATAGTCAGTTCACACATACACACACACACACGCAGTTACTTGGCATGACTGCCTATAATACTCTTCTGCTCAAGCCACTTCAGTTACTGCCCCATGCTGTACTCATTTCTGATTCCAGGCCTTAGGGTCATCCCTTCTCCCACCCTTTCCTGTGGCTGCCCAGAATCCTGCCCATCCATCTGGGCCCCAATCAACAGAGCTCTCCTTGACTATGGCTGCCCTCCCAGATGAGCACCCATAATCTGTGGCACCCAATTTTCGACAGTACTAAACACCTTCCATATACTACAGAATGTGCTTACGCACTCTGTTCTTTATTGTCTGCCTCCCCCAGCTAGAATATAAGTTCTATGAGGGGGTAGGAGTTTTGTTCACTGACTTACCCCAAGTTTGTTTTGTTCACTGACTTATCCCAAGCCCCTAGGTCACTGCTTGGCACATGGCAGATGCTTAGTAAATACCTGTTGACTGAGAAAAATGAATGGCTCACCCAGGGCTACATACCTACTGAAAACCTCAAAAATAGCTAGAGCTATAGTCTTATGGTTGAAAGAAACATTATTTTCATTGATGAGAAAAAACTTTTAAAGAGAAAAATGACTGATGGCACAGCAGATGGACAATATCTGAAAACAAGTCCGAGATTACAATTAAACCACTGATATCTGGATGCTATATGGTTATGAATAGTATGAGTCTGGGATAATAGTCTTCCTGGTGAGAAGTCATATGTCTTTTCTATCCATGATTAAGAACTGGAAGGGTGAATGTATTCTGCTTACTCACTTACCATCCATTTCTTTTCTTTATTGTACAAAATAGTTATTGAGGCCCAAGGATGTAACCAGCACTGTTTTAACTCTGAGGAAAACAATAAAGCCAGTCCCTGCCTTCAAAGAGCCCTTGGTGTAGGGGGAGATCACAATAACATAAACAAGTGACTGCAGCACACTGCAATAAGTACAGGTTCTGTGGCAAGAAAGACGAACTCCAGAAGTCAGACTTCCCTGTGTTCAAATCCCAGCTCAACTAATGATTAGCTGTGTGAGTTTAGGCAAACTGTATAGCTTCTCCAAGCCTTGGTTTTGCCATGTAAAGAATGGGTACAATAATGCTATCTACTTTATGAGGTTGTTTTGAAGATTAAAATGAGATCAAGTATTTTACAGTAGTTAGCCACTGTAACCACCAATTGCTCTTTATTCATAATATAATTAGTAGTAATACTATTATCGGAAGCATGCTCGGCAGAGTATTATGCACACACAGAGAATAAGTAACTAATTTAACGTGATGCAGCAAGATATTATTCTGGTTCTCCCAAGTGAGACTAGACAATCTGCCCAGCAGGCCATCACAGTGATTTTTTTTTTACCCAGACAATAAAGGTCTTCATTCCAGCAAAAACCTCATATGCTTCAATTTAAAACTATTTCCTCCAATGACTCATTGTAGATCACCATTAACTTCATACAGCAATTAGCACCCAGTAAAATTTTAATAGTAATATATATATAGTCAATCTGTGTCATGTACAATTGCACATTTCATTCTGCAGTTTATTTATTTACATTAGGCAACTATGTTGTGTATGTTTTGTGAGATCATCTTCCTTAGGTTCCCACAGTTTTAAAATCCTGGGTTATTCAAACTTATGTATGTGTAAGTCTCCAGCTGAATGTGCCAGTTACTATGGAAACAAAGTCACTGTGTGGGAGGAGCTTGACAGAAGTGTATTCCTGGCACAGAACAAGCAGTGGACACAGAATGAGCAGTGGACAGAAAGAAATGAAATTAGAGATATTCGTGCCTCTACTACCATCCTTTAGCCATGACTGCATGACAAGAATATGGAATGCTGTCCACAGTCAGTGCTCTGTGGGCAAGCTGACGTGGTGTAGACAGAAAGAGAGAATAAGGCAACTACCCACAAGGAACAGTTTTCCCCTGGGTTCCAGAAACAACACCCTGGATCATGTTTCATCTTGTTTACTTATAAGAAAATTCCCTCTCCTTTTACAATAGGGACATTCTTCCTGCCCACCTCCTTCGAGTGGCTGCCCTTAAAAACAAAAGTTAGTAAAAAGTATCTATCAGTCCTGCCTTAGAACCTCTGTAAACACTGCTATCTGTAGGGGAGGGTGTGGTGTAAGTTGGTATCTTGCTTATGTGATAGACATCAGTGGTCCTCAAACCCTGGTGCACATCAGAACCCCTGAAAGCCTGGTTAGAACACAGTACCAGACCCCATTGCCAGAGTTCCTGCCTCAGTAGGTCTGCAGTAAGGCACAAGAACTAGTATGGGGGCCACACTTTGAGTAATAACAATTCTAAAATGTAAAAATAAAACTCTAAAGCCCTTAAAAATAAAGGATTCTTTCTTAAAAGGCAAAGGACATCATGCCATGGCACAGGCAGACTTTTAGACATTCTGTACAATTCTTAAAATATTTCTGCCATTTTTACAGTTAGAATAAAATTATTGTTCTACCTCAAAATGTCCTACATTTGACCCCATTAAATTTTATCATATTCAGGATTCTGTCTTTTTCTTCTCCTTCTCCTGGTCTTACAACATGTCCCCTTTATCATTTTTCTTCACAGATTCTCCTGACCCATTACTTCCCTCACTCGGGACTTCAATGTTTAGCTAACATACTACTCAAACACCTGTGACATTTTCCCCGCCACTTTTCCCCCCAACTTCTTCCTCCAGGGCCTGCTTTCCCTACAGAAAGGTAGCCATGGGCGGTAGCCACATTCTATATGCTGACTCAGGGCATATTTTTCCTCATATATATATATATTAGGAAGTATAAAAGATATACTTCTGAAAATCTACCTTTCAAAATTATAATAGTCAACCATGTAAGCAGCCTATGTTTACTGAACTCGACCAAACCCCTCAAATTGAAACAAAATTAATCCCCAGATCACATTCTGAAAAACACTGATAAATCACTGAGGCCCCTATACCAGGGGTAGGCAAACTACAGCCTATGGGCCAAACATGGCCAGCCACCTGTTTTTGTATGGCTTATGAGCTAAGAATGGTTTTTACATTTTTAAATGGTTGAAAAACACCAAAAGAATATTATTTTGTGATATGTAAAACGTGTGTGAAATTCAAATGTCAATGTCTCTAAGCACAATTTTCTTGGAATATAGTCACACATTTGTTTACAGACTGTCTGGCTGCTTTCACACCACAACAGCAGAGCCTAGTGGGTGTGTCAGAGACCATATGGCCTGCAAAACCAAAAATATTTACTATTTGACCCTTTAAGAGAAAGTTTGCTGACCCCTACTTTACACCATTTCCTAGGGACCATCTTGAGGAGATATATATATATGTATAGAAAGTAGAAGTAAATTGGGGATAATATGACTTTAGAGACTTCCAGATGACACAATAAAATAACCATTCAATGGCAAGGATGTGGAGAAAAAGGAACCCTTGTGCACTGTTAGTGGGAGTGAATTGGTGCAGCCAATATAGAAAACAATATGAAGGTTCCTCAAAAAATTAGGAGTAGAACTACCATATGATCCAGCAATTCCACTTCTGAGAATGTATCCAAAGGAAACAAAGCCGCTGTCCCAAAGAGATATCTGCACTCCCATGTCCACTGCAGCATTATTTACAATAGCCAAGACACAGGAACAACCTAAGTGTCCACTAATGGGTGACTGGATAAAGCAAATATGGTGTATATAGACAACAGAACATTACTCAACCATAGGAAAGGAAATTCTGCCATTTGCTACAAAATGGATGGAACTTGAGGGTATTATGCAAAGTAAAATAAGTCAGACAGAGAAAGACAAATACAGCATGATCTCGCTTAAATGTGAACTCTAAAAAAAACCAAACTCATAAAAAGAGATCAGACTGGTGGTTGCCAGAGGCAGAGAGCAGAGGTGGGGGAATTGGGTAAAGGGGTCAAAAGGTACAGGCTTCCAGTTGTAAGATGTGTAAGTCCTGGTGATATCATATACAACATGATGACTATAGCTAACACTGCTGCATTGTATATTTGAAAAACTGCTAAGAAAACATCTTAAAAGTTCTCATCGCAAGGAAGTAAGAATTGTAACTATGTGAGCTGACGGATGTTAACTAATCTTACTGTGGTAATCATTTTTCAATATACATATATCTCAAATCATTATGTTGTCCACCATATGTCTACCATATGATCCAGCAATTCCACTTCTGAGAATGTATCCAAAGGAAACAAAGCCACTGTCCCAAAGTGATATCTGCACTCCCATGTCCACTTATACATGTTATTTGTCAATTGCATCTCAGTAAAACTGGAAAAAAATGAAACGAATAAAATAACCACTCAAGTAAAAACCTATTAATACTTGCATGTTAATCAGCTTCATTAAAAATCTGTAACAACCCTGATCCCTGGACATGAAATTAGATGAGTTGTGTGTCATCTGTTTTTGTCATAAAGACTATATTATAAACCCCAAATGCATTTGAGAAAGATCAGACTAAAATCATGGTTCCCTCAAGCACCTGTCTTTTTCCATGAACTTTCTGATCTTCGTATGAGGTGTGGGCATGAGAGCTATGCAGGAGCGGAGAGAATCCTCTTCAGAACCAAAGTTGGTATAAGGTGGAAATTTCCTTTCTATTTTCGGAGGAGGTGGAGCCTTACATGGAATGGAGGTAAAGTTCTCTATAACAAAACAAAGGCAAATGAAACATTAATATTTTTTTTTGCCCTGATTATGGCTGTTTTGAAAGGTTTGTTATGTTTTCAAGATGAACATGGAGATCTTTGTGGACTATTTTAAACTCTTTCAAACAAAACACAGCAAAATCCTGTGAGGGTAGGTTTCAATCATGTTTACAAAAACCACAGAACTCACTCAACAATGACCATTGGTTCAGAAGAAAGAAAGAGAAAAGAAACTATGTCAAATAAGGAAACATTAATCTTTCGTCATCACATCTCCATTTCTGAATATTTTTTTTTCTTTCCTGATTTTTCCAATGGTATGAGAATTCACATTTGGAACTTTATACCGCCCATTCCATATTTTAACCTGTAAGTTAGCTTTCTCTTACCTTTAGTCAACACTCACTAACCAAATTCCTTTCCAAAGAGGACTATTTTGCCTTTACCTTCTCCATCCACTGTTCTCTCCTCTTGGGCCCGCATTTAAGCCCCCTCCCTTTCCTCCAACTCAACTCCAGGCCAAGGCACTTCATTATCTAGTTAGAAAAACAAAACAAAGCTACTTCTCAACAAACACCGTTCCGGGTTGCTTATTACTGCCCAAGACTGCAATTGTACTAAAATGTGACAAAACAGAAAAACAAAAGCAAACAAAACTTTTAAAGTAGCCACTGCCTACTCTCTTAAAGAGAGTGTTAAGTGGTCAACAGTGTTGATTTTTCTTTATTTACGTATCATCTGTGAGGAAGGAGAAATGGAGAGAGAGCTGGGACATATTTTATAAGAACCTAGGAGCTTTTAGGTGCTCATTTGTGAGACTGTCCAGTCTCTGAGAAACAAGTATGCTCTCCAGAACAAACAACACATTGAATTGATAAATGCAAGTCACTTGTGTTTGGCCCACCGTAAATGGCAAAGACGATGCCAGGACTTTTCCTAAAACAAAACAAAGCCATAAATCAAAACAACTCATGGAATACAATTTCTACTTCTTCCACAAGCTTGAATATCTCGTAGGTGTTTCCACTGTCAAAGTCCTAACCGAAGGAAGAGTACAGATTTAGTGCACACCTCTACAACTGAAAATGCACATCAATTTGTCATCAAAGCAACCTCCCTCTTAAAATGGAGGGATTTTTTTTTTAACTGACTGCTCAAAAGGCTAAGAGCTTAAGGCTATATCTAACTCTGATTTGAAAACATTTTCAACTTTGACATTTCCTTAGACTCCCTGACAGCCTTTGGGTGAAGTCCCCTCAAGCATTACCACACCCAACCCCCTGGAAGTCTTGCTCCATCCTAACATTAAGTGCACATACTGGCAAAGAGAATGCTATCAAATACTTCTCACTGGCTCAGTGAAAGGGGACAGCCAGACTACTGGTTACAGAAGTGACTCATGAGCCTCTCCTACTGCTATCTGTGTGGCAATTAAGGAGAAGTCTTGGTAGCAAAGGGGAAAGTTCAAATCTTGGAGTTAGGCAGAACTGCAGCAGACGCTATCATTGCTAACTGTTATATCAAAGACAACACTGATGGGTACCTGCATTTCAGGGAAAGGACCACAGGGATGGCAGGGAGAGCTCTGATTGTTAGGAAATTAGGGCATGATCATTATTAGAAAACGGGGCATAACAGGGGACATATATATACATACAACTCTACACACTGATCTCAGCAGTGTAACCAAAAGAAGACATACATTGAATCGTGAGGTAATTAAGAATGCATTCTACACCCCCCCACACACACACATTACAGGTTTTATAACAGTGTTGTTTTCTCAAGTACATAATTTTTGCCATGGATTGAAGTAACAAAAGAAACAATTTAGAGCTTTCTTCTGCACCCACAGTGCCATCTAGTGTACAGAAGTCAAGAACTGGGTCACTCCATCACATCTGACTTCTGTTAACACCACATCCGTCTTTTGGGGTACTCAAGAGCTCATTTCTCTGGGTAATTGGGTACATCCACAAAGCTTGGGACATGTGCCTAAATAAGTTCCCTGGCTTTGGTTTTCCATCATCCCTGCCTCCTGCACGTTTCAGGTATTAAAAAATGTTTAATAATTGAAACAATACACATTTTTGTACACACCATCTCCTCACATATCTTCTTAAACTGATACTCTGCTGCACCCTGAGACACATCTATCTTCAAATGGTCTGATTCCTTTAATTCCAAGTGACTTGTAAAAGCTTACAGACTGAATGCCTATCCATGACTAATTGAATTCTAATAAATTTAGAGACATGATATATTTTTAAAAGGAGTCTTAATGCTCCTTCACAATAATTTACTATTAGCCATCTCACTTGGAAACACTGTTGGGCAAAGCCTTCAATTATCTCAAAGTAAATCTCGTATGTTATAGTAACCCAGACATGGACCCAGGTTTTTGGGAGGCCTGAAGCTTATATAATTTGGGAGAAGCTATTCAAGACAAAGAATGCCAAATTATTAAGACAAACTTAGGCCCGTGGCCTTGGACTGAGGCTCCTGCAAAGGAAGAACACTAAAGCTTAAGCTCCCTTCACTTCATTAACTTTGAGATAAATCTACCTCTGTTTGTACCCACTATCCAGGTAAAATGATTTTGGCGGGGCATTCATTTTGGAGTCAAATAATTAGAATGTCACATAATTTTCTAGCTCTAGGAGTCATCTCATCCTCAGCTCACTTCAGTTTATAGAGGAGGAAAGAGGCAAAATTGTTCCATCAAGGCTATGTGGTAAGACCAGAAGCAAATTCTGCCCCTGTCACTGCAATTCAGGATGGCTGATTTGCTCAAGTGATCATTAAACTGTCACTTCGGATGTCTTGCTGCTTCTAGCACTAGGAGTTCAGAGGTGGCCAGAAATGACGACAAAATTAAAGGCGCTTTAAGAATTTTGCTCAACCTTAATGTCAGTACAGCCTAATTAATGTCCAAGAGCAATGGAAATGAGTGGGCTTGTTCCCAGTTTGGCTGTCCCAGCCACTAAGAATGGATGATAAGAAAGTCTTCCTATAGACAAAGAAATAAGAATAACCCAAGGCAGGAGGAATTCTAGGTAAGAACAGTTTGCATTCAAATCTCTCCACCTTTCAGTGAAAGAAATACCTGCTGGGAGCCCCTGGAGGTTTCCGACCTTTATGCTACCGGAAAGCTCGACAGGCTTCCATCTGCGAGTCCATGTTCATCGACATGAAATAATGAGGGAGTGACATGCTACATCCCACAGGCAAACCAGGGCCAGTGGGATGGCCAACCTGCCTAGTGGGGCAGCCATGCTGGACTGTTTCAGGAAGAAGTTGATACAATCACTTTCTCCTTAAAATCCTTAAGTACACGAAAGAATTTCATCTTTTGAGGAGTCTAAAGTGTTTTCCACGGGTACAAATACCTCTTGGGATTCTATCAAGCTCTCTGCCTCTACATAAATTGAAAGCTTACCCATGTACTTTTTTTGGGACTGCGACCAGCTCCTTCTTTTAGTGTGTCTGCCATTTTTCTCCCACCAAAATATGTTGTGCTGTCATTAGGTAGCACCAGGGCTGCATACTGTATTAGAACGGTCCCCCTGGCTACCTCTTCAGGAGATCCCTAGCTGTACTGTTTTGAGCACTTGTCAGTGCCTTCTGCAGCGCTGTAGAGTGAAGACACCAGATATTCTACTGACCCCAATTACTGACAAGGAAAGAAATGTGACCACAGTTATTGACAGGGCTTTGTTCTGGTCTGGGCTTCAAGGATACCAAAATATAATGGATAAAGTTTGGTCAGTCTTGTGGATTTTTAGAACCAGATGAATTAGAAATAAAATCGCAATGTCTGAAGTAACTCTATCTAAGTAACATTAAGTGTTAACTTAACCTTACCAACAGTTGGGAAAAGCAAATGTAAAGATTATCAGAGAATACTGATTCACTAAGCCCCCCACCCACCACCCCACATCCCGGATATAATTTTTAGTCATTAGGTACATTAAGTACATTGTTGTTACTGAAGAAATGTTCTGTAATAATAGTGTCTGCTAAATGGGATATTTTAACATATGTTACAAGAAATATAAAAAGCGTGGCTATAAAATGCATAGCTTTACATTTGCATAATTTTGTTTAAATGCATAATGCTCATGTTATATTAACTTTAAAGGCACAACCTACCTTTTTTCTACATGCTACATAATTCTATAGACTGAACAAAACAAGTGAGCAGAAAGAAATTAAACCCTAGGGCTCTGTTAAAATGGACTAAAGGGCACTGAGGCTGATACAATTGCCGCGGATGGCTAGATTTGGAGTGCACCAGTGAATTACTCCACCTCTAAAAGGTGCCTGCAAACCTGTTAGAAGACTGACTATGTATCATGTCTCTCCAGCACTACATTTGTGCTACCAAATGCAACCTTTATATTCTCAAAATCAAGCTGACAGACAGACATCAACCAAATGCTGATATTTAAGGGATGTTTGGCAACCTTCTTTCACCATATCCTTTCTAGTAAGGTAATCTTTCAGTTGGACACATGTAACTATTTTTCATTAACTCAACTTTTGTATATATATTTTCAAATTTCTAAGTCTACAGTGAAGACTTGTTGATTCTAAACAGACATCTACATTTATGAAAGAAGGAATTCTCCCCAGTGATCTAAGGGTCACTTGCAGCTCCTCTACAGTAGCCATCATGTGCACATTCCTGGGTGTCTCTTGCTTACAGTCCCCAAAACAAATATATGCCTAACTGTGTCTACTAAAGACTACCAATTTTAAAAAATAAAATAAGAGGCCCCACATTTTGACTAATCTGGCATGCAGATGCAGTGGAACAAAGTCCCTCAATGAACCAAAGAGTGAAATTGAGTCTTTTTTATTCTGACCTTTTGGCAACTCTGTGTGCTTTCTCCCACAATATTAAGGTTCCCAGAAGCCAGGAACGCTACACATTGGGACGCCAAGACACATAAATGATGGCCCCTGGCTCATCCTAGAAACAAAGCATCTTGTCTCTTAGGAAGCTGTGGTTGCTTCTGGTTTCCATCTTATCCCTCAAGGAATATGCTTATAGGAACACTCCAAGGTTCAGAGAGGAGCCCAGGAGTAAGCACCACCCCCCAGCTCTATACCCCACATTGGGAGGTCGACAACTCCCACTACCCTTATTTAGCTTGGCACTGCAGCTACCTGGAGCCTGGGGTGGAAGGCCCAGGAAGGGCCAGAGCTGGTTGGTAGGTTTAACAAAGGAGTGTTTGTTTTTCAGCTTCACATCAGACTCTCCCCCTGCTTCTATGACTCTCATCAACACTGTTTAACATCCTATAGGTCTCTGCTCCCCTTCTAGTCTTGAAGCTCCTTATCTAACTACAGCTACTAACTCCACTGCAATGACCTGCACCTAGCAGATGCTTGATAAATCAATGGTTTCCACTCTGAACTGAATTAACCTGATCCAGATGGAATTGATATCTAAGAAGCAAGAGGCTAGATCCTGGCTGGGCCTCATCAAGAAAGGCAGAGCAAACTGACATGATAGAATTCTCCAGAGAACTTGATCAGTAGTATATCCACTGTGGCAAGTAAGAATTTGGTAAAAAGGAAAGCATTTAGATTTCCATTTCAACTTCTCGACCAGAACATTTGTCCCATATTGTGGTGAAGCAGATGGCAAGCTATAAGGGAAAACAGAAGCCTCTGGTTTCAGGCAGACAAGTTCAAATCTTGGCTCACCGTTTACTCACTACATAACCTTCCACAAGAAGCACCTTTTAAACCTCAGTCTCTTCATCCCTAAAATGGGGATAATTAGCCCACCCTTCTAGACTTGCTGTTAGGAATAAATAAGACAACAAATGCCTGGCAGACAGCAAATGCTCAATAAATGGTAGCTATTATGAGCTTAGCATGTGAAACTCCAAAATAAAATGTTGACTAGAAAACAAAGATTCTAAGTTTTAAATATTATTTTCTAATTGTCATACATATCACTTACCAATTCCATATTTAGTCTTATAATACGTCTTTGTAAATTCATCACAGTCACAAAGGAGCACTTTTCTTCCCCACACATTGATGATGGTTCCTATGGACAGGTCACTATCTTTGTAAAAGTCTTGGTCTAATTTTCCTGCCTGATAAAAACAAAGGAACAAAGCATTGGTACCTCAGACCAACCAAGGAACTAGGCATCCCTTCCCAAAGTAAAAAGAGAAATCACAATCAATCAATAAATGATCCACAAATACATCGTTTATAACCAAATTTTTTAATCAAATCAAAAGACCACCAGTTAATATAATATTTTAGAACAGTCTTTTACAATGCAGTGCTTGCAAATAGCAATATAATGCATATAGTTACATATGCATTTATGCATATTTATTATTGACATATAGCAGTGCAATGCACACAGTTGTAAATTCACTGATTTTATTCACAGTCTAGCTCACAAAAGAGTATGTAACTCATCTCACATTTCAGGTTCTATGGGAAGTCACAGGAAGCAGTAATAAAATGTGAGGTCCCTCACCTTGTGTCTTTCCAAAAGGCAGCAGCTATGAACTCGGTTCTCTACTGAGCCACGACACAAATTGAGAACTATTTGGTCTGTTACGTCGCCTGGTTGATAGACTCCAGGTGGGCCATACTGGAAGACAAAAATCAAAACGAGATGTGGTATATGGACTGTAAACACAAAGATGGTCCTGTTGAGGGACTCAAGTGGGAAATATGCATTGTATATGAAGGGGAGCAAAACACACACACAACCCCAAAATATGCCTCGTTGGCATATTGATTATTTTGAGCTGGTTATTTTTAAGAAACAGCAGACACAGGAAAAGCTCTGAAAACTGAGTAAAATTTACCCTTTTGTAAGAGATATTCATGTGTCTAAGGGAAGTCTCCATTTGTAAGGGTATCCCCTCTCTGTACCAGGAAGAGGGTGACTCAATCTCTAGAAACTCTTATCAATGGAGAAGGCAACGTCTTAAATCTCCATAATAGCCTCACCCCTGTTTACTATACTTTTGCTGATAAACTCCTATAACTGGCCTCCCTCCCCTACCAACCTCTTTTATCTTCAACTGGAGACAGTATTTAAGATGGTGTGCTTTGGGCCATTTTGGGGAGTTACTGTTTTCCTGGGTCTCTCCCATGTACACAGGAGGTAGACATGTTATTAAATTTGTGAATGTTTTTCTCCTGTTAATCTATCTTATTACTGGGGGTTGGGGGCTCTCAGCTAAGAACCTAGAAGGGTAGAGGGAAAATTATTTTTCCTCCCCCACTTCTAGTCTTCTCTGCCATCATACTCCATCCACGTCTCCCTAGCTTCTACACCAGCTGCGAGCTGGTCTCAACTCCACCCATCCTTCAAGGCCCTGATAAAGGCCCATCTTTCCCCAAAACCCTCCCATCCTACTGGCTAGTCCTCAATCCAAACCTCCAGAGTACCTACTGCAGGGTTAAACCACTTTTTGTGGCTCTCTAATTGCTTCATCAGCAGTCATCCTTCCTCTTCACTAAACTACAAACCGTCCTGAGGAAAAAACGATGCCTTGTCTTCTTTTCTTTACTGGCTTATTAGCATCCTGCCTGATCCTGAGCTCAGGAAGCACTAGCTGGCTGAGAGAGGCAGCGTGGTGAGGGGGTAAGAACACTAGAGTGAAGTCAGCCTCTAACACAATCTGTGGCTGGAACAAGCCAGGCACTCTTCAGTTCCACCCGCACTGGAGGCAGTCTGAGCAGTTGTGCAAGCTGCAGAAAATACCTTAATTTATATACATTGAGAGTGATCAGTTTATCGCATACAGATGAGAAATCTGAATCATCCCTGATAGGGTGTGACATAAAATATTAATTCAGGGGGGCGGAAGATGGCGGCGTGAGTAGAGCAGCGGAAATCTCCTCCCAAAACAACATATATCTATGAAAATATAACAAAGACAACCCTTCCTAGAATAAAGACCAGAGGACACAGGACAATATCCAGACCACATCCGCACCTGAGAGAACCCAGCGCCTCGCGAAGGGGGTAAGATACAAGCCCCGGCCCCGCGGGAGCCGAGCGCCCCTCCCCCCAGCTCCCGGCGGGAGAAGAGCAGGCAGAGCGGGAGGGAGACGGAGCCCAGGGCTGCCGAACACCCAGCCCCAGCCATCCGGGCCAGAGTGTAGGGCCCTCGATACTGGGAAAACAGGGCAGCAAGAACAGTGAGCAGGCACTGGAGGCTGGGCGACAGAGGACATAAGAAAAGCGCGCGACCATTTTTTTTTTTTTTTGCTTTTTTGCTGCTTTGTTTTGGCGAGCGCTGTTTGGAAGTCTTAAAGGGACAGGGACCCCAATATTAGGGAAACAGGGCAGAAAGACCGGTGAGCAGAGGCCTGAGGCTGGCACCGGAGAATAAAGAAAAACGAACGACCACCTTTTTTTTTTAATTAAAAAATTTTTTTTTTTTTTTAATTAAAAAAATTTTTTTTCTTGTTTTTTTTTGTGGTCGTTGTTTTGTTTTGGCGGGTGCTTTTTGGAAGTCTTAAAGGGGCAGGGCGGGCCACTTAATCCAGAGGTAGGGAATCCGGGACCTCTGGGCACCCTAACCCCTGGGCTGCAGGGAGCAGGGAGGCCCCTTACGGAGATAAATAGCCTCCCAGCAGCTCCTGCTCCAACGCGACTCCACCATTTTGGAGTAGCTGCCCGAGCCAGGCCACGCCCACAGCAACAGCGGAGATTAACTCCATAGCAGCCGGGCAGGAAGCAGAAACTCTGTCTGCGCGCAGCTGCGCAGCACAAGCCACTAGAGGCCGCTGTTCTCCCAGGAGAGGAGGGCCACAAACCAACAAGAAAGGAAGTCCTTCCAGCCGTCACTCGTCCCAGTTCTGCAGACTATTCCTATCACCATGAAAAGGCAAAGCTACAGGCAGACAAAGATCACAGAGACAACACCAGAGAAGGAGACAGACCTAACCAGTCTTCCTGACAAAGAATTCAAAATAAGAATCATAAACATGCTGACAGAGATGCAGAGAAATACGCAAGAAAAATGGGATGAAGTCCGGAAAGAGATCACAGATGCCAGAAAGGAGATCGCAGAAATGAAACAAACTCTGGAAGGGTTTATAAGCAGAATGGATAGAATGCAAGAGGCCATTGATGGAATTGAAATCAGAGAACAGGAACGCATGGAAGCTGACATAGAGAGAGACAAAAGGATCTCCAGGAATGAAACAATATTAAGAGAACTGTGTGACCAATCTAAAAGGAGCAATATCCGTATTATAGGGGTCCCAGAAGAAGAAGAGAGAGGCAAAGAGATGGAAAGTATCTTAGAAGAAATAATTGCTGAAAACTTCCCCACACTGGGGGAGGAAGTAATCAAACAGACCACGGAAATACACAGAACCCCCAACAGAAAGGATCCAAGAAGGGCAACACCAAGACACATAATAATTAAAATGGCAAAGATCAAGGACAAGGAAAGAGTGTTAAAGGCAGCTAGAGAGAAAAAGGTCACCTATAAAGGGAAACCCATCAGGCTAACGTCAGATTTCTCAACAGAAACCCTACAGGCCAGAAGAGAATGGCATGATATATTTAATACAATGAAACAGAAGGGCCTTGAACCAAGGATACTGTATCCAGCACGACTATCATTCAAATATGACGGTGGGATTAAACAAGTCCCAGACAAACAAAAGCTGAGGGAATTTGCTTTCCACAAACCACCTCTACAGAACATCTTACAGGGACTGCTCTAGATGGGAGCACTCCTAGAAAGAGCACAGCACAAAACACCCAACATATGAAGAATCGAGGAGGAGGAACAAGAAGGGAGAGAAGAAAAGAATCTCCAGACAGTGTATATAACAGCTCAATAAGCGAGCTAAGTTAGGCAGTAAGATACTAAAGAGGCTAACCTTGAACCTTTGGTAACTACGAATTTAAAGCCTGCAATGGCAATAAGTACATATCTTTCAATAGTCACCCTAAATGTTAATGGGTTGAATGCACCAATCAAAAGACACAGAGTAACAGAATGGATAAAAAAGCAAGACCCATCTATATGCTGCTTACAAGAAACTCACCTCAAACCCAAAGACATGTACAGACTAAAAGTCAAGGGATGGAAAAACATATTTCAAGCAAACAACAGTGAGAAGAAAGCAGGGGTTGCAGTACTAATATCAGACAAAATAGACTTCAAAACAAAGAAAGTAACAAGAGATAAAGAAGGACACTACATAATGATAAAGGGCTCAGTCAAACAAGAGGATATAACCATTCTAAATATATATGCACCCAACACAGGAGCATCAGCATATGTGAAACAAATACTAACAGAACTAAAGGGGGATATAGACTGCAATGCATTCATTCTAGGAGACTTCAACACACCACTCACCCCAAAGGATAGATCCACTGGGCAGAAAATAAGTAAGGACACGGAAGCACTGAACAACACAGTAGAGCAGATGGACCTAATAGACATCTATAGAACTCTACATCCAAAAGCAGCGGGATATACATTCTTCTCAAGTGCACATGGAACATTCTCCAGAATAGACCACATACTAGGCCACAAAAAGAGCCTCAGAAAATTCCAAAAGATTGAAATCCTACCAACCAACTTTTCAGACCACAAAGGCATAAAACTAGAAATAAACTGTACAAAGAAAGCAAAGAGGCTCACAAACACATGGAGGCTTAACAACACGCTCCTAAATAATCAATGGATCAATGACCAAATCAAAATGGAGATCCAGCAATATATGGAAACAAATGACAACAACAACACTAAGCCCCAACTTCTGTGGGACACAGCAAAAGCAGTCTTAAGAGGAAAGTATATAGCAATCCAAGCATATTTAAAAAAGGAAGAGCAATCCCAAATGAATGGTCTAATGTCACAATTATCGAAATTGGAAAAAGAAGAACAGATGAGGCCTAAGGTCAGCAGAAGGAGGGACATAATAAAGATCAGAGAAGAAATAAATAAAATTGAGAAGAATAAAACAATAGCAAAAATCAATGAAACCAAGAGCTGGTTCTTCGAGAAAATAAACAAAATAGATAAGCCTCTAGCCAGACTTATTAAGAAGAAAAGAGAGTCTACACAAATCAACAGTATCAGAAACGAGAAAGGAAAAATCACGACGGACCCCACGGAAATGCAAAGAATTATTGGAGAATACTATGAAAACCTATATGCTAACAAGCTGGGAAACCTAGGAGAAATGGACAACTTCCTAGAAAAATATAACCTTCCAAGATTGACCCAGGAAGAAACAGAAAATCTAAACAGACCAATTACCAGCAATGAAATTGAAGAGGTAATCAAAAAACTACCAAAGAACAAAACCCCCGGGCCAGATGGATTTACCTCGGAATTTTATCAGACATACAGGGAAGACATAATACCCATTCTCCTTAAAGTCTTCCAAAAAATAGAGGAGGAGGGGATACTCCCAAACTCATTCTATGAAGCTAACATCACCCTAATACCAAAACCAGGCAAAGACCCCACCAAAAAAGAAAACTACAGACCAATATCCCTGATGAACGTAGATGCAAAAATACTCAACAAAATATTAGCAAACCGAATTCAAAAATACATCAAAAGGATCATACACCATGACCAAGTGGGATTCATTCCAGGGATGCAAGGATGGTACAACATTCGAAAGTCCATCAACATCATCCACCACATCAACAAAAAGAAAGACAAAAACCACATGATCATCTCCATAGATGCTGAAAAAGCATTTGACAAAGTTCAACATCCATTCATGTTAAAAACTCTCAGCAAAATGGGAATAGAGGGCAAGTACCTCAACATAATAAAGGCCATCTATGATAAACCCACAGCCAACATTATATTGAACAGCGAGAAGCTGAAAGCATTTCCTCTGAGATCGGGAACTAGACAGGGATGCCCACTCTCTCCACTGTTATTTAACATAGTACTGGAGGTCCTAGCCACGGCAATCAGACAAAACAAAGAAATACAAGGAATCCAGATTGGTAAAGAAGAAGTTAAACTGTCACTATTTGCAGATGACATGATACTGTACATAAAAAACCCTAAAGACTCCACCCCAAAACTACTAGAACTGATATCGGAATACAGCAAAGTTGCAGGATACAAAATCAACACACAGAAATCTGTGGCTTTCCTATATACTAACAATGAACCAACAGAGAGAGAAATCAGGAAAACAACTCCATTCACAATTGCATCAAAAAAAATAAAATACCTAGGAATAAACCTAACCAAAGAAGTGAAAGACTTATACTCTGAAAACTACAAGTCACTCTTAAGAGAAATTAAAGGGGACACTAACAGATGGAAACTCATCCCATGCTCGTGGCTAGGAAGAATTAATATCGTTAAAATGGCCATCCTGCCCAAAGCAATATACAGATTTGATGCAATCCCTATGAAACTACCAGCAACATTCTTCAATGAACTGGAACAAATAATTCAAAAATTCATATGGAAACACCAAAGACCCCGAATAGCCAAAGCAATCCTGAGAAAGAAGAATAAAGTAGGGGGGATCTCACTCCCCAACTTCAAGCTCTACTATAAAGCCATAGTAATCAAGACAATTTGGTACTGGCACAAGAGCAGAGCCACAGACCAATGGAACAGACTAGAGAATCCAGACATTAACCCAGACATATATGGTCAATTAATATTTGATAAAGGAGCCATGGACATACAATGGCGAAATGACAGTCTCTTCAACAGGTGGTGCTGGCAAAACTGGACAGCTACATGTAGGAGAATGAAACTGGACCATTGTCTAACCCCATATACAAAAGTAAACTCAAAATGGATCAAAGACCTGAATGTAAGCCAGGAAACCATTAAACTCCTGGAAGAAAACATAGGCGAAAACCTCTTAGACATAAACATGAGTGACCTCTTCTTGAACATATCTCCCCGGGCAAGGAAAACAACAGCAAAAATGAGTAAGTGGGACTATATTAAGCTGAAAAGCTTCTGTACAGCAAAAGACACCATCAATAGAACAAGAAGGATCCCTACAGTATGGGAGAATATATTTGAAAATGACACATCCGATAAAGGCTTGACGTCCAGAATATATAAGGAGCTCTCACGCCTCAACAAACAAAAAACAAATAACCCAATTAAAAAATGGGCAGAGGAACTGAACAGACAGTTCTCCAAAAAAGAAATACAGATGGCCAACAGACACATGAAAAGATGCTCCACATCGCTAATTATCAGAGAAATGCAAATTAAAACTACAATGAGGTATCACCTCACACCAGTAAGGATGGCTGCCATCCAAATGACAAACAACAACAAATGTTGGCGAGGCTGTGGAGAAAGGGGAACCCTCCTACACTGCTGGTGGGAATGTAAGTTAGTTCAACCATTGTGGAAAGCAGTATGGAGGTACATCAAAATGCTCAAAACAGACTTACCATTTGACCCAGGAATTCCACTCCTAGGAATTTACCCTAAGAATGCAGCAATCAAGTTTGAGAAAGACAGATGCACCCCTATGTTTATTGCAGCACTATTCACAATAGCCAAGAATTGGAAGCAACCTAAATGTCCATCAATAGATGAATGGATAAAGAAGATGTGGTACATATACACAATGGAATACTACTCAGCTATAAGAAAAGGGCAAATCCAATCATTTGCAGCAACATGGATGGAGCTGGAGGGTATTATGCTCAGTGAAACAAGCCAAGCGGAGAAAGAGAAATACCAAATGATTTCACTTATCTGTGGAATATAAGAACAAAGGAAAAACTGAAGGAACAAAACAGCAGCAGAATCACAGAACTCAAGAATGGACTAACAGGTACCAAAGGGAAAGGGACTGGGGAGGATGGGTGGGTAGGGAGGGATAAGGGGGGGAGAAGTAGGGGGGTATTAAGATTAACATGCATGGGGGGGTAGGAGAAAAGGGAGGGCTGTACAACACAGAGAAGGCAAGTAGTGATTCTACAACATTTTGCTATGCTGATGGACAGTGACTGTAAAGGGGTTTATAGGGGAGACCTGGTATAGGGGAGAGCCTAGTAAACATAATATTCATCATGTAAGTGTAGATTAGTGATAGCAAAAAAAAAAAAAAAAAAAAGGGCAGTTCCTGTGTGGTAACCTCCAACGAGTTCTACACAAGGGTATAAAGGGCATATAAAAGTGTAGGCAAAGGGTCTTTTTGTGTTTATACAGAGGATCAAAGCCTAATTGGGCTACCCCGAAAATGAACTAAGATACGATATGAAAAAGAACTTCCAACATCTGCACCCTCTGGAAGACTCATGCCAGAAGATGATCATCAAAAAACCCCAACAAAGATCCACGCACTGCTACAGCTGTAGATGCACTCATCCCACCAGTTCCTGGACCTGCCATGGGAATGAGGAAGGAGATATCTAAGCTGGCCTGTGCATACAGTAAAACAACAAAATTGGACTGGATCTATACTGTTGGAGCTCAACCAAGAATTTGGAGAAGTGCAAATTGTAGCGCTCCAAAGTCTTACAACTACAAACTATTTATTGTTAAAAGAACATATGGCATGTGAACAGTCCCCAGGAATGGGTTGTTTTAATTTGTCTGATTTCTCTCAGACTGTTCAAGTTCATTTGGACAATATCCACCATATCATAGATAAGTTTTCACAAATGCCTAAGGTGCCTAACTGGTTTTCTTGGTTTCACTGCAGATGGCTGGTAATTACAGATATGCTTTGGTTATGTAACTATACTCCTATTATGTTAATGTGTGTGTGCAATTTAAGTAGTAGCTTAAAACCTATACATGCTGAAGTTACTCTACAAGAAGATATATCAAAGAAATAATCAATCTTCCCATGTTTTCTTCCGCCTGCTACTTCTATAGCTTTTCTTCTTCCCTCCTAATTACAACCCTTAAATAGAATTCGTGCCTCATATCAAATTTACCGAGTATCATAATTCTTCCAAGTGGTAAAGATACCTCAAGACAAATGCTGGGCATAGAAGCCACAGGGCATAAATATGCAAAGAAGTAAAAAGCTAACTTTTTCAAACAATAAGGCTTCTCTCTCACTTACCAACTTCACATTTCCCTGTATGGCCCCGGAAGATGACTGGTTAGCCAGAGACGGGTAAGATTCCTCAAGGGAGGAACAACCTAAGACAGGCACAGTCGCAGGGGGGCCATCAGGTGAGAAATTGGGGATCAACAGAGGTGAGGCTTAGAACCTCACCCCCCCGTTCTGAGAGAAATCTTCTGCATACGTGGATGTTTTATTGCCCTGGTCTAGCTTGGATTAACACATAGTCTACAGGCACACACCTGATCATCTACATGTGCTCTCTTACAACACTAAACTATGTTTTCTACCTTTATCTTGTATCTACCTACCACTTCAGCATTTTATTAAAAATAATAATAATAAAGAGAGAAATGTGGTATCCACATATAAATCAAGTATAAAAACCAAATGAGTATTCATATTTGAACTGACTGTTTATAGTTCATAATGCATGAGCAAAACCGAAAGTTTCTGTGATGACTGCCCTTGTACTGTTCACTATGTAACTTATTCATTATGTAAGAATTTGTTCTACATGTAAAAACTTGTTTGTTATGCCTCAGAAGATTGGAGACTGACAAAAATTAGGCTTGGGGTGGAATAATGATTGTGCATTGAGCATTGACTCCCCTATACAGAATTTTATTGTCGTTAACAACCATTTGATCAATAAATATGAGAGATGCCCTCACAAAAAAAAAAAAAAAAAAAAAAAAAGGACAGACTTCCAATGGTAAAATAAATTAGTAACCGGGATGTAATGTATAGCATAAGGAATATAGTCAAGATATTGTAACAGCCTGGTAGGGTGATAGCTGGAACCTAGAATTATGTATATAAATGTTCTACCACTGTGTTGTACACTTGAAACTCATGTAATGTAATACTGTGTGTCAACTACCCTTCAATAAAAAATAATTATTAAAAAAAAAAAAAAAAAAAAAAAAAAAAAAAAAAAAAAAAATATTAATTCAAATGTGTGAATTTCTGCTATGTAGGGTATAAGCCACAGAACAGAGAAAAACAATACATCTGGATGCAAATTCTCTTCATCACTTTCTAGCTACAGGACTTGGGGCCAGGTATTCACCTTCTCAGAACTTCAGTTTTGTCCATCTAACTGTAACAATAGTGCTTATTCCTTGCTTTCTTAAAGGATGTTTTGAGTGTCAAGAGAACACACACTGCTATTTTCTCTCCCCCATGAGAACATAAGCTCCATGAAGCAGGACTTCATCCATATCTTTCTCATTGTCATCCCAGAGCTGGCACATAGTTGACACCAATAAATATTTGTTGGATGAATTAATAAACAAAGCAATTGATGTCAAGGCACACTGCAAATGTCAGGTGTGTCATTATTATTTTATATTTAGCCTATTTTTCAAAGCCATTCTAAAAACAGGCTTCCCTAGTACTTTCTGGCCACCTGCTACGCTTGCCCCAGAACTCCCTCCAGGGCAAATCCTGCCTCCTTCCCCACCCCAAGCAACACAGCAGGGCTTCAGGTGGTGGGCTCAGAGACTGGGAGGGCTCCCCATGAGGACCAAATAACCAGCAGTTACTTGCATCTGAAATGAATGTTGCAGTAACCTCTTCAGTAGCACTAAGAATTAAGTTTAAAATACTTTCTCCAAATAGGAAATAAAACATAACATAGAGCTGTGAAAAGCCTTTCTGTTTTTATGTGTCCTTGTAGGTGCTTATAGGTCCTTAGTGTTTTCTACTATATTATCTCACTCACTCTTAACAGTTATCTCAGTAGGGAGGCCTGTTAACTGCATTTTACAGACAGGAAAATGCACTCAGAGAAGTTAAGTGACTTGCCCAAGGTCACAAAGCTATTAAGTGGCAGACCCACAATTCTAGCCAGGTCTTCTGTCTCTGTGCTGTTTCTGCTGCACTCAACTTACACTGGCCATAATATGTGTAAAAATCAGTCTGACAGCTCTTCTTTAACAGTAAATCAAACACAAAAGCTGTCATTACCACTGGTTAGCAGCTAGTTGGTGAACTGGTGGCTACTCTCAGAAGAGTCACTCCTGTGCCTATGTTTATACATGTGTGTGTGTCTGTGCATGCATGTGTGTGTCCATTCACAACCCAGACCAACACCATAGGATCATCTCAACAGGCTAAAGAGGCCAGAGGCCAAGGCCTCACCCAAGGCCACAAGCAACTCTTGTACTGGAGTCATTTACCACTATAAGACCAATTGCAAACTCAATGACAAATAGGTTCGTTCTCTTGTATTTGACTTTTTTATTTTACTTGCCTTAAGCCCAGAACATTCCAACTTCAATTTGTCATATCTTGTGAAGGGGTTCAGAGTAAACCTTCACAAAATATACCACTTTGGCACATGGACTATTTTGAGCTGAAGGCAATCTAGACCCTGCAGGCTCAAGAGAAGCTTTTGCTCCTTCCTTCACTACTTCCTAGAAGAACCTAAATCAGGGGTCTTTACCAGAATGAGTTTGTACCAGAGATAAATTTACCTGAGTGACCCATCTGTAAGGCAGGGCAGACATCTAATCATCAGACCTCTGCTGCTCATCACCCTGTGCATTGTCCTCAGCTCCTCTGGGACCCGAGGCCCCACTCTTATCCCTTAGCTCAGGGTGGCACATATAACTTATTCTATCTTTCTGTGTTTGAACCTCTTGTGCATATGGGGTTCTTTTATGTACAAAATTAAATTTGATTTTTCCTGTTAATCTGTCTCACATCAATTTGATTCTTAAACCATACAGAAGAACCTTGAAGTGTAGAAGAAAACTTTTCTTCCCCAATACCTCTGTGTTAGTTTCATAGATGTATATTAATAGAGGGCACAAAATGAAAGTTTTCTAACATTTGTGCTAATATATGGTAATGGTCATCACATAATCATAGCACACATTTTAGACAGTGAGTGACTATAGTCTTTTAGCCCACAAGCAAACTCAGAATGTGGTTCTTTGTCTGCTGCTCACCTTGGGTAGCTTTCTCCTCTGGAGGAAGAATGGCACAGCATGCCGACCTGAGTTGTCTGGCAAAACTTCTTTGATTTCAATAGTGTCATCAGACAGAAAGTAATGTAGGATGAGTTCTCTACATTCCCCAAGCAATGAGGCTGAGTCATCCCACAGGCAGAAGAAACGCAAAACCTTCCTATCATACTCAAGGAACTGTTTCAGAGTGTAAAAGGACTCATAGGGACGTAAGGGCTTCATGCACTCTAGCATCTGAAAATGGAGAAAAGGTCAACACTTACCAAGAGTTAACATTAGTTAAAGCTTTTGCATAATCACTTCTGGGATGCAATCAAAGAACATAAAACAGCTTTTCTATAGACTATTCTGTGTTAAAATTTTAAAAATTTCAACTTACTAACACCATACATGTATGTGAGCATATAGCTAGTTTTAACCACAAAAATAAAGTCAATTATTCAGATGCTTTTACTATTAAATGTTATTTTGATACTCCAAAATATACTTCATTAGTGCTTTTGAAAACTGACACTGGCCAGGATCCTCACCCGATCCTAATCTTTTCCACTGTGTACCTGCAATGAGGTAATACTCAGCCTACTGCACAGACGCATACGTGTATACCCATTGGCAATAAGCCCTTACTGCCAGTATTGCTATGAAAAGAGTTCCACCTGGTGCTAGGGGCAGATGGAAGCAGGAGACAGGAGAGCAGAGGCATATGGGATTCCAGCGCTTGACCTACCACCATGAGAATAAACGTGGTATGAGCCCCTTCTCAGCCCCACTGTCATTATCTGGTCTCATCGAATTCATAGTGAACTTGCTTGGAACTAGGAACCCTCTCCTCCTGGAGCAACACTGACTTTTCTCAAAGACTTAAAATTCTTATTTAAGAACAGACAAAATTAATGTATGGTGACAGAAATCAGAACAGCAATTGCCTCTGGGCAGGGGACTGAGCAGAAAGGGGGACAAGGGAACTTTCTGGGGTGATGAAAATATTGATATCTTGATTTTTGTGTTGGCTCCTAAATTGTACACATTTTTCAAACTTGTTAATCTGTATACTTAAGATTTGTACATCTGAGTCTATGTTAAATATATCTCAACAACAACAACAAAATATTTGTCTTTCCATTGAAAATTCATATCAGGATATCCTTCTTACTCATTCAAAGATTTTTGTGAAGGTAAAAGAGAAGAAATATACCAAGTTTTATTCTGCTCAAAAGCTTTAAATATGGAGGATCTGAAAGGTCATGGGAAAAGGAGCAGAGCAAATGGAGAACTTCCCAGTGAACACAGAACCACACTGCCTGGGCTCCATCCCCCAACTCAGAAACCACTAGCTCTGCAGTCTCCTTGAACAACTCCCCTATTTGCATGTTTTCAGCCCTGTTTTGGAGCAAAACTGCCCTCATTCTATCTGATGTTGCCAAATAAGACTGTTATATAAGGAAGTGTTCACTGGCAAGGGAGATGGAGGCCCACATTGGGTTATGTAATCTTATTTGTAAATTATCAAAACTTTTTATCTGTCCAGGGAAGTCTAAGTACAGACTTACCCCAAGAGAGGGGGGAAACAACATGGCCTGCCAGAGGCTCTTCAGTCTTCTCCTTGATATTTAAATGAAATTATGGGACCTCTACTTTCATCAACTGAAAAATGTTGCTTTGGCATGATAAGACTTTTAAGAAATGCATTATTGATTATACACAATTGGGGTTCTTTCAGTTCAAGTTAAATTGTTTAATTTTAACTTTACACTTCAAGGCAGCAAACACTGGAGAAATAACTGCATTAAAGTCAATATAATAGCCTCTTATTAAACTCCTAATTTTCCACAGATTTCTATATTTCTTGAAGAGCTTTCTCCCTGAGGGAATAAATGCTAAAATGACTTTCCCTAACTAAAAGGAAACTAATTAAAATATTTCTTGGCTATTGTGGGTATTTATTCTTGATTTCTGACACATGAAATGGCAGTGCTCCCTATATTTCACATAATGCATCACCATTCACAATCACTACCATGTAATATCAACTGCTAGTGAGTGAGTGCAGCCATGTGCAAAGGGTGGTAATGCATGTATTTATCCAAACTCTTTCATCTAAGGAATTTGGAAAAAACAAAGAAACCCAAACCATAAATCTTGTACACCAATACATATAGGTATAACGCCACAGGGGTTTCACCGTAGATATTCCAGGATCAACAACAAATATTTCTCAAAAGGGTTGTATGCCTACAACATTAAAGAATAATTCTGCTGGGGTAGGAGGCAGGAGTAGATGAATGATCCTACTTGCAGCTTTTAACAAGAGCTCAAAGCAGAATCAAAGGAGAATTTTATTCTAAATTTTATATTATCTTTCTGCAAGGAAATGAATTACAGGTTTTAGAAACAATAAAAGTGAGACTAAACTAATCTATAGGGATAGAAATGAGAGTGGTCATCCCTGGAGTCACTGACTGAAAAAGGCATGAGGGAACTTTCTGTGGGGATAGGAATGTTCTATATCTTGATTTGGGTGTATGCATTTGTTAGACTCATCCTACTGTACATTTAATTTCCATGTATCTTACTGTGTGTAATCATACTTCAAAAATAAAAGAGAAAAGGGAAACAACAAAAATCAGGGTAAGATGCAAGAGATTTGAGTTCTAGTCCCAGCAAGAAGATTGGCTAGTTATATGACCTTCCACATGATACTTGCCCTGTAAGTGTTCAGATTCTTCTGGAAAACAAAGTCTAGGCCAGTTTTTCTTTTAAAATTATTTAGATCATTTTAAAAAAACAACTTTAGACAGACAACAGTAATATTACTAACACTGATTCTATTCTCCTACACTGACTGTGGTCAGACTTTGAAGACAAGTATGTTTTCCTAATGGGGATACCCTGGAATCATGGTCCTCCTCACTCCTTCAGAAAAATCTCTGCATCTGAAGTCACCATGATGGGAGTTCCCAAGGAACAAAGAAGAAATGTATACCTAAGGCTTGGTTCAGTAAATCAGTAGAACAGAAGCAAAGATGTTCTCAGAGATGGACAACAAAAATGGGAAAAGACAAGCCAGTGTGGGCCCAACTCTTACACTGTCAGTGATCACAAAGCCAATCATGGACTCTTAGAAACTGTCCCACGTGGGCAAAGAGAAGTGGGGGCAGGGGCAGAGAGACTTTCTAGCACTGAGGCCAACACCCAGCCTTCCCTTTAGCCCAAAGGAGAACAGAACAGCTCCACTGACCATGGCCCAAAAAGTTCTTTCACATCTGTGTCAGGAGTATGGATACCCTTTACTAACTCCCCAGAGGGATTCTCATTATGAAGACAAGAACTCATTCATGTATGTATCAATTTCTTACCTTTCTCCGTGTCTTCATGTAAGGATCTTCTGGACACTGTCCTGGGGGATTTAATTTGACCCCTATTTTCTTCAAGAAGTTTTTTGTGAACGTATCACAGTCATAAATCTTAAATGTCCGGCCATAAAAGACAATGTCTATGTTGATATTAAAATGATAGACAGTATAAAACTGATCCTCATCAGGAGGTGGGAGAGAAATCCGATGACGCCGGATTGAAGTCCCTGTGGTGTGAAATAAAATGCAATTGTTTCATCATGCGACTAACAAGGAAGAGGTCACAGCACATCTCCATAACAACCCTGAATGCTTTCCCACATAAGGCAAGTGGACAAAGGGCTGTTTCTTGGAGGGAGCATTATGTCTAAACTCTGAGGGTGCCAGAGGGAGCTGAGGCTTCTAAGGTCCAGAATTATTTGACCAGCCTTGCATGTTATTAGAGCTGCCTAACTGGTGCTAGGGAAGTACTTTAATAAACCATAAAGACTAGGATGGGAAGGATGGAGGAGGGGGTATAATGTGTCAGACACTGCCAGCATGTCTTTTCCCAGAACAAGCTGGATCACTTCCACCCACTAGCACTCAAGGTGAGAACACTACACAGGGCACTAAGACCCTGAGGAGAATACTCATGAAGATGCATACTCTTGGTTCAAAAAATAAGCTAATGAGCTTCAAGATGGCAAATGCCAAAAAGCTTCTACAAGCATGAATGACTTCATGCTGCTCTGAAAGCTTTGTGAGTCTTCTTTCCTCTACCAACCTCTTCTCCCTCCTACTTCCTCTATAGCCTCTGTCCACCTCCAACCAACCAGCCCCACAAAGTGAGGGTTATCAGAGGTTTCATCATTTCAGCCAGGGCTCTTGGCCAAAGGTTTTGGATCTCACCCCATCTTTTACTTCCAACTATGATGTCCATTCACTTCTCCTTTTGAAACTATGGACCCAGGATCTCCAAGTATACCCAAAATTGTCATTAGCCACTGGAGGTGAAAGAGCTCCCTTCCTAGATGAGTGTACCAACTATATAACACACCACACCAACCAACTTACTCAGACACTGCTTTTTAACCTTTCAACCTAACAAGTTAGCCTGCCACAGTTTCATGGATGCTGGTAGAAGACACAAGATGCTTTTGGTTAGAAATAAAAGGCAGTTTGTTACTCCTAGAAATAACAGTAGCCAGAACAGCAGCATTATTTACACCTGTTTCCTGAGGCACAATTCCTACTGGGTAACACAAAAGGTCCAGGTAATAACCTCTGAGCACATAGTAAGTTTCACTACAGGAGAGGAACCCTCAGTTGAGGGAACCTAAATCATTTATAATGGACAATGAGCATTCCTGTCTTTTGTCTCAGAGGGAGACATTATCTTGATTAGACTAGACAATAAGCATGCCATCCGTTGTTCTGAAAGGAGACACCACCCCTGTCTTCCAAGGTTATGAGCAAACGTGCACTTTGCTCCAGAGGGAGAGACTGTCTTCCAAAGCTGTTTGCTATATAAACTTCCTTGAAGACAGAGTCAAGAACAAAAAGCAGTACCTCTGCTTGTAAGATCTACAGAAATGCAAGATACCCTTGGAGAAATGTCTCTCAACAGCTGTGACTTACTTAGGCCTGATAATCTACTCCAGGAGAAAAGGGAAAAGGAAAAAATGCAAGAAGAGCAAACTGGGGGTCTAACGGTTCCAGAAAAATTGGCTTGTGCAACCTCTGTATAGAAGTTCTTTATTATAAAGATGTCAAGCAATCCTCTTCATGTTTTATATAGCACTGAGAATGGCATCTTTTCCCAAAGTCTAGAAATACTTAGAAATTTTTCATTCCTATTCATTAAGGAACACTTAATGAATATCTTTTTGTGCCAGGAACTGTGTTGAACTCTGTTCCATTATTCTACTAATCATCTTTTCACTCTGTTGAAGGGAAATTAACTAAAATCATTCTCATCTTCTTTTCTTTGTAGCAATTTTTAATTGCTTAGTACATTAAATTAAAATAATAAAGCCATAAATTAGAACTGGCCTAGAATATTTTTAAAAGTAGTACATAAAAGATGATACAATTTTACTGCAAAAAATTATACTTCAATTAGCCTTTAATTCATGCCACTGAAAACAGTATGCAAATTATCTAATCATTCAAGATTAGGCATTTAGAACAAATTGCATACTTAAACATCTATAAAAGCATGGGCATTTCAGGTATTTTCAGGAACCATTATATATCTCTTTAAAAATACTTATATTTTGACAGTTTTTTAAATACATAAGCTTTATTCAACAGCCAGGAGCTTCTTCAGAAATCCCATTTATCTTGCATTTTTACTGCATTATAAAAATTCACAGAAGCAAAATAGTGTTGAGTTTTGTCTAGTAAGACTTTGAACAGGAATCTTGTATTTTTTAGGTGGGAAGAACTGGCCTACCCACTGAACTTGTAAATAATAGTAATCATAACCATCATCATAGCTCTAGGATATGCTTTCATATGCATCTTCTCATTTAATCATCAATAATCACATGAGGCAGATAATATATGAAATATAAATTTATGGATGAAGAAAAACAAAGCTCAGAGAGGTTAAGTGACATACCCAAGGTAATGCCCTCACAAATGGCAGAAAAAGCTCTTGTACCCAGGTTTTCAAGTTCTAAGCACATACCATTACTGTCCACAGCAACAATGAAGTATATACCTCACTGTACTGCAAGCACAAATTCGTTAAATGAAGAAGAAGGAGTATAATATGAAAACAGGATAGAAATGGGGAGAAGAGCTGCCAGCTACCATTAAAAGGAGAGGGGGTTGATGAAACTGGCCAAGAGAACAGCCTGTCCCTTCTCTAAGGGGCAAACTTCCAGAAAGGGCCCACTTGCCAGCTGCAGCAATCCCCCTGCAGGGCCAACACCACTGCATTACCTGCCCCCCTCCCTTAGGGGCCTGTATATCCCAGACCCCCACATGCTTCCTTATTTTAGCTCCCACACTTCTCTCACTAGATGATTCTCAGAAGAGGCCAGGGAAGTTCTTTGTGGTAACAAAAAAAGAGTCCTGACCACCCCTGGGTTAGAAAGAGAAGACAGGTCTAACACTAAAGAAGAATATATAAAATATATAACAAGAAATGCAAAGTCACCATTCCCTGTTCATCAGAAAATTAATGTGGGTCATTTAAAATAAACAGTTGCCCATGAGAGTTTTCAGTAATATATTCGAGGGATCTCTCAACTATGTCCTCTGGGGATTGAAATTTCTATGACTGAAATTTCTATTTGTTGGTATTTGTGTGTTTATAGTCTTCCATGACAAATGGCAGAAACTCCACCAACAGGAATTTGTTCTGGGGTATCAAAGAAATGCATAGGACGCCATGTCTTTGGCACACACTGAAGAGCACCAGAAATCATCAAGGTACATAAATAAAAATGCTACAAAATGGAAAAACAACGAAAACACTGCATCTGCCCTTTAAACGTTTAGACATTTATCTTAAGTGCCCCATCAAGACAATTTGTGCTGAAGCCCAGGCATCAGGCTTTTCAGCTCCTCCTTATCTTCATAGTTTACGTCTTCTTCTTTTTTCAAGGCCCTGCTAATTTTACTCTGCTTGAACTTCCCAACATTTCCCTGTGGTTTAGATCCAAATAATGACACATCCTTATGTTTAATACATTTTCATTTCATTCAGTTGGGAGTTGCTTTAGATCTCTGCTCACACCACTAAATTTAGTTTTTACGACTTCACCTTCCAGAATTAAGACTCTAACCTCTTACCTCTATCTTAGTATGTTTAGGTCATTTTAGTAATGTTGCAGACCTAGGCCACACCGAAGGGCAGGTATTTCTTAGGTGAGTGAATATACAACTGGAATTGCCACTTGTCATCCTGTCAACCAAGCTTTCATCCTACAAATACTAAGACCCTTCCCTGTGATGAGACATGATAGAGTATCTTTCTCGACCCTGGTGTTCACTATATTCCTTCACTAAGATGACTAGTCCATTTCTATTGTTACAAAATGCCATCTTTGGAGTTTGGGTTTCATGAGAGTAACTTTTGTCATATAGATAGTTTGACACCTATCTTATAGCAAAACAATACAGAATTTTAAATTCCACATCTGTGATCAGAAAAATAAATAATAATCTTATGCATCTCCCTCCAGCCAGTGAATGAGCCCCCCAGTGACAGCATATTAGGTGCTCTGACGTCCTCTTGTATTACCACCTACTTGCCTCGTTTTCCTTACACGCTCTATGATCTGCTCCCAGATACCTTCCAACTACTCACCCCATCACTTTCCCACTCTTTATCTCATACCATTCCTTTTGACTAATGTGCCTTCCCCTTTCATCTTTATCTGGAGAAATTTTTGAGATACCACTCAAATGTCTTCTTCTCTAGGGGATACTAGCATTTCCTCTTCTGACCCCTCAAAGCACCTGGTACCATTTATGATGCCTGTATTGTGTCATGGGCATTTTCTATCAAGTTTCCTTTCCCTTTTTCCTTCCTCCCTCCCTCCCTTTCACTCTGCAACAACTACTTATCAAGCAGCTACCTTGCACTAAGCATCATTCTTCACAGACAAGCAACTGACTTCTATTCTTAAATTCTACTCTGCTCTGTGCAGCGACACTTCCCTCCCCTAGGTCTCCATTCTGGAGTTGCAAGATTGAGCAAACGGAAATATAGGATGCCTAGTTAAATCTGAATTCCAGATAAACAATGAAAAATTTTTAGTGTAAGTATGTCCCATACACTATTTGGGATACAGTTATATAAAACACCTCTTTTGCTTACCTGAAATTCAACTTCAAGTGAGCATCTTGCATTTTATATGGTAACCCTACCACCACCCTTCCTCTACTTTGTGGGATGCAGTATGCACTCACATACAGTATATGCCCAATATAAATGAATGACATAGAAATGACTGACTTCTATTTTGTGATTACATTTGCTTGATGGAAGTAGATTATCTTACAGTATCAAAAACACATGTGTGCATTACTACTCTGTTAAGGGGCCAAAACATCACTAGTGCAGATCAATGTTATTAATCAAGGACACACTGACAATCAATGGAAGCCAGGTCTTGGTCACAGGCCTCCAGAATCAGAAATTCTTGGGGTGAGTCAGGAAATTCTGATGATCACTCTCAACTGAGAACAACTGACATAGACCTACCAGCAAATCATCGCTTGTTTTTCGTTGTTGTTGTTGTTGAAGTCTCCTAAAATAAATGCATTGCATTCTATTTCCCCCTTTAATTCTGTTAGTATTTGTTTCACATATGAAGGTGATCCTGTGTTGGGTGCATAGACATTTTTTATTAAGGTATCATTGATATACACTCTTATGAAGATTTCACAAGAAAAAAATGTGGTTATTACATTCACTTCTGTTACTGAGTCCCCCCCATACCCCATTGCAGTCACTGTCCATCAGTGTAGTAAGATGCCACAGAGTCCCTATTTGTCTTCTCTGAGCTACACTGTCTTACCCGTGACCCCACACACACCATGAGCTCTAATCATGATACCACACAATCTCCTTCTCCCTTATGCCCCACCTACCCTCCGCCACCCCTCCCCTTTGGTAACCACTAGTCCCTTCTTGGAGTCTGTGAGTCTGCTGTTATTTGCTCCTTCAGTTTTGCTTCTTTGTTATACTCCACAAATGAGGGAAATCATTTGGCACTTGTCTTTCTCTGCTTGACTTATGTCACTGAGGATAATACCCTCTAGCTCCATCCATGTTGTTGCAAATGGCAGGATTTGTTTCTTTCTTATGGATGAATAGTATTCCATTGTGAATATGTACCACCTCCTCTTTATCCATTCATCTACTGATGGACACTTAGGTTGCTTCCAAATCTTGGCTATTGTTAATGGTGCTGTGATAAACATAGGGGTCCATATGTCTTTTTTAATCTGAGAAGTTGTTTTCTTTGGGTAAATTCCTAGGAGTGGAGTTCCTGAGTCAAACGGAATTTCTATTTTTAATTTTTTGAGGAACCTCCATATTACTTTCCACAATGGCTGAACTACTTTACATTCCCACCAGCAGTGTAGGAGGGTTCCCCTTTCTCCGCATCCTTGCCAGCATTTGTTATTCCTAGTCCGTTTGATGTTGGCCATCCTAACTGGTACGAGGTGATATCTCATTGTGGTTTTAATTTGCATTTCCCTGATAGTTAGTGATGTGGAGCATCTTTTCAAGTGCCTGTTAGCCTCTGAATTTCTTCTTTGGAGAACTGTCTGTTCATATCCTCTGCCCATTTTTTAATAGGGTTATTTGCTTTTTGGGTGTTGAGGCGGGCATGGTTTTAATCACTACCCTTACTTTCACATATATTAGTTTGGACTTGGTAGTATTCGGCAATTATTCTGTTAAGACAATTAGAGATAAAACTACCGGGATAAACCTCTGACACTTTTGGCTTGGTGTTAAAACACTGTCTTAACTATATTCTAACAGAATAGCAACAAATTCCATAAATATGACACCCCTAACCAAAAAGAGAGTGATGTCCTGGCAAGAAATGAAAGCAACTTTCAAGTATGACAGTAATTTCACTTGTAACCCTTATAGCCTCTCTGACAGCAAGGATTCATGAACATTAAAAACATCCTTCTGAATAGAAAGAGAAATCAGGAAAATAATTCCATTTGCAATTGCATCGAAAAGAATAAAATACCTAGGAATAAACCTAACCAAGGAAGTGAAAAACCTATACTCTGAAAACTATAAGACACTCTTAGGAGAAATTAAAGAGGACACTAACAAATGGAAACTCATCCCACGCTCTTGGCTAGGAAGAATTAATATTGTCAAAATGGCCATCTACAGATTCAATGCAATCCCTATCAAAATACCAACAGCATTCTTCAACGAACTGGAACAAATAGTTCAAAAATTCATATGGAACTACAAAAGACCCCGAGTAGCCAAAGCAATCCTGACAAGGAGGAATAAAGTGGGGGGGATCTCACTCCCCAACTTCAAGCTCTACTACAAAGCCACAGTAATCAAGACAATTTGATACTGGCACAAGAACAGACCAAGACCAGTGGAACAGAACAGAGACTGCAGACATTAACCCAAACATATATGGTCAATTAATATACTATAAAGGAGCCATGGACATACAATGGGGAAATGACAGCCTCTTCAACAGCTGGTGTTGGCAAAACTGGACAGCTACATGTAAGAGAATGAAACTGGATCATTGTCTAACCCCATACACAAAAGTAAATTCGAAATGGATCAAAGACCTGAATGTAAGTCATGAAACCATAAAACTCTTCAAAAAAAATATAGGCAAAAATCTATTGGACATATATATGAGCGACTTCTTCATGAACGTATCTCCCTGGGCAAGGGAAACAAAAGCAAAAATGAACAAGTGGGACTATATCAAGCTGAAAAGCTTCTGTACAGCAAAGGACACCATCAATAGAACAAAAAGGTATCCTACAGTATGGGAGAATATATTCGTAAATGACAGATCCAATTAAGGGTTGACATCCAAAATATATAAAGAGCTCATGCACCTCAACAAACAAAAAGCAAATAATCCAATTAAAAAATGGGCAGAGGAGCTGAATAGACAGTTCTCCAAAAAAAGAAATTCAGATGGCCAACAGACACATGAAAAGATGCTCCACATCGCTTGTCATCAGAGAAATGCAAATTAAAACCACAATGAGATATCACCTCACACCAGTAAGGATCCCCACCATCCAAAAGACAAACAACAACAAATGTTGGCGAGGTTGCGGAGAAAGGGGAACCCTCCTACACTACTGGTGGGAATGTAAATTAGTTCAACCATTGTGGAAAGCAGTATGGAGGTTCCTCAAAAAGCTCAAAATAGAAATACCATTTGACCCAGGAATTCCACTTCTAGGAATTTACCCTAAGAATGCAGCACTCCAGTTTGAAAAAGCCTGATGCACCCCTATGTTTATCGCAGCACTATTTACAATAGCCAAGAAATGGAAGCAACCTAAGTGTCCATCAGTAGATGAATGGATAAAGAAGATGTGGTACATATACACAATGGAATATTATTCAGCCATAAGAAGAAAACAAATCCTACCATTTGCAGCAACATGGATGGAGCTAGAGGGTATTATGCTCAGTGAAATAAGCCAGGCGGAGAAAGACAAGTATCAAATGATTTCACTCATATGTGGAGTATAAGAACAAAGAAAAACTGAAGGAACAAAACAGCAGCAGAATCACAGAACCCAAGAATGGACTAACGGTTACCAAAGGGAAAGGGACTGGGCAGGAGGGGTGGAAAGGGATGGATAAGGGCAGAGAAAAAGAAAGGGGGCCTTATGGTTAGCATGTAAAATGTTGGGGGGCATAGGGAGGATTGTGCAACACAGAGAAGACAAGTAGTGAATCTATAGCATCTTACTATGCTGATGGACAGTGACTGTAATGGGGTTTGTGGGGAGGGACTTGGTGAAGGAGGGAGTCTAGTAACTATAATGTTCTTCATGTAATTGTAGATTAATGATAATAAAATGAATAAAAAAATAATGAATGAATGAATGAATAAAAAGACCAGGGGGTGGATAGCATATCAGGGCACAAGGAATAAAGAAGACAGCTTATATTGCCACCTTTTAGCAATCCTCACCTTCTCTCTCCACTGTAAAACCAAATACAAACACTAAAGCAAATCTTCTACCTCTTTCTACTACCTCGACAGTGGCTCTTTTCTAATATGGTAGAATAAGCCTGATTCTGTTTGTGATCTTGGCAGCTCTGATTCCTAATCCACTCCTCTAGTCTTGGCTTTTTTCCTGAAAACACATCCCCAGATTCCACCTGCCTGGTGGGCACCACCAGACAGATGTCCCAACCCACCTTCAAAGGCTTCATGCTCCAAACCAAACATACCCCAGCTCCAATCCCAATAATGCTCCTTCCTCCATGGCTCCTAGGTTTTATGAACACATCACCACCCTCCCAAACAGAGTGAGCTCAGAGGCAATTCGTAAAGATTCAGATGGAGCAAATTACCTCTCTAAACCTGTTTCCAGTTCTATAAAAGTTAAGGATGCCCAACCTTAAATGGTCATTGGGGGAATTAAATGTGATCATGATAAAACAGGCACTCTATCATTAGATATTCCCCTTGCTCACTCTCTGTACTTAATTGCTGGTGAACGTCTATCAACTCTGCCAACCAGATTAAGTAAATCTGCCTCTAAAATCTTTCCTTTATTTTCTATGCCCACAATCATTGTCCTGGTTTGGACACTCAACATTTCTAACCTCAACAACTGCAAAACTCTTGGGGGGGTCTAGTCACTTGCTCTTTCCTCTCCAAACTATTTGCCTATAAGCTCTAAGAGATAGGGGCATAAAAAGGTCTTATTCCTTTTGCCCATTTCCCCAAATCCCAGAATAGTGCCTGTAACAGAATAAGGCATTGAACAGACACTTCTTGGCAATGCTGACTGGCTCTAAATTCATTACCCAGAGACAACAAAGCCAAGCTTTAAGAAAAACCTCACTCTCATGAGCATTGAAGGAAGTCCCTTGCAAGCTAACTCATCACAATCTTATTCTCAGAGGCCTATGGTCCCAAAATTCCTGTTTCTCCCCATAGAGCTCATTGTGGCATATCAATATGGAGGCACTGGGACCAGGTAAGTAGTTAGTAAGCAAAAAGTTCATTCACCATATGCAGAAAAGTATAAGGTGTGTTAAACAATGGTAAGAAGATAGAGCATATATATGTTAAACATAGAAGGAAAGGAATGGAAGGACCAAGAGATAACTGTCAATATGTATTGAATATACATAAGGCACCTGGGCTTTAAATATTCATGATACACTACACATACAAGTGGCAGTAAATATTTACAAGTACTCAATATTCACGAGGCTATAATTCGGCCACTCATCCATTGGTGACACCACTCAGACCCCATGTGCCCTTTGCCCAATAAAGACAGATAAAACCCATGAGTGTTCAGCAGGATTATTGGTGAGGTACAGCTCACCAGGCCCACTTGTCCCTATATCTCCCCAATAAAGTAAGTGTGTTCCATCAGCCTAAGGTCCCTTCTGTCTGTGGCCCTCCTTGCTTGAACTTCAATGCTAGTCTCCAAATCACACTATTAACAGTAAAGGTTGACACAGCAGAGAGACAGGGCCATTGTCCACCCCAGGATTCAGGCAAGGTGATCCTTCCACCCACTTGTACCCTGTCCTAAGTGTGTGAGCCTACCTCATTCCTTATCCCTTACTTCTCACTATGTAAATTGTTTTAATGCATCATGTGATTCAAATTAAAATGCATCATGCATTTTCATTTGGTCCATGAGGCTCCTGCTCTCTGGCCTCTGGAAAGCCTGCATGCATGTTTCTTGGTGGCCATCACTGCATCAAGGTAATCACAGACACTCTGTCTGCTATGTAGAGAAGAGATTGTAGGAGGAGAAGAAATGGAAGCAGAGAGACCTATTAGGCAGCTAGTCCATTTTTCTAGTCAAGAAATGAGGGTAACTTGGGTTGGAATGGTAGGAAAGGGGAGAGACAGATGTGGACAGATTCAAGATATTTTCACTAGGAGAATAAAGAACAAGGATGTTGGATGTGAACAAATAGGGAAAGTAGAAGTAGTAGAGATTGTAGTCAGAGAAGGCAATTTCATAGCCTAAGACAGACACTAGAGTGGGCAATACTCCAGAAGACAAAGAGACAACAGTGTACCTAAAATTCATGGCTCTTAGGGATCAAAGGGCCCTTGGAAGGACATCTACACCAACCATCAAACACATGACTCCCCTCCTACACCTCTCCTAAGTTGTCAGTGAAAAACAACCCTAACCTCGCCTGCCCAGGGCCATCCATCTATATACCAAGGACCAAACAAGTGTGTGAGCCTACCCTATCCCTTTCCCCTTACTTTTCACCGTGTATTTTAAATTGTTTTAATGCATCATGTAATCCAAACTAAAATGCATCATGCATTTTCATTTGGTCCATGAGGCTTCTGCTCTGTGGCCTCTGGAAAGCCTGCATGCATGCTTCTTGGTGGCCCCCATTAGTGACTCCCTTTCCTTCCACCCCTACACCTGACCTTGACCTCCATGTTCATCTAGAGCCATCCACCACAGCTTCTGGCAGCTCTCTGCCAGAAAATTTGTCTTACTGACCTGAATTCTGACTCCCTAGGTCCTCTTCTTGAGGATACAGAAAATTAGGTCACCCTTCCTCCACATAACCGCCCTTTAGATTCCTCAAGATATTTATCAGGCATACCTGAGTCTTCCCTTTATAGACAAATACCCCTTTTCTCTATTCAGCCTTACATGTGACACATTTTCAGTCCTTTCACCAGATTTCAACATTGTCCTAACTGGAGGATTCATAGCACTAACAGAAGAAATCAGTCACCATACTTTTAATAATGCAAGCTAGGATTAGTTCTGCTGGTGGCCACATCACAGAGTTGACTCTTGTCTGAAGATGACTAACATACATGGGGTGAAAGAGCAATAACCTTCAATGGATGTATACCATCAAAGTCTGTACATAATATGTATGAGAATGAGGAGAGGGTGGTTAAAGCAAATGGCAGTGAATTCAAGAAAGAAGAGAGAACACCAATTTGGAAGTGGCAGTGGTGTTCTCCTTTTCCCTGAGGGTGTTGTGAAAGAAGTGATGTGGTCATAGCAAAAAGACTACAGAGTTTGCTCATCCTAGAGCAGCACCTGAAAGGATACAAGTATGCCACAAAAGAGTGAGAGAAATGGCCATAGGTGAGGTGTGGGGGGCAGAAAGTTGGTAAGTCACCATCAATAACTACAAGCTAATAGCATGTTTATATTCACCATCGCCAATAAGTTTGATACCAAGCAGTAGCACGGGGTCTTTTAAAAAGCTAGAGAAAGACAGTGTATAAAGGTAGGAGTTAGAAATGAAGTAAGTATAACTCCACTTTGAATAGGTACCTTGAGGCAGTCCACTATTTTTCAACTCTCGTTCATTTACTTGAATGGTGTCATCTTCAGGGTAGAAGTAGATTTTATAGTGTCTTATTCTATATTTTTCTTCACTCATATCAGGTACTTCATCTTCTACATAGGCATCAAAAGATAATACCTGTTGGGATAATTAAAATCTAAGAAATGAAAAAAATCAGCAAACTTAAAATCAATAAAGCTACTGCTTGCATTAATTTTTGTTAATGTAAAGAAAAAAGTTGAGATTTTTGCAAGAAGACATTCTACACATCAGCTGTGAGAACAGATATACAATCTGGATTGTAATATATAAAGATTATATTTTCATCACAACTGATTACCATGAGGAAATGATATTCAGGAAATAAATCTATTATTCAGCTCTACTATAAATTGAACTAGCATCTGTCTTTGGAATTTCACAGTGGTATTCTATATGTATGTTATAATAGTCCCCCACTTATCCACAGTTTTACATTCACAGTTTCAGTTACCTATATTTAACCACAGTCCCAAAGCAGATTTTCTTCTGACACATCATCAGGTCAACAATAGCCTAATGCTACATCACAATGCTACCTCATTCATCTCACTTCATCTTATCATGCAGGCATTTTATCATGTCACATTATCACAAAAGAAGGGTGAGTACAGTACAAGATATTTTAACAGAGAGAGGCCACATTCACAAAATTTTTATCACAATATAATTGTTCTATTTTATTATTGTTATTAATCTCTTACTGTGCCAAACTTATAAATTAAACTTTATCATAGTAATGTATGTACAGAAAAAAAATCTTGCATAAATAGGGTTCTCTACTATGTATTATTTCAAGCATCCACTTGGGGGTCATAGAATGTATTCCCCACATATAAGAGGGAACTACTGTACAGACAAAATAGTCTTTCTCAAGAGATAAAGGTTTTGTCATTATTAAAAATAATACAAAGGTTTCCTGCCCCATCATTCCTGACAGGTATCCTCAACTGGCACACTAGCCCTCCCAAGCACACCCACCCCAGAGGGCCAATCTCACACATCAGCATGCCTACAACAGTCACAGCTGGGCCTCTCATTTGGATGGACTGGGGGACAACCACACTTACCAGCACACCTGTAGCAGCCACAGCCAAACCTCATAGCCAGTGGCACCAGGGACTGTGAATATAATAGATTAGACTGAATTGTACACTTTAAAATGGCTAAGGGTAGTATAAACATTTTAATAATATTAATTCTTCCAATCCATAAGCACAGTATATCTTTCCATTTATTTGTGTCATCTCCAATTACTTTCATGAATGTCTTACAGTTTTCAAAGTACAGATCTTTCAACTCCTTGGTTAAAATTATACTTAGGTATTTTATTTTTTATGGTACAACTGTAAATTTCTAGGTACTTTATTTTTTTTATGTAACTGTTAATTTCTCTTCTGCTAGTTCATTATTAGTGTATAGAAATGCAACAGATTTCTGTGTACTGATTTTCTATACTGCAACTTTGATTAATTCAGTTGTATGTTCTAGGAGTTTATCAGTGGAGTCTTTAGGGTCTTCTACATATAATATGTCATTTGCAAATAGTGACAATTTTATTTCCTCCTTACCAATTTAGATGCATTTTATTTTATTATCTTATTGCTGTGGCTAAGACTATCAGTACTATGTTAAGTAAAAGTGGTGAAAGTGGACATACTTATCTTGTTCCTGATCTTAGAGGGAAAGCTTTTAGCTTTTCACTATGAAGTATGATGCTAGCTATGGGTTTGTCAATAGATAGCCTTTATTATATTGAGGTATGCTCCCTCTATATACACTTTGTTGAGAGGTTTTTTTTGTCATCATCAGTGGATGTTAAATTTTGCAAAAGACTTTTTCTGCACCTATTGAGATGACCATATGGTTTTATCCTTCATTTTATTAATGTGATGTATCACATGATGGATTTTCAGACATTAAACAATCCTTGCATCCCTGGAATAAATCCAACTTAATCATGGGAAATGACCCTTTTAATATATTTTTATTTCATTTACACTAATATTTTGTTGAGGATTTTTGCATCTATGCTCATCACAGATATTAGTCTGTAATTTTCTTTTTTTGTAGTGTCTTGTCTGATTTTAGTATCAGGTTATGCCGGCCTCATAGAATGAATTTGGAAGAATGCCTTCATCCTCTGTTTTTTGGAATAGTTTAAGAAGTTCAGATACTAAGAAGTTCAGATATTAACTTTTCTTTAAATGTTTAGTAGAATTCACCTGTGAAGCTATCTGGTATCAGATTTTGTTTGCTGGGAGTTTTTTGATTACTGATTCAATTTTGTTACTAGTAATAAGTCTGTATAGATTTTCTATTTCTTCCTGATTCAGTCTTGGAAGAATTCACAAAACTCAATTATCTGACTTAACAAATGGGCAGAGGAACTGAATTCAGGCATTTTTCCAAACAAGACATACAGATGGCCAACAGACACATGAAATGATGCTCAACATCACTACTCATCAGGGAAATGCAAATCAAAATCTCATACAAGTCAGAATGGCTAGTATCAAAACGACAAGAAATAGAGAGGTGGAGAAAAAGATGGCAGAGTAGGAAGGCAAAGTGGAAACCTGCTCCCAAAAACACATAAAAAAAGAAAATACAGCAAATACAACTAAACTTAAAAACAACTGAAGACTTCAAAACAGACTACCTACAACTGGAGAAAAAGGGAAGACATCAAAAACAAGAGTAAAGTGGCAGAGTTGCAATCAAGGAGGACCCGAGCCCTTCCCCCACCCCAGCGTATATGTGGAAGAGGAACAGAGAGGGTAAGGAATAGGAGCCCCATTTGCTGAACACCTGGCCCTGGAGATCTGCTCTGGGAGCATGAGCCCACATGACATTGGGTTCTGGTAATCAGCAGGGCTGGACACCAAGGACAATTGGAACACTAGGGTAGGCTGAGATTCCAGCCACATGTGGAGAACATGCATGCTCCACCGGTCCCCAAGACAAAAAGCAGAGAAGGCAGTTTGAAAGACTTCCCAGCAGCAGGAAAGATACCAGAGGGGCAAGGGCCAGATGGACCTCTCTTTTCAGGAGAAAGGGCAGGTGGATGATACAACCACAGCCCTCCCTTGCCCCAACAGGTTGGGAACTATTCGGAACCCCAGACACTCCATCCCCTCTCTGGCAACACAGCCCTGAAGCTCTGCCCTATACCCACTAACAGCAAACCCACCCAGGCCAGCAGCAGCATTAGATTTTGCTGCCTGGCAAGAAGAAGGAGACTTCCCCACCTTTCTTGAATCTTTTTCAGGCCAAATGGGGAGAGGCCTGCAGGAGCCAGTCCCAGGGGCTCCCTCCTCCAAGTGGATGTCAAACCCTAGTACTATTCAACAGGCCTGGTCAAGGCCACACATCAGCCCGCCTACCCATTAACCCTGCAGCCCTGCCTTTGCAGTAGGGCAAGCGAAGGGTAGCCCCACCAACAGCGGTTCCAGCAGAGACTTCTATGCTGATCACAATGGGATCAGTGGAACAAACTGCCAGCTCAGACTCATGCCTCTAAAGAAGACAGAGAGGAGGGTGGCCCCACCCACAGCACATACAGGAGAGATTTATGCGCTGATCACAAGGGGAACCACAGGAAGCCTCCTTCATAAAACTATTACTCCATAGGCAGGAAGCACAGCAGAGTCATCTAACACAAAGGAAGAAAGACAGACCTTGACAAAATGAAGAGGCAAAGGAAAAGGCTCCAAATAAAACTACAGGACAAGACACCAGAAAGAGGACTAAATGAAACACAGATTACCAAACTTCTTGATAAAGGTTTCAAAGTATAGCCATAAACATGCTCATAGATCTACAGAAAAAGTATTGAAGAACCCAGGGAGGACAACAAAGAGATTGAAGAGCTGAAAAAGATCCACTCAGAGCTGAAGAATAAAGTAACTGAAACGAAACATACAATGGAGGGACTGAAGAGTAGATTACTGCAAGTAGAGGAGATAGCCAATGAGATGGAAATTAGAGAACAGAAACACAATGAAGCTGAGGGAAAGAAAGGAAGTACCTCTAAGAAAGAATGAATGGTAGAGAGCTGTGTGACCAACCCAAATGAAACAATATTTGCATAATAGTGGTACCAGAAGGAAAAAGAGACAAAGGGATAGAAAGTCTCTTTGAGAAAATAATTGTTGAAAACTTCCCCAATCTGGGGAATGAAACAACACTCAGGTTATGGAAATGCAGAGGGCCCCTAAGAAAAGGAACCCCAGGAAGACAATGCCAAGACATATAATAATTAAAATTGCAAAGATCAAGGATAAGAACAGACTATTACAAGCAGCCAGAGAGAAAAAAAAGACCACATACAAAGGAAACCCCATCAAGCAATCAGCAGAGTTCTCAGCAGAAACTTTACATGCCAGAGGCAGTGGCATGAAGTATTTAATGTACTTAAACAGAAGAAATTCAACTAAGAATCCTCTACCAGCAACATTATCATTTAATTTTTAAGCAGGTATTAATCAATTTCCAGATAGACAAAAGTTGAAAGAATTCACCGACACTAACCCAGCAAAACAGGATATGTCTGGGACTGCTATAGATGGAAATGTTCCTAAGGATAAATAGCTTTCACCAATGAAAATAAACACACAGTAAAGGTAGTAGACCAATTAGTTACCAAGCACATATGAAATTAAAACAAAACAAAAGAAGCAAAATCAGCTATACACAAAATCAGCCAAGGGATATACAAAAAGTGCATACTATAACATCTAATACATAAAGTGTGGAGGAGGAAGAGAAGGGGAAAAAAATACCTTTAGATTGTGTTTGAAATAGAGTAGTTGGCAACTTAATATAGACTGTTATATAGTAAGGAAGGTATCCTTGAACCTTTGGTAACCACAAAACTAAAGGCTACAATGCATACACAAAAAAATTTAAAGAGACCTAATTACAATACTAAAGAAAACCATCAAATAACAAGAGAAGAGCATAAGAGAGGAAGAAAGGAACAGAGGGGAGTTATAAAAACAACTAGAAAGCAATTAATAAAATGGCAATAATTACATACCTATTAATAATTACCTTAAATGTAAATGTACTGAATGTACCAATCAAAAGACACAGAACAGCAGAGTGGATAAAGAAACAAGCCCCATCTATATGCTGCCTACAAGTGACTCATTTCACACCTAAAGATATACAGACTCAAAGTGAAGGGATGGAAAGAGATAGTTCATGCAAATAATAGGGAGAAAAAAGCAGGAGTAGCAGTATTTATATCAGACCAAATATATTTCAAAACAAAAAAAGTAACAAGAGACAAAGAAGGACATTACATAACGATAAAGGGGTCACTCCAACAAGAGGATATAACCATTATAAATGTCTATGCACCCAACATAGGAGAATGTAAATATATAAACCAAATACTAACAGAATTGAAGAGGGAAAGAAATGGCAACACATTCATTTTAGGAGACTTTAACACACCACTCATATCAATAGAACAACAAGAAACAAAATAATTCAGGAAACATAGGCACTAAACAATATATTACATCAGAAGGACTTAACAGATATCTACAGAATATTCCACCCAAAAGCAGGACAATACACATTTTTCTCAAGTGTGCATGGAATGTTCACCAGAATAGATCACATACTAGGCCACAAAAAGAGCCTCAATACATACAAAGAGATTGGAATTGTATCAAGCACCTTCTCAGAACACAGTGGTATGAAACTAGAAATAAATTACACAAAGAAAACAAGAAAAGTCTACAATTACAAGGAGGCTGAGCAACATGATTCTAAATAATCAATGGATCAGTGAACAAATTAAAGCAGAAATCAATTACATGGGAGACTAATGAAAAGAGAAATTCAAAAGCCCAAAATCTGTGGGACACTGCTAAGATACTTCTAAGAGGGAAGTACACAGCAATACAGACCTATCTCAAGAAACAAGAACAATCCCAAGTAAACAGTGTAAACTCACAATTGAAGAAACAAGAAAAAGAACAAATGAAACCCAAAATTACTAGCAGGAGGACATAATAGAGATCTGAGTAGAAGTAAATCATATAGAGGAGAATAAAACACTTTAACAAATTAATGAAACTAAGAGTTGGTTGTTTGACAAAATAATGTAGATAAACCTCTAGCCAGACTTATCAAGAAAAAGAGAAAGTACACACATAAACAAAATGAGAAATGAAGAAGGAATAATCACAATGGATACAACAGAAACAAAAAGAATTATTAGAGAATACTATGAAAAATTATATGCCAATAAATTGGACAACCTAGAAGAAATGGACAACTTTCTAGAAAAATACAACCTTCCAAGACTGACCTAAGAAGAAACAGAAAATCTGAGCAGACCAATTACCAGCAATGAAATCAAATTGGTACAGAAAAACTCCCCCACAACAAAACTCCATATCCAGATGTCTTCACAGTTCAATTCTAACAAACATTTAAAGAAGAGTTAGGGATTAAAGATGATGACATGAGAGGCAAGACAGAGACCTCGTCCAAAAACCACATATAATATGAAAATGTAATTAATACAATTAATCCTGAAAGAGCAACAGGAAAGAAGGCTGCACCAGACTGCATACACCTGGAGAAAAGAGCAGACCTCTCAGAACAGGGTATCGTACCAAAGCTATGACCCAGCAGTACTCAAGCGCTTCCCCCACCCCACCTCACTGGCAGGAGAAAGACAAAAAGAGCAGGGACGCAGTGAAGGCCTTGGACTGCTAAACACTTAGCACTGGAGATCTGCACTGGAAGCACAAACATACATTACATGGTGCTCTGGTGATTAGTAGGGTTGGAAAGCTAAGACAGGCAGAATACTTGGAGAGACAGAGATTCCAGGTGCTTGTGGAAAACAGGAATTCATATCTGGCTGAGCTGGATGGGCAGTCTGAGAGACTTCCTAACAGCAAGGAGGTTGCTAAAGTGGCAAGGATTGTACAGAGCTTACTGCTCAGTGGGAAGAACAGGTAAACAAAATTGTCCAGGTGCACTCTGCCCAGCAGGTTGGGAACTTAAATGATCTTCAGGTGCTCCATACCCCTGTCTGGCTACACAGCTCCAAAGCACCCCACCATGATACACAACTGGCTGTGTCTTCCTCCTGGCTACTCTGCACCTGCCTCGCAAACTGGCAGCCCCTCCCCTGGTGTCATGCCAGCCAGAGGGAAGACCCGTGTACGGCAGCTACAAACACAAACTATAGAGGCTTACACCTGTGTTTTTGGCCCACTGGTGCTGGCAGTGGAGACAGGCATAACAGCCGGAAGACAGGAAACAGCTCCTTCTAAACCTCAGGCATGAGCACCACTCCCGCACGACACCCGACATCGCTCCACTGGCTGAGCAGCTAAAGGCAGCAGAGCTTCTGGGCACCAGAGGGCACCACATACAAATATGAAACATTCAAAGGAACCTGGCTCAAAGCAAAATCTCAACATCAGAGAAAGGACTGAGTGACTGAATTAATAAATCTTTCTGAAAGAGATTTCAAAACAAACATCATAAAAATGCTCAGAGGTACAGAAAAATATTCAAGAACACAGGAACAAATTTAGGACGGAAACCCAATCATTGAAGAGCAGAATGGAGGGAATGAAAAGCAGATTAGATACGGTGGAGGAGATAATAAATGAAATAGAAACTAGGGAAGAGGACTACAAAGAAGCTGAGGCACAGAGAGAAAAAAGGATTTCTAAAAATGAAAGAATATTGAGAGAACTTCAAGACGAATCCAAACTGAAAAATATTCGTATTTATTATAGGGGTACCAGAAGAAGAAGAAGAGAGAAAAAGAGACAGAAAGTGTCTTTGAGGAAGTAATTGCTGAAAATGTTCGCAACCTGGGGAAGGAGAGAGTCTCTCAGGCCATGTAGGTGCACAGATCTCCCAACACAAGGGACCCAAGGAAGACAACACCAAGACATGTAATAATTAAAATGGCAAAGATCAAGGATAAGGACAGACTACTAAAAGGAACCAGAGAGAGAAATAAGATCACATACAAAGGAAAATCCATCAGGCTATCATCAGACTTCTCAGCAGAAACCTTACAGGCCAGAAGGGAGTGGCATGATATATTTAATGCAATGAAGCAGAAGAGCCTCGAACCAAGAATACTTTATCCGGCAAGATTATCATTTAAATGTGAAGGAGGGATTAAACAATTTCCAGATAAGCAAAAGCTGAGAGAATTTAGCGCCCACAAACCATCTCTAATAGTGTATGTTGCAGGGACTGCTATAGATGGAAGTGTTCCTAAGGTTAAATAGCTGTCACCAGATGTAATAAAAGGGATAGACAAAGAGTACAGAATATGATACCTAATATATAAAGAATGGAGGAGAAAAAAAGAACCTTTAGATTGTGCTTGTAATAGCATACTAAGTGAGTTAAGTTACACTCATAAATAGTAAGGAATTTACCCTTGAACCTTTGGTAACCATGAATCTAAAGACTGCAATGGAATAAGAACATACCTATCGATAATCACCTTAAATGTAAATGGTCTGAATGTACCAATAAAAAGACAGAGTCAGTGAATGGATAAAAAAATAAGGCCAAACTATATGCTGCCTATAAGACACTTCAAACCCAAAGACATACACAGACTAAAAGTGAAGGGATGGAAAAAGACATTTCATGCAACTAATAGGGAGAAAAATGGAGTTGCAGTATTGTATCAGACAAAATAGACTTCAAAATAAAGTCACAAGAGACAAAGAAGGACATTACATAATAATAAAGGGGTCAATCCAACAAGAGGATATAACCATTATAAATATCTATGCACCAAAAACAGGAGCACCTACATATGTGAAACAAATACTAACAGAAGTAAAACGGGAAATAGAATTCAATACATTCATTCTAGGAGACTTCAACACTCCACTCACTCTGAAGGACAGATCAACCAGACAGAAGATAAGTAAGGACACAGAGGCTCTGAACAACACATTACAACAGACGGACCTAACAGACATTTACAGAACTCTACAAACAAAAGAAGAAGAATACACATTCTTCTCAAGGGCACATGGAACATTTTCAAGAATAGACCATATACTAGGCCACAGAAAGAGCCTCAGTAAATTTAAAAAGACTTAAATTGTATCAACCACAAGGATATAAAACTGGAAATAAACTATGCATAGAAAACAAAAAAGCCTACAAATACATGAAGGCTTAACAACATGCTCCTAAATAACCAATGAATCAAGGACCAAATAAAAACAGAGATTAAGCAATATATGGAGACAAATGACACCAATAATTCAACGATGCAAAATCTGCAATATGCAGTGAAGGTGGTGCTAAGAGGGAACTATATTGCAATACAGGTCTATCTCAGGAAAGAAGAACAATCTCATATGAAAACTCTAAACTCACAATTAACGAAACTAGAAAAAGAAGAACAAATCAGGCCCAAAGTCAGTTGAAGGAGGGACATAATAAAGATTAGAGCAGAAATAAACAAAATCGAGAAGAATAAAACAATACAAAGAATCAAGGAAAGCAGGAGTTGGTTCTTCAAGAAAATAAACAAAATAGATAAACCCCTAGCCAGACTTATCAGGAAAAAAAGAGAGTTTACACACATAAACAGAATCAGAAATGAGAAAGGAAAATTCACTACAGACAATACAGTAATACAAAGAATTATTAGAGAATACTATGAAAAATTATATGCTACAAAACTGGATAACCTAGAGGAAATGGATAACTTTCTAGAAAAAAACAATCTTCCAAGGCTAACCCAGAAAGAAACAGAAAGTCTGAACAGACCAATTACTACCAAGGAAATGGAACTGGTAATCAAAAAACTACCTAAACACAAAACTCCTGGACCACATGGCTTCACTATTGAATTTTATCAAACATTGAGTGAAAATCTAATACCCATCCTCCTTAAAGTTTTCCAAAAAGTAGAAGAGGAAGGAATACTTCCAAATTCATTCTATGAGGCCAGAATCACTCTAATACCAAAACCAGACAAAGACACCACAAAAAAAGAAAATTACAGATGACTATCCCTGATGAACATAGATGCAAAAATACTCAACAAAATATTAGCAAAACGAATTCAAAAATACATAAAAAATGATCATCCATCATGATCAAGTAGGATTCATTCTAGGGATGCAAGGATGGTACAATATTTGAAAACCCATCAACATCTTCCACCACATCAACAAAAAGGACAAAGACCACATGACCATCTCCATAGATGCCAAAAAAGCATTTGACAAAATTCAACATCCATTCATGATAAAAACTCTCAGCAAAATGGGTATAGAGGACAAGTACCTCAACATAATAAAGGCCATATATGACAATCCAACAGCCAGTATCATACTTAACAGCAAGAGGCTGAAAGCCTTTCCTTTAAGATCGGGAACAAGACAAGGATGCCCACTCTCCCGACTTTCATATAACATAGTTCTGGAGATCCTCGCCACGATGATCAGACAACAAAAAGAAAAAGCATCCAGATTGGTAAGGAAGAAGTTAAACTGTCAGTGTTTGCAGATGACATGATATTGTACATGAAAAAATCTAAAGAATCCACTCCAAAACTACTAGATCTAATATCTGAATTCAGCAACGTTGTGGGATACAAAGTTAATACACAGGAATCTATTGCACTCCTATATGCTAATGATGAACTAACAGAAAGAGAAATCAGGAAAACAATTCCATTCACAAATGCATCAAAAAGAATAAAATACCTAGGAATAAACCTAATGAAGGAAGTAAAAGACCTATACACTGAAAACTACATGACACTCATGAGAGAAATTAAAGAAGATACCAAAAAGTGGAAACACATCCCGTGCTCATGTATAGGAAGAATTAATATTGTCAAAATGGTCATGCTACCTAAAGCAATCTACAGATTCAGTGCAATTCCTATCAAAATACCAACAGCATTCTTCAGCAAACTATGGAACTGCAAAAGACTCCAAATAGCCAAAGCAATCCTGAGAAGGAAGAATAAAGCTGGAGGGATTACACTCCCGGACTTCAAGCTCTACTACAAAGCCACAGTAATCAAGACAATTTGGTAGTGGTACAAGAACAGACCCACAGATCAGTGGAACAGAATAGAGACTCCAGACATTAACCCAAACATATATGGTCAATTAATATATGATAAAGGAGCAATGGACATACAATGGGGAAATAGCCTCTCCAACAACTGGTGTTGGCAAAACTGGACAGCTACATGCAAGAGAATGAAACTGGATCATTGTCTAACCCCACACACAAAAGTAAACTTGAAATGGATCAAAGACCTGAATGTAAGTCATGAAACCACAAAACTCTTAGAAGACAGGGGCACCCCTGTGTTTTTCACAGTGCTATTTACAATAGCCAAGAAATGGAAGCAACCTAGGTATTCATCAGTGGATGAATGGATGGAGAGGATGTGGTACAATTACACAATGGAATATTGTTCAGCTATGGGAGGAGAACAGGTCCTGCCATTTGCGGCAGCATGGATGGAGCTAGAGGGTGTTGTGCTCGGTGGGGTTAGCCAGGAGGAGAAAGACAAGTACCAAATGATTTCACTCATATGTGGAGTATAAGAACAGGGAGAGAACTGAGGGAGCAAAGCAGTGGTGGAATCACAGAGCCCAGGAATGGACTGGCAGTTGCCAAGGGGAGGGGGTTTGGGGAGGATGGGTGGGAGGGGAGGGATGGGGGAAATAGGGGGAAGCATTATGATTAGCATGTGTGGTGTGTGGAGGGGCCACCGGGGGTCTGTGCAGCATGGAGGGGATGAGTGATGATTCTACAGCATCTTGCTACACTGATGGACAGTGACTGTAATGGTGTTTGTGGGGGGGACTTGGTGACGGGGGGAGTCTAGTAAACATAATGTTCCTCATGTAATTATAGATTAATGATACCCAAATAAATAAAATAAAATAAAATAAAAAACTCTTAGAAGATACACCATAGGCAAAAATCTCCTAAATATAAATATGAGCAACTTTTTTCTGAATGCATATCCTCGAACAAGGGAAACAAAAGCAAAAATGAACACATGGGACTACATCACTTAAAAGCTTCTGTACAGCAAAGAACACCATCAACAGAACAAAAAGGCATCCTACAGTATGGGAGACTATATTTGTAAACAACATATCTGACACGGGGTTAACATACAAAATATATAAAGAACTCACATGCCTCAACACCCAAACAGCAAATAATCCAATTAAAAATGGGCAGAGGATATAAACCGACAATTCTACAAAGAAGAAATTCAGATGGCCAACAGGCACATGAAAAGATGCTCCACATCACTAATTTTCAGGGAAATACAAATCAAAACCACAGTGAGATAACATCTCATACCAGTTAGGATGGCCAGTATCAAAAAGACTAAGAACAACAAATGCTGGTGGGGATGTGGAGAAAGGGGAGCCCTCCTACACTGCTGGTGGGAATGTAAGCTAATTCAACCACTGTGGAAAGCATGTGGAGGTTCCTCAAAAAACTAAAAATAGACATACCATTTGACCTGGGAATTCCACTCCTAGGAATTTACTGAAAGAATATAATTTCTCAGATTCAAGAAAACATGATGTACCCCTATATTTATTGCAGCACTATTTACAACAGCTAAGATACGGAAGCAACCTAAGCGTCCATCAGTAGATGAATGGATAAAGAAGATGTGGTACTCATACACAGTGGAATACTAGTCAGCCATAAGAAAGAAACAAATTCTACAATTTGCAACAACATGGATGGAGCTGGAGGATATTTTGCTCAGTCAAATAAGCCAGGCAGAAAAAGACAAGTACCAAATGATTTCCCTCATTTTGGAGTATAACAACCAAGCAAAACTGAAGGAACAAAACAGCAACAAACTCAGACTCCAAGAGACTAGCAGTTACCAAAGGGGAAGAGTTGGTGAGGGCAGGTGGGGAGCAAGGGAGAAGTGGATTCAAGGGTATTATGATTGGCACACATGGTGTGTGGGGAATCAGGGGGAAGACAGTATAGCACAGAGAAGGCAAATAGTGACTCTGTGGCATCTTACTAGACTGATGGACAGTGAGTGACTGCAGTGGAGTATGGGGGGACTCAATAATAAGGGTGAATGAAGTAACCACATTGTTTTTTCATGTGGAACCTTCATAAGAGTGTATATCAATAATACCTTAATAAAATAAATAAATAAATAATTTTGAAAAGGAGAGCTAGTAGCCATCACTCTTAAAGTATTCCAAAAATAAGAAGAGTAGGGAATACTTCCAAACTCATTCTATAAGGCTAGCATCACTCTAATACCAAAACCAGACAAAGATACTGCAAAAAAAGAAGATTATAGATCAATATCCCTGATGAATTTAAATGCAAAAATACCTCAATAAAGTATTAGCAAGTCAAATTCAAAAATACATTAAAAAATCATCCATCAAGACCAAGTGGGATTTATTGCAGGGATGCAAAGATGGTACAATATTCATAAGTCAATCAATATCATAAACCACATCAATGAAAAGGATATGGTCATCTCAATAGATGCTGAAAAAGCATTTGACAAATTTCAGCATCCATTCATGATAAAAACTCTCAACAAAATGGGTATAGAGGGCAAGTACCTCAACATAGTAAAGGCCATATATGACAAACCCACAGCCAACATCATACTTAACTGCAAAAAACTGAAAGCTTTTCCTCTAAGATCAGGAACAAGACAAAGATGCCCACTCTCCCCACTTTTATTCAACATAGTTCTGGAGGTCCTAGCCACGGCAATCAGACAATACAAAGAAATACAAGCATCTAACTTGTTAAGGAAGAAATTAAATTGTCACTATTTGCAGATGATATGATATTATACATAGGAAATCCTAAAGACTCTACCAAAAAGCTATCAGAATAGTTGCAGGATACAAAATTAATACACAGAAAATCCATTGCATTCCTATACACTAACAATAAGCTAGCAGAAAGGCAAATCAGAAAAACAATTCCACTTAAAACTGCATCAAAAAGTATAAAATTCCTAGAAATAAACCTAACCAAAGAGGTGAAAAACATATCCTCTGAAAAGTATAAGACACTCATGACAGAAATTAAAGAAGACACCAATAAATAGAAATCAACCGGTGCTCATGAATATGAATAATTAATATCGTCTAAATGGCCACCCTGTCCAAAGCAATTTACAGATGCAATGCAATCCCTGTCAAAATGCCAACAGCATTTTTCAATGAACTAATAATAGTTCTAAAATTCATATGGAACCACAAAGGACCTCAAAGAGCCAAGGCAATCCTGAGAAAGAAGAACAAAGCTGGGGGGATTATGCTCTCTGACTTCAAGCTCTATTACAAAGCCACAGTAATCAAAACAATTTGGTACTGGCACAAAAACAGACCCACAGCTCCGTGGAACAGAATAGAGAATAGAGAACCCAGATATAACCCACACATATATGGTCAATTAATATATGATAAAGGAGCCATGGATATACAATCGGGAGAAGATAGCCTCTTTGACAACTGGTGTTGGCAAAACTGAACAGGTACATGTAGGAAAATGAAACTGGATAATTATCTAACTCCATACACAAAAGTAAACTCGAAATGGATCAAATATGTGAATGTAAGTCATGAAACCATAAAACTATTAGAAGAAAACAGGCAAAAGTCTCTTGAATATACACATGAGCAACTATTTCCTGGACGCATCTCCTTGGGTATGGGAAACAAAATAAAAAATAGACAAGTGGGACTGTATCAAAGTAAAAAGCTCCCATACAGCAAAGGACACCATCATAAATGACTAATCTGATGAAGGGTTAACAGCCAAAATATATAAAGGATCTCATACACCTTAGCACAATTAAAAAATGGGCCGAGGACCCAAACAGACACTTCCCAAAGGAAATACAAATGGCCAACAGGCACACGAGGAGATGTTCCACATAGCTAATCATCAGAGAAATGCGAATCAAAACCACAATGAGATATCACCTCACATCAATTAGGGTGGCCAACATCCAAAAAGCAAAAATAACAAATGCTGACAAGGATGCGGAGAAATGGGAACCCTCCTACAGTGTTGGTAGAAATGCAAACTGGTGCAACCACTGTGGAAAGCAGTATGGAGGGTCCTCAAAAAATTAAAAACAGAAATACCATTTGACCAGGTCATTCCACTGCTAGTAACTTACACAAAGAAAACAAAATTCCTGATTCAAAAAAATACATGAACATCTATGTTTATCGCCGCACTATGTGCAATAGTCAAGATATGGGAGCAACCTAAGTGTCCATCAGTAATGGATAAAGATGTTGTATATATACACAATGGAATATTATTCAGCCATAAAAAGAAAAGAAATCCTCCCATTTGCAACAACATGGATGGACCTAGAGGGTATTATCCTCAGTGAAATAAGCCAGGCAGAGATAGACAAATACCATATGATTTCACTTCTTTGTGGAATATAAAAACAAAGAAAAACAGAAGGAACAAAATAGCACTAGACTCATAGACACTGAGAAGTGTCTAGTGGTTACCAAGGGGGAGGGGCCGGGGGGAGGGGAAGGTGAAGGGGATAAAGGGGCACAATAATTTGCAATCACAATATAAGTTGGTCACAGGGACGGTAATAACAGCATGGAGAATATATTCAATTATTCTGTAACATCTTTCTACATTGACAGATAATAACCACACTAGAGTGGTTCAAGATTTATTAATATGGGTAACTGTTGAACCACTGTGTTGTATATTTGAAACCAAAAGAATGCTGTATATCAACAATATTTCAATTTTTTAAAAAGACAAGAAATAATAAGTGTTGGTCAGAATGTGGAGAAAATGAACCCCTGTGTAATGTTGGTCAGAATGTAAACTGATGCAGCTACTATGGAAAACAACGGCTGTTTCCAAATGGAAGCTCCTCAAAAAATTAAAAATAGAAATATACAATCCAATAATTGCTGGGTATTTATCCAGAGAAAATGAAAACACTAATTTGGAAATATATATGCATCCCTATGTTTACTACATTGTTATTTACAATAGCCAAGATATGGAAGCAACATAAGTGTCCATCAGTAGATGAATGGATAAATATGTGGTAAATATACACAATGGAGCACTAGTCAGCCACAAAGAAAATGAATGAAATCTTGCCATTGATGACAACACAGAGAGATGTCGTCAGTATTATGCTAAGTGAAACAAGTCATACAAAGAAAGGCAAATACCATGATTTCACTGACTTTTGTAATCTAAAACCAAAAAACAAACAGACTGAAAAACCACAAAAGACTCATACATACAGGAAACAAACTGGTGGTTACCAGCAGAGAGAGGGCTAGGGGTTTAGGTGACATAGATGAAGGGGATTAAGAGACATAAACATCCAGTTACAAAATAAGTAGTCACAGGGGATGAAAAGTATAAACATACAGCATACAGTCAATAGTATTGTAATCATTTTGTATGGCGACATGGTATCCACACTTATGGTAAGCATTTCATAATGCATATAAATGTCAGATCACTATGTTATACACCTGAAACTCGTGTCAACTATATGTCATTAAAATTTTTTTAAACGAATGAATAAATAAAATGTCTAATGGTTAATTTTACGTTATGTAAATTTTACCTCAATTTTAAAAAAGATGTACATTGAATTGTGTTGGACATGTCAAAATGATGAATTTTATGTTATAATGAATTATATCAGTTAATAAAAAAGTAGGGGGAAAAGATGTTATTGGAAGACCTAAAAGGACAAGAAAGCTGGGCCTTCAATTGAATTTTCATTAAAAGTAGTGAGGGGGAGAAGAATATGTCACCCCAGAATGTGCCACTTTGGCATGCAGATTATTTCAAGTTGAACACAACTGGGGCCCAGCCAACTTAGGAAGAACATTTTTCTTCCCCCTTAACTGCCTAAAAGAATTTACACAGGAGGCCTGTAGAAGGAAAAGAGCTATTATCAGAGGTATCTTCTTATATCAGGAAGACCTATCTGCATCACATAGCAAACATTTGTTTACCAAACATTTGCTCTTTTCATCTTTCTGTTAACTGTCTTCCTCCCTGTGGGTAAAACTGTAATATTTCCAGAATATCTCACCTGGCTTTAGTATATCTGCATATCAATAGGCATTCAGAGGCGAAAAGAAGTATGGCTTTAGTGCATTTGCAACATTCCTCAGGGGTGGAGAGAAGTTCATCTCCATATCAATGGGTGATTACCTGGGCAAGGATGGCTTATCTGTACCTGAGAGATGAGGGGGAGGGCCCGTTTTGCTTCTGCTGGAGCAGGAAAGAGAGACAGCCCGGGACTGCAGTTGGTGAGCAATAAACAATTTTAAACTTTCTTTCTCTCTTTGACTGATTTCGGTTTTTAGAGGTATTTTGCCCCAGGATTTCCTTTCATCAGACTTATACTCCCCTTTCATGCTCCAGACTTCTACACCCTTCTCCATAGCTCAGGACGGTATATAAGCATCAATTACCTGACTGCCAGGGAGTCTCATATTCCTATGGGGCTCCAGAAGTGGAGAAAATATTCAAAGCTCTCACCTACCTCTATTAATTGAATGCTACTGGTATAAATTTGTGAATGGCCAAACTGTTATAGATCAGTTGACAACACTGTCCTATACGTAGTCCTTTAATATTAATCAACTGAGGCATTAAAACAGAATAAAGGATTCTAGATGGAAATAAGGAGAGAAAAAAGACAATATTTTAGCTTGGGCTTCAACATTTCTAGAAAAGGGATAGAGTGATATTTCATGCTCAGGTTCCGTGAGAACACAGGGTTGCTGAATTACAGAGTGAAATTAAAAGGGAACAGAATTTATCACACCAAAATACGCCTATCTGGCATAAGAATTATTTCAGCCTGCTTACTATTAAGAAACTTCAGACACAGAGAAAGATCTAGAAACCAAGTATAAGTTACTCCTTTGTATGAGATATTTACATTTACTAGGATATCTCCATTTGTAAGGGTGTTCATCTTTCTGGCCCCAGGAAAAGGATGACTTTAAATCTCTAGAAACTCTTTATCAATGGAGAAGACAACAATGTAAATCTGAATAACAATCTTACCCTGGTTTACTATGCTTTTCCTGATAACCTCCTGTAACTGGCCTCCCTCTCCTTCAACCTATTTTGTCTTTAGGTGAAGATGGTATTTAAGGTTGGGTCTTTGGCTATTTCAGGGAGTTGCTTAGTTTCCTGGGTCTGTCATGTATATGCACGAGGTATACATGTTATTGAATTTTTACTTTTTTTCCTGTTAATCGGTCTTTTTATTACAGGGGTTCTCTGCCAAGACCTAGAAAGGTGGATGGAAAATTATTTTTACTCCCCCACAAAAAGGAGAGAACAAGTCAGAGCAGTAGAGATGGAAAGACAGAATAGGAAGAGAGAGAGGAAATTATAAAAAGCAGAAAAGAAGAATTGAAGTACAGCAGGGACACAGGCCAAGCATCCTGATTAACTTTCCCTGTCTATGATGAAAAATGCCAATATAAATATAATAGTAAGAACAGGAGGGACTCTGTCTTAAGACTAAGATTTCATTTTAAAAACCAGCGAGTTAGGAGGTAAGATTCCTAACATATTCTTTGGTAATCAGACAATAACCCACCCAATCTTAAGGCAGGGCAAGCAGTCTCGACTGATATGTTCCCAGTGCTTAAGGGAAGCCACTATCTTGGAGAGAAACAACATCAATAAATTCCATGTGTTAAGTTTATCTTACAGAATTATCTAGAGGACTAACTGTGGATAGTAACTACCTGCCCTACCCCTGAGGTGGGCTGAGTTATTGTCTGTTTGTTGAAGAATATGTTAAGAACCTTCCAAACTTCCTGGCTTTTAAAATAGCATTTTAGCCTTAAGATGGAATCTCTCCTGTTCTTACTATACTGTTTATATCTCAGCTTGCTTGGAAAACTAATTATTGTAAGAATGGGTTAGCATGAGAACGGCCATCTTAAGGGCCGAAAAGCCATTTTCTGAGTACGTGACTCGGGGGAGGAGGAACTGGGTAAGGCTTGATAAACAGGTTTTGAAGAACAAATTAATCATGGACACCGGGTTGTGGGTGGCTACGACCCTGGCCAGCTTATCTTGCAAAACCACTCTGTCTAATTGAGGAGTGGTCTTATCTTGCTCTTGCTTAACCCCCAGGATGTGTGACTTGCAAAAATAATATGTAACTGTGGAAAATTACTGTGAGTTAAGTGCTTTGAAAATGCTATATAAACCCTTGGCTTTGAGTGCTCTGGGTCCTTGTTGAAACCCGCTGCGTCGGGCAGACACTTGGACCCCAGCTAGCTGGAAATAAACCTCACTGTGTGACTTGCATTATCATGAGTGTCTTCTGTCTATTTGAGAGTTCGTCGACTCTGGACCCTAACAATTATGATGCTTGTCTCAGGTCCCTGCCCTATATCAGTATTATTACCTGTAGTCACCAGGGCGTACCTGGAATTATTTGCTCTGTAACTGTAAGTTTGTACCTTTGGACCTCCATTACCCATTTCACCTACCACCTCCCTCCCTGCCTCTGGCAAACACCAATCTGTTCTCTGTATCCAATAGCTCATTTCTATTTTTTTAAACTTCCACATATAAGTGTGATCATATGATATTTGTCTTTCTCTGATTTATTTCACTTAGCTTAATGCACTCAAGGTACGCTATAATGAGTCATAATACATACATATTTGGTCATTTAAACAACCAAATATGTATTTCCCAGGTATATTTGGTTTTCAGCCACAGTTTCTGAAAACACTGCAGAGTCTTAAAGATAATATGGGTGTTTTGTCATGTTAATGAGAGACTTTTGGACCCCCCACTCAAGGGGGGTGCTGGAGGCTGAATCAGCCAATGACCGATAATTTAGTCAATCATGACTATGCAATGAAGCCTACACAAAAACCCCCGTGAAGAGCTTATTGCGCTCTCTCAGCTCTCCACATTAGATCCTGCTTCTTGGTCAGAGAGAGCTTCTATGCTTGGGGAACCAGAAAGTCTCCATGTGCCACTGAGCCAGGCCCCAAGCTCCACGAGGATAGAAGCTCCTTTATTTGGGGCCTTGACCTATGCCTCTCTTCATCTGGCTGTTTTGTATCCTTTATGGTATCCTTTATTAAACTGGTAAACCTAAGTGTCTTCCTGAGTTTTGTGAGCCACTCTAGCAAATTAATTGAACCAAAGGGGGAGGTTGAGGGGACCTCCAACCTATAGCTGGTAGGTCAGAAGCACAGGTAATTTTGCCTGGGGCTTGAGACCAGTGTCTGGAGTGGGGGTTGAGGGAAGTCCTAGGATGGTGGAGCCCTTAACCTGGGGAATCTGGTGCTGTCTCCAGACAGATAGCATCACAATTGAGTTCTCGGACACCCTGCTTGTGTTTGAGAATTGCTTGGTGTTGTGTGTGTGGAAAGCCACCTCCCACATACTTACACACATTGGAATCAGGTCCAGGAACCCAAATGGAGTTATACTACTATTACTGCTATGTGTAATATTATTGTTATTATACATATATGTAAAAAAAGACACCATAGCATTTGGTATTGGATGAGTGGGAATCACAGGTTACCTGCTTTATCTGCAAGACATTTGGATTTTTGATACTCGTCTGGAGAAAATAAAATCTGAAATCAACTAGTTTTAAGTAGTAGATATGCAATATTTACTCACTGTAAAAAAAGTTTTTTTAATGTTAGTATTTCTGAAATCAGGATCTTCTTAAAATTAAAGCCAAAAGAAACTCAAAGTAGTCAAGAGTACATTTTAGTGCGGCAAGCACATAGTTGGAACCTTATATAAGACACAAATTTAGTCTTGTGGGAAAGGAGTTCATCCTATTTTCATGTTAGTTGAGCTATTCCTTTGCATTGTGTATCCCAAATAGCTGGATCTTAACATTAATGTGGATTCCTAATTTTTACTAAAAAATGTTTTTAAAATGACTACTGTCTGATACAACATTGACAGAAAAAATAATTGTGTGTAGAAGATTGTTCATTGCAGGATAGGCAATGCAATACTAAGTCAAAAGCAAAGCCTAATCTCTCAGAATAAATCATAGACTTTTTTGAAATGTTGATGTTAGGCAAGAAAATAGATATAAGCGGGGTGGAAAGAGATTAAGGCCAGGAAAGCTCACTAAAAAAGACCCAGAATTAATGAGTTAATCAGTTAAAGCTCAAAAAGCCAGGAGTAACTTGGCCTGAAATGTTTGAATATTCCCCAAAGGAGGATACTTCAGCATAGCCCATGTCTTTACTGTGTTAATCATGCAGGCCCAGCTTATTTCTTAACTTTACCTATATGCTCTTTATTTCCTCCTTCAGCCCTAATCAAGTAATTTGCAACCTGGGCAACTAATTTAGCATGCAGGCCCAGCCATAAACAACATAGTAAAAGGCAGGAAGGATTCCATCTTAAAGACAAGATTGCATTTTAATACCCCATAAGTTAAGAAGTAAGATTCTTAACTAACTCTTCAGCAAACAGACAATAGTGCAGCCCACCTTGGGGTGCTGGGCAGGCAGGCTTAAAGGATATGCTCCCAAACCAGGATGCTGCTATCCCGGGATGGGGCCAGAACAGTAAATTTCCTGTGTTAATTTTAAATATTCAGAGACCACTTAACAAATCTGCACCCCCAGCCCTTTGTCATTCCTGAAAAATCCTTAAAAGGGGGCACCCCCAACCTTTCAGTGCGCTCCTCTCTCTGAGGTCGCCTGCAATTTCTGAGTGTGAAACTTTAACTTTTCCCAACCTTTCAGGGTGCTCCTCTCTCTCAGAGGTCACCTCTTTCTCTCTAACTTTAAATAAAACTTTTACTCTGCTTCACTACTGTGTCTCTGCCCTTCAATTCTCTGTTGCAATGGGGACAAGAACTGAGGAAAATACATAACATCCCCCCACAACAGTGAGGTTGGTGTGACCAGTGCATGAGTCATAAAGACGATTACTCAGGAACCAAACATCTAAATGTCAAAAACTTAAGGCTGAATTTCTAGAGAAGCTGTTAGGAAACAGAGGTTAAACACCAGTAATGCTCAATAAGGCTCAACATTTTATAAAAAGATCAGCATCACAAAAGTCTCAGTTTAAAATGTTTAGGTTCTGTTTGATGAAGAAAAAAGACTGAGACTTAAATTGTGAGGTAATAAGGAAGAAGAAAATACACAATAGTAAAAATAAATGCATACTATTATAGGTTAGTTAGTAGGCAACAAAAATGTTTGTACATTTAGTGTGGTATTGTTTATTCTTTCTGAAGAAAGCTGTTATTAAGTCAATGGTTTCTCTTTTCATTAAGGAGTTTAGAATTAAGGAAATACACAATCAATTGTGGGTTGTATACAGAGGATGACTCTTTTATACATGACAATGGCATATTTGTGGAAATTTCTCATATGTAAAAGAAAGCAGAGTATGACACCCTAAAATATGCCTCTTTGATATAAGGATTATCTTGACCCTGATTATAAGAACAAAGAAGAAGCTCTGAAACCGAGTAGAAGTTACCCTTTTGAAAGAGACATGTACATGTATAAGCGAAATCTCCATTTGTAAGGGTGTCTCCCTCTAGGAACCAAGAAGAGGAAGAGGACTAAATAGCTAGAAACTTATCAATAGAGAAGGCTTGGACTTCAATCTGCATAACAACTTTACCCTAGTTTACTGTGCTTTGTCTGATAACCTCCTATAGCTGGCTCCCTGCTCCCAACATCTCTCGTCTTTAACTGGAAATGGTATTTAAGGTAGTGGCTTGGACCATTTCAGGGAATTACTCGTATTCCTGGGTCCCTCCTATGTATACAGGAGGTGTAAATGTTATTAAACCTTTGTTTCTTTCCTGTTAATCTGTCTTTTATTATGGGGTAGAAAGAAAATTTTCTTCCTCTCCTACATAGGCTAATTTAGAGAAAATTGTAATAAACTTAAAACACAGAAATTATACAAGTTATAGTCATTGACCACAATGTAATGCAACTAGAAATATATCATATAGGTATAAACAAAAATTGTCATTCCTTATAATTACTGTGCTGAAAATAAATTTTAAAATACAAAAAAATAAGTATAGACTCAAATAAAATTTAAAGATGTACAAACCTACAAGGCACAGGCAAATCTGTAATCTTGGGTGAATTATTGGCTTAGACTATTACATAAGTTTTTGGAGTTAAAGAGAGCTCAGTTAAATGTCCTAAGAGATTCTCAGCCTTGGCTTCACATTTGGAACTTAGAAAAAAAAAGACAAGACCCAAGCCTAAATAAATTAAATTAGAGCCCTGGGGGCAGGTTAAGAGGGGGATTCGTATTTTTTAAAAACTCCCTAACTAATTCTGAAATGCAGAATTGAATTGTTAGGCTGGAAAATAAATATGAGTGGAGTAGAAAGAGAATAAGGCCAGGAAAGCCACTAAAAAGACCCAGAGCTAATCAGTTAAAGCTCAAAAAGCCAGGAGCAACTTGGCCTGGAATGTTTGAATATTCCCCAGATAAAGGAGGGTAACTCGGCATAGCCCAAGTCTTGATTGTGTTAATCATGCAGGCCCAGCTTATTTTTAATAAATGCTGTTTATTTTTTCTCCTTCAGCCCTAATCAAGTAGTTTGCAACCTAGGCAACTAACTTAGCATGCAGGCCCAGATGTAAACAACACAGTAAAAGGCAGGAAGTTAAGTAAGATTCTTAACTTACTCTTTAGCAAAAAGACAATAACTCAGTCCACCTTGGGGGCTGGGCAGGCAGTCTTGTTTGGTATGCTCCCAGACCAAGACACCAGTATCCCAGGGAGAAATCAGAGCAGGAAGTTCTTTCTGTTAAGTTAATTGTAAGTATTCAAAGACCACTCAACAAGTCTGCACCCCCAGCACTTAGTCACATTCCTGAAGAATCCTTAAAAGGGGGAACCCCTAACCTTTCAGGGCACTCATCTCTCTGAGGTTGCCCGCACTTTCTAAGTGAATAACCTTTTAACTTTAAACTCTCTTTCCAACCTTTCAGTGTGCTCCTCTCTCTGAAGTCACCCGCACTGTCTGAGTGCATAACTATAACTTTTTCCCAACTTTTCAGGGTGCTTCTCTCTCTCTGAGAAAACCTGCATTTTTTCTCTGAGAAACTTTAAATAAAAATTTTACTCTGCTTCACTACTGTGTCTCTGCCCTTCAATTCCTTGTTGCGATGGGGACAAGAACCAAGGAAAATACACAACGCCCTCTCCCAACAGAATTAATGAGCAACAGTATGAACAAAAATTATTGGAAGTGCAAAAATTGGAAAACAACTAAAAAGCAAAAAGGATGAAAAGCATATATAGTTGAATTTGAAAGGAGAAAACAATTACAATAAAGAAATCCAAGAGTTTTTTCAAATAAAATAAGATTCTAGCAAAGATAATCAAGAAAGATGAATAAAATCAGAAATAAGATAGTGCATGACATAGATGGAATAAAGTATAAAATACAAATGATCTTATTCTAATAAATTAGCAAACTTTCATGAAAATAAATTTAAAAATCACAATTAAATAAGTGATTTTCTGTATGAATTATGAATAAATTAATATCCAAGCAAAAAGTTAAAAAATTACAGAAGAATTGCCTCAACAAGGGCTCTGACGAGGATGATTCACTAATGGATTCTTTCAAACTTTCACGGAAAAATTACCACATTATGTAACTCCTCTGGGATACTAAAAAAAGATGGAAAGCCTCAAAGGTGAATTCCAGTACCTGATAAACATACCATTAAAGAAGTAAATTGTAGAGCAATAGTTCTCACCCTGGCTGCTTATTAGAATCACCTATAGAGCTTTTTAAACTCCTAATGCTTCGGCCATCTCCATATCCACACATATGCATACCCACCCATACACATACACAAAAAATGAAATCAGAATCTCTCAGAATGGGCCCAGCCATCAGTGATTTTTAAAGATCCCCAAGAGATTACAATGTGCAAGCCAAGGTTGAGAACTACTGCTCTAGAGCAATTCCACTTCTTACAATTTATGGAGCAAAGATCCTAACTAAAATACAAGCAAATAGAATTCAATAGTCTGTAACAGTTTTAAGTCACCTAAACAAAAAGCATTTTCCTCATGGATGCAAAGATGCTTCCAAATTAGAAAATAAGAGTAAATATACAATGATCTCTAGGGTTTCCTACCACATACATTTTAAATTACAAGAGTAACTCCTTACCAAGATTCTAAAAGAATATGCTTTAAAACAACAGCCTAAATATCTGGCATTATACTTAATTAAACTACATGCACTACAATGAGAAACACAACACAAATGCCCCTACCAACATCATTATTTAATACTGTTTTTAGTTCTGGACAATGTAAGAAGGTATGAAGTAAATATATTAGCAAGAAAGAAATCCTAACAATAACTAGCTGAAAATACATAAAAGAAAAAAGTATGTTTCGCAATAGAATAAAAAATTACAAAACACTTAAAAATAGTTTTAATGAAAACTCTGAGACCCAGATAAAACTCTAAAAATATTTACTAGAAGATAGAGACAAACTTGAGTAAATGTATATTTGGATAAGCAAACTAAAATAACATTTTTCAAGTGTACATTTCATTGATTCTTGGAGAGAGCTGAAAAAAATAAGTCTAAGTCCACCTGATAAAATAAATAGGTCAGCCTACTAAAAATAATTAGGAAAGTAAAGGTTACTACAGGAGACCTAAATCTCCCAGATTTTACACCTTACATTAATGCTTCAATTATTAAAATAGTGCAACACGACAGTACCAAGAGACAAAATAGTACATGGAAAAGAATAGATGGTCTGAAAATAGACTTGGTATTACATATAAGAATTTAATGTGTGATGAAAGAAGAGTCACATAGTAGTAAGTAAAAAAAAGTACTAACTTAGAAAAGTATCAGAATATATCCCCTCCCAAAATAAATTATGGCCCAAAATATGTACCAGATGGAGTATCAGCTTAAATATAACAAATCAATCCCTTTTACCCTCCAAAAAATTCTATGTATAATATATCTATGTCAAAACTGTGGAAGGGAGGTTGGCCATTCTGGGCTTAGGAGAAAAAGAGAAAATTATAAATAAAAAAAATTAAGATTTAACTACAAAAATAAGTATAGCTTCAATAGACTAAAACATAAAAAACAACACACTAATATAAAATTGTTAAGAAATATGAGAGGTTTATTTTATAATTTTTTGAACTTTTAAAAGACTAAAAAAAACAAAAAAAAACCATAAAATTCATGAGAGGGATACTAAATAAAAGTTTTCCTAAAGAAATTAGCAGACAAGTGCAAATTAAAATAAAAGTGAGGCATGGGGTGGGAGGTGCAAGTGGTAGGATTATTCATCATGGATATGGTATTAAATTATTTCAGTACAATTCTGTGGCAATACAGTTTTATCAGGAGCCATTTTTAAATTGCTATACTTCTCAGGCACCCCATTTCTGGGCAGGTAGCCCAAAGAAACAAACCAAAACATGGAGAAACATATGTGCAAAGATGTTCTTTGCAGCATTTTCCTTACAGAAAAAAAAAATTGAGCAAAGGAACAGAAAGTTACCAAAAGGAGAAGGTTCGGTGAATTACAGCACATCTATGTACTCTGGCATATTATGAAGGCATGGTAAGAAAAATACTCAGGATATGCAGAAATGTTGAGCAAGAAAAACACAGGACTGAAAATGGTTAAAGTACTACAATTTTAAGTATGTTTTTTAACAGCACATATACTTAAATTATGCTTCAAAAGTCAAACTCTGTTTCTGAGAAACAATGGGGGGAAAAATGGAAAGTCCATGCAATGGCGGCAGCTGCGCAGGGAGGAGGAACACATGGTGGGACCACAGGATTTTGGTGGGCCTCTGGGAAGTGGGGGAGGGGGCTGGTGGGAGGACTAAACTGAGGTGGAGGCAGCGGGGGTAGGGGGGATGTTGGGTGGGGAGTGCATCTGATGGGCAGGATGAGCTGTGCTCTCCCCGCTCTGCCCCCATGCTGGGTTCGGTCCTACCCTCCTCTGCACCCTTGACAGCCTGGACCTCTGGGCCAGAAGCCCATCTCCAGGGTGCCTTTTGTGTATCCTCTAAGGCACCGTGCAGTCTTTTCACGGACTCCGACGTTTCCAAAGGATCATGTACAAGAGCTTTATAGAACCCAAAATGCTTTGATGTACCAGAAGTGCTTCTTGACCTTATGTACAAGAAGCACTTCCATCTAAAAATGAAAGTGCACAGTAGTAACTGCGCCCATTGCTGGCTTGGATGCCATACTGAGCCGCCAGTAAATCTCGGCTCTGGGATTTTTCCAACGTGCTTTGGAATTACAACCACAATGGAAGGACTTTGACATCTCTGGGAAATTGAGAACTGTGGTGGGCGTGTGAAAGGCGAAAGGTCTGTACACCATCGGAGCGGCCACAGGAGTGGCACATAGGAAGGGTCCCCCATAAACGCGAATGCCTTTGGGCGGGCAGTGATACGGCCCTTCCACCTGGCCAGCTTATAGCTGCAACTGCAGTGAACCTTGTCGACTTTAAGCCAAAGTTTTCCTGGTGCTCATTCTGCCAGGGAAATTTTCCTCCTGCACCTCACTTTCTTCAGGCCCAGGTGTGGGTGGGACAGCCTCCAAAGACTGCCTGATTCGGAGCACTTGGGGTTATCTTTGACTGGAATCTTTTCTGCCCCATCCCCTCTGCACTCCACCTACCCCTTACTAGAAAAAGATGGCTTCTCCAGAGGATATCTGCAATTTTGAGACTAATTCTAGTAGTTTCCATAACTTCATTAATTGTAAATTTGCAGCCAATGCTGAGGGTCAAAATGGCAATAGTGAGGAACTAAACCCAGAAAAGGCCCAGAGAGAGGGGTATAGAAAGCAAAGCCAAGGCTGTTCATCAGTCTGTATGACAGCTGTCCAGGGTATCATAGAAAAACTGATGCCAAAAGAAAAGGGAGGCAAGTGTGGTTGCTTCTGGAGCAGGGAAGAAAGATCGCCTGGGACTACAGTTTGTGATAAAAACCAATCCCCAAGGATCACGGGAAGATGGCAGCATGAGTACTTCAGAGGAAATCTCCTCCTCAAAACATATATATTTACGAAAATACAATAAATACAACTACTCCTTAAAAAGACACCAGTGGATGCAGTACAGCAGGAAGGATGCATATACATCTGCGAGAACGCAGTACCACACGAAGGGGGTAAGATACAAGCTGCGGCTAGGCAGGACTTGAACACTCCCCCACCCCAAAACCTGGCAGGAAGAAAGGAGTCAGAACGGGGAGGGAGTGAAAGCCCAGGACTGCTAAACAACAAGCTCTAGAAATCCACACCCGGAACACGGACACAAGGTGCATGGGGTGCTGGATACTAGAGAAATGGAAAAGCAAAACCTGTGGACAGGTCCCAGCAACCGGTGCCCCTAAGACAAAAGAAAAGTGACTGCATTCTGCAAGTATTAAAGATACACGGACCCCATTGCTGGACAAACTTGTCCCAGCAGCTGGGAAAACCGGGGAAACTTAGGCGCAATAAATGGAGGGAGTGCAGTTCTGAAGCCCCTCACAGGAATAGGCAGCCTGCCAGTCGTTCCTCCAACTGGCGCGGACCCTGACACACGGGCCCAGTAGCAGGAGAGTGGGAGTGCACGCCGGGGGAAGAAGCGCTGGAAGGAATTGAGAGCAGAACCGTGCGCTGCAGGACAGGTTTGTGCTAGCCAGCAGCAGTGTGACCGAACAGCCCAGGCGCAGCTCGCACGCACCAGACGCAATGAAGCCAGAGCCTGGTAGAACCCAGAGCGGAAAAGCCGTGCGTGCACCGGCAGGGTACCCAGAGGGAGCAGGCATGCTCCCAGGAGCTGACTGGAATCCCAGCCCAATGCACAGCCGCCCGGGACAGACACAAAGGCTGCTGCTGCCACACAGTTGCCCGGCAGGGACACCGCTAACACAGAGGAGCACAGCTGGCGAGCCTGTCACTACGCGCAGGGCTCCGCACTGCTCTGACGGACACCCCACCCAGAGCAGCTTAGGAGATTAACCGGGTGGCTACTCCAGGAGTGCAGGTAGCCGTCACAGGCAGCTGAGAAGGGCAAGGCATCCAGCAAGAAGGAAAGGACTTTCATCTCCCAGCTGACACACCCGTAACCTGCCTACAGCCACTGTAATCACCATGAAAAGGCAAAAAAATGTGGTCCAGTCTAAGATAGTCACACCTGAGAAAGGATCTGCAGAGGCACACCAAAACAGTCTACCTGAAAAAGAATTGAAAATAAAAATAATAAACATGCTGACAGAGCTGCAAAGAAATATGCAAGCGCTAAGGGATGAAGTCCGGAGGAAGATTACAGACGTCCAGAGGGAGATCACAGATGTCCGGAGGGCGATTACAGAAGAAAAACAAACTCGGGAAGGATTTATAAGCAGAATGGATAAAATGCAAGAGCTCATTGATGGAACAGAAACCAGAGAACAGGAACGCATAGAAACTGATGCAGAGAGAGATAAAAGGATCTCCAGGAATGAAACAATATTAAGAGAACTGTGTGACCAATCCAAAAGGAACAATATCCATATTATATGGGAACCAGCGGAAGAAGAGATAGAAAAAGGGATAGAAAGTGTCTTTGAAAAAATAATTGCTGAGAACTTCCCAAAAATGGGGGAGGAAATAGTTGCTCAGACTATGGAGACACACAGAACTCCCAAGAGATGGGATCCAAAGAGGTCAACACCAACACACATAACAATTAAAATGGCAAAGATCAAGTACAGGGACAGAGTATTAAAGGCAGCCAGAGAGAGTAAAAAGGTCACCTACAAAGGAAAACCCATCAAGCTATCATCAGACTTCTCAACAGAAACCTTACCGGCCAGAAGAGAATGGCATGACATATTTAATGCAATGAAACAGAAGAGCCTTGAACCAAGGATGCTGATCCAGCACGATTATCATTTAAATATTAAGGAGGGATTAAACAATTCCCAGACAAGCAAAAGATGAGGGAATTTGCCTCCCACAAACCACCTATAGAGGGTATCTTAGAGGGACTGCTCTAGATGGGAGCACTCCTAAAAAGAGCACAGAACAAAACACCCAACATATGAAGAATGGATGAGGACGAAAAAGAAGGGAAAGAAATAAACATCAGACTATATTTATAATAACTCAATAAGCGAGTGAGGTCAGACAATAAGGTAGTAAACAAGCTAACCTTGAACCTTTGGTAACCACAAATCTAAAGCCTGCAACCGGAATAAGTACATATCTTTCAATAATCACCGTAAATGTAAATGGAATAAATGCACCAATCAAAAGATACACGGAGTAATAGAATGGATAAAAAAGCAAAACCCATCTATATGCTGCTTACAAGAGACTCACCTCAAACCCAAAGACATGCACAGATTAAAAGTCAAGGGTTAGAGAAAGATATTTCACGCAAAAAACAGAGAGAAAAAAGCAGGTGTTGCAATACGAGTATCAGACAAAATATACTTCAAAATAAAGAAAGTAAACAAGAGGAGGGGGCGGAAGATGGCGGCGTGAGTAGAGCAGCAGAAATCTCCTCCCAAAACAACATATATCTATGAAAATATAACAAAGACAACCCTTCCTAGAATAAAGACCAGAGGACACAGGACAATATCCAGACCACATCCACACCTGAGAGAACCCAGCGCCTCGCGAAGGGGGTAAGATACAAGCCCCGGCCCCGCGGGAGCCGAGCGCCCATCCCCCCAGCTCCCGGCGGGAGAAGAGCAGGCAGAGCGGGAGGGAGACGGAGCCCAGGGCTGCCGAACACCCAGCCCCAGCCATCCGGGCCAGAGTGCAGGGCCCTCGATACTGGGAAAACAGGGCAGCAAGAACAGTGAGCAGGCACTGGAGGCTGGGCGCCAGAGGACATAAGAAAAGCGCGCGACCATTTTTTTTTTTTTTGCTTTTTTGCTGCTTTGTTTTGGCGAGCGCTTTTTGGAAGTCTTAAAGGGACAGGGACCCCAATATTAGGGAAACAGGGCAGAAAGACCGGTGAGCAGAGGCCTGAGGCCGGCACCGGATAATAAAGAAAAACAAACGACCACCTTTTTTTTTTTAATTAAAAAATTTTTTTTTTTAATTAAAAAAATTTTTTTTCTTGTTTTTTTTTGTGGTCGTTGTTTTGTTTTGGCGGGTGCTTTTTGGAAGTCTTAAAGGGGCAGGGCGGGTCACTTAATCCAGAGGTAGGGAATCCGGGATCTCTGGGCACCCTAACCCCTGGGCTGCAGAGAGCAGGGAGGCCCCTTACGGAGATAAATAGCCTCCCAGCAGCTCCTGCTCCAACGCGACTCCACCATTTTGGAGTAGCTGCCCGAGCCAGGCCACGCCCACAGCAACAGCGGAGATTAACTCCATAGCAGCCGGGCAGGAAGCAGAAACCCTGTCTGCACGCAGCTGCGCAGCACAAGCCACTAGAGGCCGCTGTTCTCCCAGGAGAGGAGGGCCACAAACCAACAAGAAAGGAAGTCCTTCCAGCCGTCACTCGTCCCAGTTCTGCAGACTATTCCTATCACCATGAAAAGGCAAAGCTACAGGCAGACAAAGATCACAGAGACAACACCAGAGAAGGAGACAGACCTAACCAGTCTTCCTGACAAAGAATTCAAAATAAGAATCATAAACATGCTGACAGAGATGCAGAGAAATACGCAAGAAAAATGGGATGAAGTCCGGAAAGAGATCACAGATGCCAGAAAGGAGATCGCAGAAATGAAACAAACTCTGGAAGGGTTTATAAGCAGAATGGATAGAATGCAAGAGGCCATTGATGGAATTGAAATCAGAGAACAGGAACGCATAGAAGCTGACAGAGAGAGAGACAAAAGGATCTCCAGGAATGAAACAATATTAAGAGAACTGTGTGACCAATCTAAAAGGAGCAATATCCGTATTATAGGGGTCCCAGAAGAAGAAGAGAGAGGCAAAGAGATGGAAAGTATCTTAGAAGAAATAATTGCTGAAAACTTCCCCACACTGGGGGAGGAAGTAATCAAACAGACCACGGAAATACACAGAACCCCCAACAGAAAGGATCCAAGAAGGGCAACACCAAGACACATAATAATTAAAATGGCAAAGATCAAGGACAAGGAAAGAGTGTTAAAGGCAGCTAGAGAGAAAAAGGTCACCTATAAAGGGAAACCCATCGGGCTAACGTCAGATTTCTCAACAGAAACCCTACAGGCCAGAAGAGAATGGCATGATATATTTAATACAATGAAACAGAAGGGCCTTGAACCAAGGATACTGTATCCAGCACGACTATCATTCAAATATGACGGTGGGATTGAACAATTCCCAGACAAACAAAAGCTGAGGGAATTTGCTTTCCACAAACCACCTCTACAGAACATCTTACAGGGACTGCTCTAGATGGGAGCACTCCTAGAAAGAGCACAGCACAAAACACCCAACATATGAAGAATCGAGGAAGAGGAACAAGAAGGGAGAGAAGAAAAGAATCTCCAGACAGTGTATATAACAGCTCAATAAGTGAGCTAAGTTAGGCAGTAGAATACTAAAGAGGCTAACCTTGAACCTTTGGTAACCACGAATTTAAAGCCTGCAATGGCAATAAGTACATATCTTTCAATAGTCACCCTAAATGTTAATGGGTTGAATGCACCAATCAAAAGACACAGAGTAACAGAATGGATAAAAAAGCAAGACCCATCTATATGCTGCTTACAAGAAACTCACCTCAAACCCAAAGACATGTACAGACTAAAAGTCAAGGGATGGAAAAACATATTTCAAGCAAACAACAGTGAGAAGAAAGCAGGGGTTGCAGTACTAATATCAGACAAAATAGACTTCAAAACAAAGAAAGTAACAAGAGATAAAGAAGGACACTACATAATGATAAAGGGCTCAGTCCAACAAGACGATATAACCATTCTAAATATATATGCACCCAACACAGGAGCACCAGCATATGTGAAACAAATACTAACAGAACTAAAGGGGGATATAGACTGCAATGCATTCATTCTAGGAGACTTCAACACACCACTCACCCCAAAGGATAGATCCACTGGGCAGAAAATAAGTAAGGACACGGAAGCACTGAACAACACAGTAGAGCAGATGGACCTAATAGACATCTATAGAACTCTACATCCAAAAGCAGCGGGATATACATTCTTCTCAAGTGCACATGGAACATTCTCCAGAATAGACCACATACTAGGCCACAAAAAGAGCCTCAGAAAATTCCAAAAGATTGAAATCCTACCAACCAACTTTTCAGACCACAAAGGCATAAAACTAGAAATAAACTGTACAAAGAAAGCAAAGAGGCTCACAAACACATGGAGGCTTAACAACACGCTCCTAAATAATCAATGGATCAATGACCAAATCAAAATGGAGATCCAGCAATATATGGAAACAAATGACAGCAACAACACTAAGCCCCAACTTCTGTGGGACACAGCAAAAGCAGTCTTAAGAGGAAAGTATATAGCAATCCAAGCATATTTAAAAAAGGAAGAGCAATCCCAAATGAATGGTCTAATGTCACAATTATCGAAATTGGAAAAAGAAGAACAGATGAGGCCTAAGGTCAGCAGAAGGAGGGACATAATAAAGATCAGAGAAGAAATAAATAAAATTGAGAAGAATAAAACAATAGCAAAAATCAATGAAACCAAGAGCTAGTTCTTCGAGAAAATAAACAAAATAGATAAGCCTCTAGCCAGACTTATTAAGAAGAAAAGAGAATCAACACAAATCAACAGTATCAGAAACGAGAAAGGAAAAATCACGACGGACCCCATGGAAATGCAAAGAATTATTGGAGAATACTATGAAAACCTATATGCTAACAAGCTGGGAAACCTAGGAGAAATGGACAACTTCCTAGAAAAATATAACCTTCCAAGATTGACCCAGGAAGAAACAGAAAATCTAAACAGACCAATTACCAGCAACGAAATTGAAGAGGTAATCAAAAAACTACCAAAGAACAAAACCCCCGGGCCAGATGGATTTACCTCGGAATTTTATCAGACATACAGGGAAGACATAATACCCATTCTCCTTAAAGTTTTCCAAAAAATAGAGGAGGAGGGGATACTCCCAAACTCATTCTATGAAGCTAACATCACCCTAATACCAAAACCAGGCAAAGACCCCACCAAAAAAGAAAACTACAGACCAATATCCCTGATGAACGTAGATGCAAAAATACTCAACAAAATATTAGCAAACCGAATTCAAAAATACATCAAAAGGATCATACACCATGACCAAGTGGGATTCATTCCAGAGATGCAAGATTGGTACAACATTCGAAAGTCCATCAAGATCATCCACCACATCAACAAAAAGAAAGACAAAAACCACATGATCATCTCCATAGATGCTGAAAAAGCATTTGACAAAGTTCAACATCCATTCATGTTAAAAACTCTCAGCAAAATGGGAATAGAGGGCAAGTACCTCAACATAATAAAGGCCATCTATGATAAACCCACAGCCAACATTATATTGAACAGCGAGAAGCTGAAAGCATTTCCTCTGAGATCGGGAACTAGACAGGGATGCCCACTCTCTCCACTGTTATTTAACATAGTACTGGAGGTCCTATCCACGGCAATCAGACAAAATAAAGAAATACAAGGAATCCAGATTGGTAAAGAAGAAGTTAAACTGTCACTATTTGCAGATGACATGATACTGTACATAAAAAACCCTAAAGACTCCACCCCAAAATTACTAGAACTGATATCGGAATACAGCAAAGTTGCAGGATGCAAAATCAACACACAGAAATCTGTGGCTTTCCTATATACTAACAATGAACCAACAGAGAGAGAAATCAGGAAAACAACTCCATTCACAATTGCATCAAAAAAAATAAAATACCTAGGAATAAACCTAACCAAAGAAGTGAAAGACTTATACTCTGAAAACTACAAGTCACTCTTAAGAGAAATTAAAGGGGACACTAACAGATGGAAACTCATCCCATGCTCGTGGCTAGGAAGAATTAATATCGTTAAAATGGCCATCCTGACCAAAGCAATATACAGATTTGATGCAATCCCTATGAAACTACCAGCAACATTCTTCAATGAACTGGAACAAATAATTCAAAAATTCATATGGAAACACCAAAGACCCCGAATAGCCAAAGCAATCCTGAGAAAGAAGATTAAAGTAGGGGGGATCTCACTCCCCAACTTCAAGCTCTACTATAAAGCCATAGTAATCAAGACAATTTGGTACTGGCACAAGAGCAGAGCCACAGACCAATGGAACAGACTAGAGAATCAAGACATTAACCCAGACATATATGGTCAATTAATATTTGATAAAGGAGCCATGGACATACAATGGCGAAATGACAGTCTCTTCAACAGGTGGTGCTGGCAAAACTGGACAGCTACATGTAGGAGAATGAAACTGGACCATTGTCTAACCCCATATACAAAAGTAAACTCAAAATGGATCAAAGACCTGAATGTAAGTCACGAAACCATTAAACTCTTGGAAGAAAACATAGGCACAAACCTCCTAGACATAAACATGAGTGACCTCTTCTTGAACATATCTCCCCGGGCAAGGAAAACAACAGCAAAAATGAACAAGTGGGACTATATTAAGCCGAAAAGCTTCTGTACAGCAAAAGACACCATCAATAGAACAAAAAGGAACCCTACAGTATGGGAGAATATATTTGAAAATGACACATCCGATAAAGGCTTGACGTCCAGAATATATAAAGAGCTCACACGCCTCAACAAACAAAAAACAAATAACCCAATTAAAAAATGGGCAAAGGAACTGAACAGACGGTTCTCCAAAAAAGAAATACAGATGGCCAACAGACACATGAAAAGATGCTCCACATCGCTAATTATCAGAGAAATGCAAATTAAAACTACAATGAGGTATCACCTCACACCAGTAAGGATGGCTGCCATCCAAAAGACAAACAACAACAAAGGTTGGCGAGGCTGTGGAGAAAGGGGAACCCTCCTACACTGCTGGTGGGAATGTAAGTTAGTTCAACCATTGTGGAAAGCAGTATGGAGGTTCATCAAAATGCTCAAAACAGACCTACCATTTGACCCAGGAATTCCACTCTGAGGAATTTACCCTAAGGACGCAGCAATCAAGTTTGAGAAAGACCAATGCACCCCTATGTTTATGGCAGCACTATTTACAATAGCCAAGAATTGGAAAGAACCTAAATGTCCATCGGTAGATGAATGGATAAAGAAGATGTGGTACATATACACAATGGAATACTACTCAGCCATAAGAAGAGGGCAAATCCTACCATTTGCAGCAACATGGATGGAGCTGGAGGGTATTATGCTCAGTGAAATAAGCCAAGCAGAGAAAGAGAAATACCAAATGATTTCACTCATCTGCGGAGTATAAGAACAAAGGAAAAACTGAAGGAACAAAACAGTAGCAGAATCACAGAACTCAAGAATGGACTAACAGGTACCAAACGGAAAGGGATTGGGGAGGATGGGTGGGTAGGGAAGGATAAGGGGGGGGGAGGGAGAAGTGGGTATTAAGCATGGGGGGGAGAAAGGGGAGGGCTGTACAACACAGAGAAGACAAGTAGTGATTCTATAACATTTATCTATGCTGATGGACAGTGACTGTAAAGGGGTTTATAGTGGGGACCTGGTATAGGGGAGAGCCTAGTAAACATGATATTCTTCATGTAAGTGTAGATTAAAGATAACAAAAAAAAAAAAAAAAGAAAGAAAGAAAAGGGGGTTACTCCATGATAGGATAAAACTAACTGTAAATCAACGATTAATGCACGCTTTAAATATCCTTAATTTTGATCACTTAAAGGGTGTCAGATGATCGGCTATGGAGGTACAGTTTTCTGATAATATTCCTTTCTCTTAAAAAAAAAAAAAAAAAAGCAGTTCCTGTGTGGTGACCTCCAATGAGTTCTACACAATCGTATAAAGGGCAGATCAAAGTGTGGGCAAAGGGTCTGTTTGTGTTTATACAGAGGATCAAAGCCTAATTTGGCTACCCAGAAAATGAACTGAGATACGGTATGAAGAAGAACATCCAACATCAGCACTCTCTGGAAGAATCATACCAGAAGATGATCATCAAAAAACCTCAACAAAGATCCAGATGATGCTGCAGTTGTAGCTGCATTCATCCCACCGGTTCCTGGACTTGCCATTGGAATGAAGAAGGAGATATCTAAGCTGGCCTGTGCATACAGTAAAACAACAAATTTGACTGGATCTACACCGTTGGAACTCAACCAAGAACTAGGAGAAGTGCAAGTTGTAGCGCTCCAAAATCTTACAACTACAGACTATCTACTGTTAAAAGAACATACGTGATGTGAATGGTTCCCAGGAATGGGCTGTTTTAATTTGTCTGATTTCTCTCAGACTGTTCAAGTACAGTTGGACAATATCCATCATATCATAGACAAATTTTCACAAATGCCTAGGGAGCCTAACTGGTTTTCTTGGCCTCACTGGAGATAGCTGGTAATTATAGATCTGCTTTAGTTATGTAACTGTATTCCTATTATGTTAATGTGTGTGCGCAATTTAATTAGTAGTTTAAAACACATACATGCTTAAATTACTCTACAAGAAGATATATCAAAGAAATAATCAGTCTCCCCATGTTTTCTTCCGTCTGTTACCTCTATAGCTTTTCTTCTTCCTTCCTAATTACAACTCTTAAATAGAATTCATACCTCATATCGAATTTACCGAGCATCATAATTCTTCCAAGTGCTAAAGATACCTCAAGACAAATGCTGGGCATAGAAGCCACAGGGCATAAATATGCAAAGAAGTAAAAAGCTAACCTTTTCAAACAATATGGCTTCTCTCTCACTTACCAACTTTACATCTCCCTGTATGGCCCCGGAAGATGACTGGTTAGCCAGAGACGGGTAAGATTCCTCAAGGGAGGAACAACCTAAGACAGGCACAGTCGCAGGGGGGCCATCAGGTGAGAAATTGGGGATCAACAGAGGTGAGGCTTAGAACCTCTCCCCCCGTTTTGAGAGAAATCTTCTGCATCCGTGGATGTTTTCTTGCCCTTGTCTCACTTGGATTAACACATAGTCTACAGGCACACACCTGATCATCTACATTTGCTCTCTTAGAACACTAAACTAAGTTTTCTACCTTTATCTTACATCTACCTACCACTTCAGCATTTTATTAATAATAATAATAATAATAATAATAATAATAATAAAGGGAGAAATGTGGGATCTACATATAAATCAAGTATAAAAATCAAATGAATATTCATATTTGACCTGATTGTTTATAGTTCATAATGCGTGATCAAAACCGAAAGTTTCTGTGATGACTGCCCTTGCACTGTTCACCATGTAAGAACTTATTCACTATGTAAGAATTTGTTCACCATGTAAGAACTTGTTCGTTATAATTCAGAAGATTGGAGATTGTTGAGAATTAGTTTTGGGGTTGATTAATGATTGTGAATTGAGTCCCCTATACAGAATCTTATTGTTTTTAACAACCATTTGTTCAATAAATATAAGATATGCCCTCTCAAAAAAAAGAAAAAGAAAAAGTGGGTTTTAGAGACTCCATGGGGTGTGCAATCATGGATCTGCTACTTGATAGCTTGTGTCCTTTTCTCTCACCTATAAAATTGGGATTAAAAATACTTTCAACAGGACTATCTACAGCTGAGGTCAGCAAACTTTTCCTGTAAATGGCCAGATAATAAAAGATTTTACGTTTGGAAGCCATAGGGTCCCCATCAAACATACTCAATGCCACTGTAGCCATGAATGCAGCCATAGACAATATAAACAGATGAGTGGGGCTATGTTCAAGGAAAACTGTACTCACACAAATAAAGGCCAGAGATTGCCAAAAAAAAAAAATTTTCCAAAGTATATCTAAGTCCCTTTTCTTTGATTCTCTCTGATACATAGTAAGTGTTCAATATGCAGATCTAATGCCTTTCTGTAGAAAGTTGGGTTTTGGGGGGTTTTTCTTTTAATTTTTTATTAAGGTATGATTGGCACACACTCTTATAAAGGTTTCACATGAAAAAACAATGTGGTTACTACATTTACCCATATTATCAAGTCCCCACCCATACCCCAATACAGTCACTGTCCATCAGTGCAGTAAGTTGTCAGAGATCCACTATGTCCCTTCTGTGAGATACACTGTTCTCCCCGTGATCTCCCACATCATGTGTACTAAACATAATACCCCTCAGTCCCCTTGTCCCTCCCTCCCAACCCGGACTCCCACACACCCCTCCCCTTTGGTACCACTAGTTCATTCTGGGAGTCTCTGAGTCTGCTGCCATTTTGTTCCTTCAGTTTTGCTTCATTGGTGTACTACACAAATGAGGGAAATCATTTGGCATTTGTCTTTCTCCACCTGGCTTATTTCAATGAGCATAATGTCCTCCAGCTGCATTCATAGTGTTGCAAATGGTAGGATTTGTTTCTTTCTTATGTCTGAATAGGTTTCCATTGTATGTATATACCACCTCCTCTTTATCCATTCTTCTACAGATGGACACTTAGGTTGCTCCCATATCTTGGCTATTGTAAAAAGTGCTGTGATGAACTTAGGGATGCATCTGTCTTTTTGAATCTGAGAAGTTGTATTCTTTGGGTATATTCCAAGAAGTGGGATTCTGGGGTCAAATGGTATTTCTATTTTTAGTTTTTTGAGGAACCTCCATATTGCTTTCCACAATGGTTGAACTAGCTTACATTCCCACCAGCAGTGCAGGAGGGTTCCCCTTTCTCCATATCCTTGCCAACATTTGTTGTTCTTAGTAATTTCGAGGCTGGCCATCCCTATTGGTGTGAGGTGATATCTCATTGTAGTTTTAATTTGCATTTCCGTGATGATTAGTGATGTGGAACATCTTTTCATGTGTTTGTTGGCCATCTGAATTTATTCTTTGCAGAACCGTCTCTTCATATCCTCTGCCCATTTGTTAATCGGGTTGTTTGCTTTTTGGGTGTTGAGGTGTGTAAGTTCTTTATATATTTTGGATGTTAACCCCTTGTCAGATATGTCATTTACAAAAATATTTTCCCATACTGTAGGATGCCTTTTTGTTTTGTTGATGATGTCCTTTGCCAAACAAAAACTTTTTAGTTTGATGTAGTCCATGAGTTCATTTTTGCTTTTGTTTCCCTTTCTCTCGAGATGGGATCAGGAAGAAGTTGCTCATGCTTATAGTCAGGAGATGTTTGCCTATGTAGTCTTCTAAGAGTTTTATGGTTTCATGACTTACATTCAAGTCTTTAATCCATTTCAAGTTTACCTTTGTGTGTGGGGTTAAACAATAATCCAGTTTCAGTCTCTTGCACGTAACTGTCCAGTTTTGCCAACACCAGATGTTGAAAAGGCTTTCATTTCCCCATTGTATGTTCATTGCTCCTTTATCATATATTAATTGACCATATATGGTTGGGTTTATATCAGGGCTCTCTAGTCTGTTCCATTCGTCTATGGGTCTGTTCTTGTGCCTGTACCAAATTGTCTTGGTTACTGTGGCTTTGTAGTACAGCTTGAAGGTGGGGGACATAATTTCCCCTGCTTTATTTTTCCTTCTCAGGATTGCTTTGGCTATTCGAGGTATTTTGTGGTTCCATATGAATTTTAGGATGATTTTCTCTAGTTCACTGAAGAATGCTGTTGGTATTTTGATAGGAATTGCATTGAATCTATAGATTGCTTTAGGCAGGATAGCCATTTTGACAATATTAATTCTTCCTATCCATGAGCATGGGATGTGTTTCCATTTATTGGTATCTACTTTAATTTCTCTCATGAGTGTCTTGTAGTTTTTAGAGGATAGTTCTTTCATTTCCTTGGTTAGGTTTATTCCTAGGTGTTTTATTCTTTTTATGCAATTGTGAATGGAATTATTTTAATGATCTCTCTCTGCTAGTTCATTACTAGTGTATAGGAATGCCACAGAATACTGTGTATTAATTTTGTATCCTGCAACTTTGCTGAATTCAGATATTAGATCTAGTTGTTTTAGAGTGAATTCTTTAGTGTTTTTTATGTACAATATCATGTCATCTGCAAACAGAGACATTTTAACTTCTTCGTTACCAATCTGGATGCCTATTATTTCTTTTTGTTGTCTGTTTGCTGTGGCTAGGACCTCCAGTTCTATGTTGAATATAAGTGGGGAGAGTGGGCATCCTTGTCTTGTTCCCGATCTTAAAGGAAAAGCTTTCAGCTTCTCGCTGTTAAGTATAATATTAGCTAAGGGTTTGTCATATATGGTCTTTATTATGTTGAGGTACTTGCCCTCTATACCCATTTTATTGAGAGTTTTTATCATGAATGGATGTTGAATTTTGTCAAATGCTTTTTCAGCATTTACGGAGATTATTAAGTGGGTTGTGTCTTTCTTTTTGTTGATGTGGTGGATGATGTTGATGGATTTTCGAATGCTGTACCATCCTTGCATCCCTGGCGTAAATCCAACTTGATCAGGATGGATGATCTTTTTGATGTATTTTTGAACTCGATTTGCTAATATTTTGTTGAGCATTTTTGCATCTATGTTCATCAGGTATATTGGTCTGTAATTTTCTTTTTTGCTGGTGTCTTTGCCTGGTTTTGGTATTAGGGTGATGCTGGCCTCCTAGAATAAGTTTGGAAGTATTCCCTCCTCTTCTACTTTTTGGAAAACTTTAAGGAGAATGGGTATTAGGTCTTCACTAAATGTTTGATAAAATTCAGCGGTGAAGCCATCTGGTCCAGGGGTTTTGTTCTTAGGTAGGTTTTTGATTATCAGTTCAATTTCATTGCTGGTAATCGGTCTGTTTAGATTTTCTGTTTCTTTCTTGGTCAGCCTTGGAAGGTTGGATTTTTCTAGAAAGTTGTCCATTTCTTCTAGGTTATCCAGTTTGTAAGCATATAATTTTTCATAGTATTGTCTAATAATTCTTTGTATTTCTATGGTGTCCATAGTGATTTTTCCTTTCTCATTTCTGATTCTGTTTATGTGTGTAGACTGTCTTTTTTTCTTGAAAAGTCTGGCTAGGGGTTTATCTATTGTTTATTTTCTTGAAGAACCAGCTCTTGCTTTCATTGATTCTTTCTATTGTTTTATTATTCTCAATTTTATTTATTTCTGCTCTAATCTTTATTATGTCCCTCCTTCTACTGACTTTGGGCTTCATTTGTTGTTCTTTTTCTAGTTTCATTAATTGTGAGTTTAGACTGCTTCTATGGGATTGTTCTTCTTTCTTGAGGTAGGCCTGTATTGCAACATACTTTCCTCTTAGCACAGCCTTGGCTCCATCCCACAGATTTTGTGGTGTTCAATTGTTGTTGTCATTTGTCTCCATATATTGCTTGATCTCTGTTTTTATTTGGTTATTGGCCCATTGGTTATTTAGGAGCATGTTGTGAAGCCTCCATGTGTTTGTGGGATTTTTCATTTTCTTTGCATAATTTATTTCTCGTTTCATACCTTTGTGATCTGAGAAACTGGTTGGTACAATTTTAATCTTTTTGAATTTTCTGAAGCTCTTTTTGTGGCCTAGTATATGATCTATTCTTGAAAATGTTCCATGTGCAATTGAGAAAAATGTGTATTCTGTTGCTTTTGGGTGTAGGGTTCTGTAGATGTCTGTTAGGTCCATCTATTCTACTGTGTTGTTAAGTTCCTCTTTCACCTTACTTATCTTCTGTCTGGTTGAACGGTCCTTCAGAGTGAGTGGAGTGTTGAAGTCTCCAAGAATGAATGCATTGCATTCTATTTTCCCTTTTATTTCTGTTAGTTTTTGTTTCACATACATGGGTGCTCCTGTGTTGGGAGCATAGTTTTATAATGGCTACATCTTCTTGTTGGATTGACCCCATTATCATTATGTAATGTCCTTCTTTGTCTCTTCTTGTTACTTTCTGCATTTTGAATTCTATTTTGTCTGATACAAGTATTGCAACTCCAGCTTTTTTCTCCCTGTTAGTTGCATGAAATATCTTTTTCCATCCCTTCACTTTTAGTCTGTGTATGTCTTCGGGTTTAAAGTGAGTCTCCTGTAGCCAGCATATAGATGGGTCTTGTTTTTTTATCCATTCAGTGACTCTATGTCTTTTGATTGGTGCATTCAGTCCGTTTACATTTAGGGTGATTATCAATAGGTATGTATTTATTGCCATTGCAGGCTTTAGATTCATGGTTACCAAAGGTTCAAGGTTAGACTCTTACTATCTAAGAGTCTAACTTAACTCACTTAATATGCTGTTACAAACACAATCTAAAGGTTCTTTTCTTTTTCTCCATCTTTTTCTTCCTCCTCCATTATTTATATACTATTAGGGATCATATTCTGTATTCTTTGTGTATCCTTTGATTGACTTTGGGGATAGTTAATTTAATTTTACATTTGCTTAGGAATTAGCTGTTCTACTTTCTTTACTGTGGTTTTATTTCTTCTGTTGACAGTTATTCAACCTTAGGACCACTTCCATCTATATCATTCCCTCAAAAATAGACTGTAGAGATGGTTTGTGGGAGGTAAATTCTCTCAGCTTTTGCTTATCTGGAAATTGTTTAATCCCTTCTCCAAATTTAAATGATAATCTTGTGGATAAAGTATTCTTGGCTCCAGGCCCTTCTGCTTCATTGCATTAAATACATCATGCCACTCCCTTCTGGCCTGTAAGGTTTCTGCTGAGAAGTCTGATGTTAGCCTGATGGGCTTTCCTTTGTATGTGATCTTATTTCTTTCTCTGGCTGCTTTTAATAGTCTGTCCTTATCCTTGGTCTTTGCCAATTTTACTACTGTATGTCTTGGTGTTGTCTTCCTTGGGTCCCTTGTATTTGGAGATCTGTGGATCTCCATGGCCTCAGAGACTATCTCCTTACCCAGACTGGGGAAGATTTCAGCAACTACCTCCTCAAAGACACTTTCTATCCCTTTCTCTTTCTCTTCTTCTTCTGGGATCCCTATAATGTGAATATTTGTTCCGTTTTGATTGGTCACACAGTTCTCTCAATATTCTTTCATTCTTAGAGATCCTTTTTTCTCTCTGTGCCTCAGATTCTTTGTATTCCTCTTCTCTAGTTTCTATTTCACTTTTCATCTCCTCCACTGTATCCAACCTCCTTTTAATACCCTCCGTCGTCCTCTTCAGCAATTGGATCTCTGACCTGAATTCATTCCTGAGTTCTTGGATATCTTTCTGTACCTTCATTAGCATGTTGATGATTTTTATTTTGAACTCCCTTTCAGGAAGAGTCACAAGGTCCATATCATTTAAATCTTTCTCGGGAATTGTATTAGTAATTTTACTCTGGACCAGATTTCTTTGGCATTTCATATTTGTATATGGCGCCCTCTAGTGTCCAGAAACTCTACTCTGAAGCTGCTCAGCCCCTGAAGCAATGTCTGGTGTCACAGGGTAGCGGTATTGGTGCCTAGGGGGAGGAAAGAGCTGTTCCCCGCTTTGCGGCTGCTGTGCCTGTCTCCACTGTCTAAACCAGTGGGCGGAGCACATAGGTATAAGCTTTTGTCCCAGAGCAGCCAGATATGGATCCCTGCTTTCCACAAGTGGCTGGAATCTCAGTCTCTCCAGGAATTCTGCCTGTATTAACTTTCCTACCTAGTAGTCATGCAAGTATCATGAAAGCACCATGAAATGTAGGTTTATGCTCCCAGAGCAGATCTCCGCAGCTAGGTATTCAGCAGTCCCAGGCCTTCCACTCCCTCCCTGCTCCATTTCTCTTCCTCCCACTGGTGAGCTGGGGTGGGGGAAGGGCTTGGGTCCCTCCGAGCCACAGCTTTGGTACGTTACCCTGTTCCATGAAGTCTGCTCTTTTCTCCAGGTGTATGCAGTCTGGCACCATCCTCTTTCCTGTTGCACTCTCAGGATTAGTTGTGCCAACTATATTTTCTAATTGTATCCACTTTTAGGAGGAAGCGTCTGTCTCTCCTCTCACGCCGCCATTTTTAATCCAATCTGTTGGGTTTGTTTTTATTATTTTCTTATGGTATTCTTAAATTGCTTAGGTTGTTTTTAATTATCTTCCAATTCTTTAGGAACAGTTGTCTGTATACTAGAGCTCTGTCTTCCCTCCAGCCTTTTATTATCTGCCTCATCATTCTTGTATTTTACTTTTTCCTCTGCATTTTGGGAGAATTTCTCAAGTTTGCCGTCTCCATCACTCTTCCTGTTTTCTCCAGTTTGTTTCTTTCTTTACAACATAGAATGCATTTTTTTGTTTCCTCACATTTCTTCCTTCTTCAGCAAGCTCTTTTCCCTTATAGTTTTATTCAGGTATATTTTTGGTTTACTCTCTTGTTCTATTTTGTCCTTTTAGCTCTCACTTCATAGAGTTTGCTTTAACTGCTTCCTTTCTTTTCTTACTCCCTCCTTGAACTTGATAGAAAGCACAAAGCAAACCGTTATCAAAACTACTCATTTTCCTATAGAAAATATTTTTCTTCCTCTGCCTCTTAAATCCTATGTTCTCCACTTATGTTGCAGAGTCTTTTTAGAAACCTTATGTTGGGTTTCTTTGTTCATTCTTAACAAAGAGCAGTCCATCCAGGCTGGTGCTTTCCACAAAATGGCAGGGTGGGAGGTATGGAGGGTAACGTCCTCTTTCCCTTCTCCACCATCCACTCTGAAGTTCTGATTCCTCCTTCCAGTGGGAGGCTGGTTGACAGAAATCCATATGCAGCCTGTTAATGGAAGTAGGGAGGGAGCTGGGCCATGGGTAGTCCCCTGCAGGAAAAACTTCCACATAAATATTTTATAATTTGACCTGACCTCTACTCTAGGAGCAGAGAATGCATCACCAGTCCTTCATGTACACAGCCTGTCGCTCAGAAAAATGTCCTACGTAATGCAGGACCAGCATTTCCCTCAGTGTGACTATTCCTAGGCCTCCTGGTGACACTTAATCCATCAACCACTGTGAAAGTAAGTCAAGTGGAAGCCCCTACAGTGTGGCCTAACCTCCAACTCATTTCCTGTCACTTTCTTAGGCAGTGAAATTGCAAGTTGGTTTAGTGTATTTCTTCAGTCTAATCCCATCTGCACTGTTTCTACTGGGAATCCTTCAAGGTTTGCAGGATTAAAATGTAACTCCTCTCTGGCCTCCAACACTAATATGGTTTTCTCTACATTTTAGAACTTTGCAGTCATTTTGTGTAGGTGAAATTCTTCAAAATAACAATGCTCAAGCTGTAATCTCACTTCAAATTATTTTATTTTTATAAATTTATGTTCCTATGGGTACTATGTTTAAATAGGTATTTTTTATTTTAAGAAGGTTCAAGTTTTACCAAAGCTGGATCTCATTTAGCTTGTGGAATGTAAGAGATGGTCAATAGAGGTCAGTTGAAAAAATGACAAAAAATACAAATTGTAGAAAGATGACTTCCAAAGAATTTAATGTATTAAATTTTTTTTCATAAATCTATTTACAATTTATGCTCAAATTTTCATGACTAAATCTAGGGCTTAAAATGAAATGCACCTATATAGACAGCATAAGCAGTCATCAAATTTATTTTTACTTGTCTGCTTCTTAAGACCTATTTTATGATGCATAAAAGGGAAAAAAGATATGACTAGAATGTGACAATATTATTCTTGTAGTTTTACCACTGATTAACCACGTAACTGGTGCAAACCACCTAAACTCCTTGTTCAATGGCTAACCTTTAAGCAAAAATTTGAAAATCAACAACTGGTATCCACAGGAAAGTGTAGCACTATTCAAAGGATTAAGAAATTATGTATATATAACAGAGCTTTGAAGAGAAATGAGTACAAAAATACTGAATAATATATCAGTGCAGGGTACAAAGCTGGAAGCTTAAAAATACTGTCAAAACCACATCTAAAATAGTCTTTTCACTTACGGAATCTAATGAGAAAGGCAACTAAAAAAATACTTGATATTACTAAGAGATGTGGGTTCAGACTCACTGCTTAAAATCAGACTTTCTAAAAAAATTAGGACTAGAGGAAGGAAATTACCCTAACCAACAGAAATCACATTGCTAATCATGGGAGTTTCATAAAATGAATGGAGAAAACTGAATACTCAAATATTCAAAATTATTACAGTTATGAAGAAAAATACCTATAGAAGTTAAAGGAAAAATATCTGGGGGGGTGCTCATGTGTGTATGTGTGTGTGTGTGTGTGTGTGTGTGTGTGTGTGTGTATGAAATTTACCAAATATATACATATATGTGTGTGTATATATATTCAGAGGGAATAATATAAGAACTGAGGCCAAAAAAAAAACTCCTTCATGCCAGCATTTTGAGATCGTATTTCAAAAGGCTGATTCCACCCGAAATAGGTGCTTAGATAAGATGCCTTTTATATTCTCCAATCAAAAGAATCTATTCTATGTGTTGTTTTAAATTGTCTGATTTTTCTCAAACTATTCAAATTCAGTTAGACAATATCCATCATATCAGAGATAAGTTTTCACAAATGCTTAGGGTGCCTAACTGGTCTTCTTGGTTTCACTGGAGATGGCTGGTAATTGTAGGTCTGCTTTGGTTATGTAACTGTATTCCTATTATGTTAATGTGGGTGCGCAATTTAATTAGTAGTTTAAAACCTATACATGCTTAAGTTACTCTACAAGAAGATATATCAAAGAAATAACCAATCTTCCCATGTTTTCTTCCGTCTACTACTCCTATAGCTTTTCTTCTTCCTTACTAATTACAACCCTTAAATAGAATTCGTGCCTCATATCGAATTTACTGAGTATCTTAATTCTTCCAAGTGGTAAAGATACCTCAAGACAAATGCTGGGCATAAAACCCACAGGGCATAAATCTGCAAAGAAGTAAAAAGCTAACCTTTTCAAACAATATTGCTTCTCTCTCACTTACCAACTTTACATTTCCCTGTATGGCCCCGGAAGATGACTGGTTAGCCAGAGACGGGTAAGATTCCTCAAGGGAGGAACAACTTAGGACAGGCACAGTCACAGAGGGGCCATCAGGTGAGAAATTGGGGATCAACAGAGGTGAGGCTTAGAACCTCACCCCGCCTGTTTTGAGAGAAATCATCTGCATCTGTGGATATTTTGTTGCCCTTGTCTAGCTTGGATTAATACTTAGCCTATAGGCACACACCTGATCATCTACATTTGCTTTCTTACAGCACTAAACTATGTTTTTTACCTTTATCCTGCATCTACCTACCACCTCAGCATTTATTAAAAATAATAATAATAATAGTAATAATAATAAGGGAGAAATGTGGGATTCACATATAAATCAAGTATAAAAATCAAACGAATATTCATATTTGACCTGATTGTTTATAGTTCATAATGTGTGATCAAAACAGAAAGTTTCTGTGATGACTGCCCTTGTACTGTTCACCATGTGAGAACTTATTCACTATGTAAGAATTTATTCACCATGTAAGAACTTGTTCGTTGTGCTTCAGAAGATCGGAGACTGTTGAGAATTAGGCTTGGGGTGGATTAATGATTGTGCATTGAGTCCCCTGTACAGAATTTTATTGTTGTTAACTGTTAACAACCATTTGATCAATAAATATGAGAGATGCCCTCTCAAAAAAAAAAAAATTTAACATTATTAGTCTAAGTTTTTATTCCCATATAAAATAGTATCTTCTTGCTTTGATTTGTTCTTTTTCTGATTACCAGTGTTTTTGGAGACTCTCTTACTTATAAGCTATTCAAGCTTTAGGTTCTTTGAATTACATTTTTAAGATTTTGGCTCACTTAAAATCAGTTTTCTGTGCTTCTTATTGATTTGCATACTGTACATCTGCACTGGTCAATATAGTGGCTATTACCACATATAGCTATTTATATGTTAATTTAAATGAATTAAATAAAATTGCAATTTTAGTTCCAAAAAAAAGAATCTATTCTGTAATTCTAGTAATTACCCAATAAACTCTACTCCCCAGTTCACTGGATTATCTTCCTGCTTCAAAGTATGTTATTTATTTCCCACAAGTGCATTAACAGCTGAGATCATGAAATGGATGCTTAACACAGAAAGGCTTCTTTATCCAAAACAAAGTAATACAGACCAACCCAGTTACAGAGCACCTGCTAAGCTCAAAGCTCTCTGTGGAGGGCACTACACTCTATAAGACAATCTCTACAGATGCAAGGATTGTATAGTCAAGATTAAACTATATGCAAATAACCACAAAACAGTGTATGGTACTCCAAATATTACAGTGCATTAGAGATAAAGCTAAAAGCCATTTGGAAAGTATTTTTTAAAATTTATTCTGTATACTTTGCTAAGTTCTTGTTATATGTCAGGTACTGTGCTAGGCTCTGAGAAATCAAAAATAGCCAACACTGATTAAGTAGTTATAATGGGTCAGGCAATGTGTTAAGTGATTTTACACTCTTATTTACTTCCTGTAAAACATCTGTAAAGTAGGTAATATTGTGATCCTTGTTCTATAGAAGTCAAGGGAGGTTAAGTAATTTACCCAAGACCTCAAATTAAGAGAAAGGGACAGCTGAGATTAGAACTCAAACTGCCTAACTTCAGGCCACAAGTTAACCAATATCTCATAAACTGCTTCAAAATCCCCACTGTTCCCCAGCTCAGTGGAGGACACAGAAAAGAGTGACAGAGCTATTCTAACAAGGATTTGAAAATGATCCAGTAGAAGTGCCAACCCACATGAGAGAATCAAGAAGGCATCACAGTGGAAGTGGCATCTGAAATGGGTCTTCAAGGCTGAGAGATGGTGCAAGAACTGCACACATAGACAAATGGGGAAGGGAACAGCATGTGCAAAGTCGGGGCAGCACAGTAGTGTATAGGATGTGGGGTCCTACAAGTCATTCCCTGTGGCTGAGGGCTGAGTCAGGAAGGGACAGCAGAGGAGGTAAGATTAGCAAGGTCCAAGAGCCAAAAGATAGGTGGTCCCCACACTATGCAAAACTAGGTCAGAGGATTCTAAATATTTTAGAAAGTTAACTCTGTAGCAGAGGGGGCAGTTGAGAAGGGGAATCAGACTGAAGGCAAGGATGCCACTGAAGAGGCTACACTCTAGGTAAAACAAACAATGGCAGCAGCAGTGGCTATGTCATAACTAGACTGATGAAAGGGAGATTTCAGAGGCGGACAACTTAGGTCAACTGATTGGTGACAGAGAAAGGGTAACAGTGGTTCTCCTATTTGCTTAAAAACAGAAGTATGTAATTGAGTGATTTAACACTTAAATGAAACTCAAATAAAAGCCAGCATGAACCAGTTTCAGCATGGAAGTATATTCAGACAAAAGGCCAGTAACCAATAGCAATTGAAAAGTCCATCTCATCTTAGACCTTTGAAGAGATTTTAGAAAGTTGATCCAATTTATGTACCATATCTACACTTTCCAAAAAAATGCCTTTCCTTCCTTTTTTGATTCTCACAAGTCTCCCATTTCCTCACCATCAGCTCTGATATCTATCTCTCTCCAGTCCCTCTCCCTTTCATACATACCCCAAAGTCTGAGAATCTGACTGAAAAACTCAGAAGAATCCTTAGAAGGTAGAGGAGGGGGAAAAGAGGAATAAAGACAAATTTCTGTTCACCAGGCAGGGCGTGGGGAAAAGAACACAGCTGGGGACACACAATAATGTTATCTCTATTATGTATTGGTGAGAAACAAAGTTTCCATTAAGCTAAAAGCCAACTAGACAAGAATTGAAAATACAGCTTTATTTTTGGTATTCAAACACAAATGCAAAAATAAATGCCCTGAAATACTAGATGAAAAAATTCAAGTAGAACCAGGGAGAGAGAATGAAGCACACTCAAAGCAGATTTCATATTTTAAACTAAAAAGGAAAAGAACAGGGTGGATTGCAAAGGAAGTAAATTTTGATTAAACATAAAAAGATAAAGTTTCTAGAACCTAGATGATGATGGTGTAAAATCTTTTAAGTACAAGTTCAGAATAATCAGAATGTAAACAATTATAGTAGCCTATTACTGACTGATATTAGTTCCAAATAAGGAAAAAAAAAATAAAGGTAGTTATTTATCACCTTTCCTCCTAGAAGACCATTAAGTGCATTTGCTAGAAGAGAAGAGACATGACAAGAATCTCTTATTTAAATAATAGATGACTTTTTTACTATCCTAGTGCCCATAGCATAAATGGAACACCAGGGAATAATTGGGAAGAGCAATGAATCAATAGCTTAATGGTTACTTTTTAGCACTCACTGGTCTCAATGCTGGCATCTCCAAACTTACTCTTCTGGAATATGCCAGAATTAGTGCTGACGAAAAATACAAGAATCATGCAGTAAAGGTGACAACTGGGATAGTCACAGCTTATGTGTCACTTTCCTTAGAACACCGCCCTCCCTACCCAATATAAGAAAATAAGCTACATTTTAGGCAAAGGAAAAGAGTTAATTCTTCATGACTACCTACTATGAGCTGGGTATTGACATGCATGGCTCATCTGATACAGAAATTCTAAGTGGATTTATTATTCTCACTTGATAGATTAGGGAATCAAGACCAAGGAGGTTAAAAACATAGCTAAGGTTGCAGTGACTATGGCAAACAGTATGGAGGTTTGTCAAAAAACAAAAAATCGAAATACCATATGACCCAGTAATTCCACTTCTGGAAATTTACCTGAAGAAAACAAAAAAAAATTACTAATTTGAAAAGACATATGCACTCCTTTGTTTACTGCAGCACTGTTTACAATAGCCAAGATATGGAAGCAACCTAAGTGTCCATCAGTAGATGAATGGATAAAGAGGAGGTGGTACATAAAGTGGAATATTACTCAGTCATTAAAAAGGATGAAATCTTGCTATTTGTGACATGGATGGAACTAGAGGGTATTATGGTAAGTGAAATAAGTCCGAGAAAGACAAATACCATATGATTTCACTTATATATAGAATCTAAAAAACTAAACAAAACAGAAATAGACTCTCTTTATTAGGAAGGGTGTGGAGGGATGGGCAAAATAGGTGAGGGGGATAAAGAGATATAAATACCCAATTATAAAATAAACTAGTCATGGAGATGAAAGTACAGCATAGGAAATATAGTCAATAATATTGTAATATCTTTGTTGACATAGGGCAAGTATGCTTACTATAGTGAGCATTTACTAATGTATATAATTGTCAAGTCCTTATGTTACACAGCTGAAACCAATATTGTATATGAACTATATTCTGATTAAAATTTTAAAAATAAACAGTCAAAATGAAATAGGTAGTAAATGGCAAACCCAGGTTCTAAACCCATCTGTCAGACTGAAAAGCTTTGCTATCTCCACTACACCAAAGAGCCTCCCATGGTGGTGGGGAGTAGTTGTAGGGGGAACCATGTTCCTAAGAGATACTCCACCACTGTATAGAGCTCATTTCAAACAGCACTCTATTTGGGGAGCCATATGCACCCTGAGTCCAACCTTAGGGGTAAAGGAAAGACAAAATACCCTAGCAATAATAATGACGATGGTCATGCTCTCCTAAGAGAAGTCAGCACCTGCAAGGCCTGAAACAGAACAGAAAGTAGGAAAAGAGAAGGTTATCATAGGGCGCTCATGATGGAAGATGAATAAAAATGGGTGAGAGTAAAAAGAATGAAGATGAAGAGACAGATGTAGGTCCAACAAATGAAAAATAGAGAAAAGGCCAAAAGAATTAAAAGGCTATGGAGGTTGACAGACGGGACAAAAAGAAGGAAATGGGACAATACTGAAAAAAGAATGTATAAAAGCATTTCTGCTTCCCTCTGAATAATGTGGCATTTGTACCCTCCTTACTGCCTTCCCGTTTCTGATGTCCTAGAATGAACCACCATGCTCCTTCATTTATACTTCTGATAAAAGGTGTATGATAATGACATGTGTCCTTGGAGAATCTTCTTTATTAAAAGAACTATTACCATGCTAAACAGCAAAAGCAATTTCATATTTGGAACACGTATTTAAATGGAGGAGCATAATGAAAATAAGTAGGATATAGATCATTCTAACATCTTAAAATGTTTAAAAACCTCTGAAAGGAATTAGGAAAGTAACTTACTTAAAGAATAAAAGCAGCATGTTTAAAAATAAACGAATAGCAATCTAGAGGATGAAAAAGAGATATAAAAATACCTGGATATCCACCATGGTGAATTATTACAAAAATTGGCTGCACATTGTTTACATACATGCATATTATCAAAGCTGTGCCTCAAAAATTAAATCCCAGAGCTAGACTCCAGAAAGGAGACACTGTGAGATTCCATTTATATCAAGTTCAAGAACAGGCAAAACTCATCTATGGTGATGGAGGTCAGAGCAATGGACAAGGGCTGAATGAAGAGAGCATAAGGGAACTTCCTGAGGTGGTAGAGATGTTCTATATGGTCTCTGGGGTGGTGGTGAAACAGATGAACAAATCTGTCAGAACTCAGGGAACTGGATGCGTAAAACGGGAACATTCTATGGTACATAAATTATGCCTCAACCAAGCTGACTTTAAATATTGAAGGTTTACCTCAATAAAGTCGATAAAAATGGAGTCAATTAATAAAATCCTAAAGGAATACAGCTATTCTCCATTCTGATTGTGGTGATCGTTATATAAATCTATAGATGTGATAAAATCCCACAGAACTATAAACTAAGGGGAAAATATGAGTGCATGTAAAAACAGGTGAAATTCAAATCAGGTCGGTAACTTTAATATTCAACCAATGTTGATTTCCTGGTTTTGATCACATACTACACTTATAAGATGTTGTCATTGGTGAAAGCTAGATAAAGAGGGCACAGGAACCGTCTTGTACCATTTTTGTGATCTCTTCTAAAATTAATTCCAAAAATATTTTTCAAAAAAGAACACAGTGGGGAGGAGGCAAGATGGTGGCATGAGTAGGACAGCGGAAATCTCCTCCCAAAAACATATATAATTTTGAAAATTCAACATATACAACTATTCCTAAAAGAGAGACCAGAAGATACAGGACAACAGCCAGGCTACATCTACACCTGCGAGAACCCAGCACCTCACGAAGGGGGTAAGATACAAGCTGCAGCCCGGCAGGACCCAAGCACCCCTCACCCCAGCTTCTTGGCAGAAGGACAGGAGTCGGAGCGGGGACAGAGAGGGAGCCCAGGACTGCTAAACACCCAGCCCCAGCCATCCAAACAGGAGCGCAGACACACAGTGCGTGGTGTGCTGGATACTAGGGAAACAGAACAGTAAAACCTGCTAGCAGGTCTCCAGAGCCGGCGCCCCTGGAACAAAGGAAAAGTGAGTACTTTTTGAAAGTCTTAAAGGGACAGGGACCTCACAGCTGGACAGAAGCATCCTGGCGCACTCAACCCAGCTGCTGGGAATCCCAGGGAAATCTGGGTGCCCTAACACACTAGGCGGGAGTGCAGCTGTGAGGCCCCTCACAGCGATAAACAGCCTCCTGCCCGATCACCCTCCGGCGCAGCCCCGCCATAGCAGAGCAGGAGCCTGAAAGCAGACACACCCACAGCAACCACGTGGAGCTTACCCCACAGCGGCCGGGCAAGAATCAGAGACTGTGTCTGTGCGAAACTGCCCACCACAAGCTGCTAGGGGTCACTGTTCTCCCAGGAAAGGAAGGCCAGGAGCAAGTGGAAAGGGACTTGGTTCTCCCAGCTGACACACATACCAACTGCCTACGACCACCTCTATCACCATGAAAAGGAAGAAGAATTTGATACAGACCAGACTAACCCAGACATCCTCCCTGGAGAGGGAATCTGGGGAGATAGATTTAACCACTCCTCCTGCTCCTGAAAAAGAATTCAAAATAAAAGCCATACCATGCTGATGAACTTGCATAGAAATATGCAAAAGTGAAGGAGGGAGAATATAGAAATAAAACAATCTCTGGAAGGACTTAAAAGCACAATGGATGAGATCCAAGAGGCCATTAATGGAATAGAAATCAGACAACAAGAATGCAGAGAAGCTGATGCAGAGAGAGACAAAAGGATCCCCAGGAATGAAATATTAAGAGAACTGTGTGACCAACCAAAATGGAACAATATCCGCGTTATACGGGTACCAGAAGAAGAAGAGAGAGAAAAGGGGATAGAAAGTGTCTTTGAAGAAATAATTACTGAAAACTTCTGCAAACTGGAAGAGGAAATAGCCTCTCAGACCACAGAGGCACACAGAACTCCCAACACAAGGGACCCAAGGAGGACAACACCAAAACACATTATAATTAAAATGGTTAAGATCAAAGTCAAGACCAGAGTATTAAAGGCAGCCAGACAGAGAAAATAGGTCACCTACAAAGGAAAACCCATCAGGTTATTATCAGACTTCTCAACAGAAACCTTACAGCCAGAAGACATTGGCAACATATATTTAATGCAATGAAACAGAAGGGCCTTGAACCAAGGATACTGTATCCAGCACGATTATCATTTAAATACAAAGGAGGGATTAAACAATTCCCAGACAAGCAAAAGTTGAGGGAATTTGCCTCCCACAAACCACCTCTACAGGGGATTCAGAGTGACTGCTCTAGATGGAAGCACTCCTAAGGGTAAACAGATGTCACCAGAGAAAATAAAATCATATCAAAGAAAGGGGAACAATCGAATACTAATTACAGGCAAAAAATAAAATCAACAACTCACAAAAGCACTCAAAGGAAGCACAAAAGAGCACATACACAATAAAAACACCTAACATTAAAAGAATGGAAGAGGAGAAAAAAGGGGGGAGAGAAATAAAGAATCATCACATTGTGTTTATAATAGCTCAATAAGTGAGTTAAGTTTGACAGTAAGATAGTTAAGGAAGCTAACCTTGAACCTTTGCTAACCACGAACCAAAAGCCTGCAATGACAATAAGTACATATCTTTCAATAATCAACCTAAATGTAAATGGACTGAATGCACCAATCAAAAGACGCAGAGGAATAGAATGGATAAAAAAGCAAGACCCATCTATATGCTACTTACAAAAGACCCACCTCGAACCCAAAGACATGCACAGCCTAAAAGTCAAGGGATGGAAAAAGATATTCCATGCAAACAACAAGGAGAAAAAAGCAGGTGTTGCCATACTACTATCAGACAAAATAGACTTCAAAACAAACAAAGTCACAAGGGTTAAAGAAGGACACTATATAATGATAAAGGGGCCAATCCAACAAGAGGATAAAACCATTATAAATATATATGCACCCAATACAGGAGCACCAATATATGTGAAACAAATACTAACAGAATTAAAGGAGGAAATAGAATGGAATGCATTCATTTTGGGAGACTTCAACACACCACTCACTCCAAAGGACAGATCTACCACACAGAAAATATATAAGGACACAGAGGCACTGAACAACACACTAGAACAGATGGACATAACAGACACCTATAGAACTCTACACCGAAAAGAAACAGGATACACATTCTTCTCAACTGCACATGGAATATTCTACAAAATAGACCACATACTAGGCCACAAAAAGAGCCTCAGTAAATTCAAAATGATTGAAATTCTACCAACGATCTTCTCAGACCACAAAGGTATAAAACTAGAAATAAATTGTACAAAGAAGGGGCGGAAGATGGCGGCGTGAGTAGAGCAGCGGAAATCTCCTCCCAAAACAACATATATCTATGAAAATATAACAAAGACAACCCTTCCTAGAATAAAGACCAGAGGACACAGGACAATATCCAGACAACATCCGGACCTGAGAGAACCCAGCGCCTCGCGAAGGGGGTAAGATACAAGCCCCGGCCCCGCGGGAGCCGAGCGCCCCTCCCCCCAGCTCCCGGCGGGAGAAGAGCAGGCAGAGCGGGAGGGAGACGGAGCCCAGGACTGCCGAACACCCAGCCCCAGCCATCCGGGCCAGAGTGCAGGGCCCTCGATACTGGGAAAACAGGGCAGCAAGAACAGTGAGCAGGCACTGGAGGCTGGGCGCCAGAGGACATAAGAAAAGCGCGCGACCATTTTTTTTTTTTTTTTGCTTTTTTGCTGCTTTGTTTTGGCGAGCGCTTTTTGGAAGTCTTAAAGGGACAGGGACCCCAATACTAGGGAAACAGGGCAGAAAGACCGGTGAGCAGAGGCCTGAGGCTGGCACCGGAGAATAAAGAAAAACGAACGACAACCTCAGAAGATTGGAGACTGACAAAAATTAGGCTTGGGGTGGATTAATGATTGTGCATTGAGCATTGACTCCCCTATACAGAATTTTATTGTCGTTAACAACCATTTGATCAATAAATATGAGAGATGCCCTCACAAAAAAAAAAAAAAAAAAAAAAAGAAGGACAGACTTCCAATGGTAAAATAAATTAGTAACCGGGATGTAATGTATAGCATAAGGAATATAGTCAAGATATTGTAACAGCCTGGTAGGGTGATAGCTGGAACCTAGAATTATGTATATAAATGTTCTACCACTGTGTTGTACACTTGAAACTCATGTAATGTAATACTGTGTGTCAACTACCCTTCAATAAAAAATAATTATTAAAAGAAAAAAAAAAAAAAAATTGTACAAAGAAAGCAAAAAGGCTCACAAACATATGGAGGCTTAACAACATGCTCCTAAATAATCAATGGATCAGTGACCAAATCAAAAAAGGGATCAAAAAATATATGGAAACAAATGACAACAATAACACAAAGCCCCAACATCTGTGGGATGTAGCCAAAACATTTGTAAGAGGAAAGTATATAGCAATCCAGGCATATTTAAAGAAGGAAGAACAATCCCAAATGAATAGTCTAAAGACACAATTATTGAAATTGGAAAAAGAAGAAAAACTAGTCAGACTTATAAAAAGAAAAAAAGAATCTATACATATCAACAGAATCAGAAATGAGAAAGGAAAAATCACGACGGACCCGACAAAAATACAAAGAATTATTCGAGAATACTACCAAAAACTATATGCTAATAAGCTGGAAAACCTAGAAGAAATGGGCAACTTCCTAGAAAAATGCAACCTTCCAAGACAGACCAAGGAAGGAACAGAAAATCTAAGACCAATTACCAGCAAAGAAACTGAATAAGTAATAAAAAAACTACCCAAGAGCAAAATCCCGAGGCCAGACAGATTTACCACAGTGTTTTATCAGACATACAGAGAAGACATAATACCCATTCTCCAAAAAGTTTTCCAAAAAATAGAAGATGAGGGAATACTTCCAGACTCATTCTATGAAGCCAACATCACCCTAATACCAAAACCAGGCAAAGACCCCACAAAAAAATAAAATTGCAGACCAATATCCCTAATGAACATAGATGCAAAAATACTCAACAAAATAATAGCAAACCGAATTCAAAAGTACATCAAAAGTGGCCAACAGACACATGAAAAGATGCTCCACATCGCTAATTATCAGAGAAATGCAAATTAAAACTACAATGAGGTATCACCTCACACCAGTAAGGATGGCTGCCCTCCAAAAGACAAACAACAACAAATGTTGGCGAGGCTGTGGAGAAAGGGGAACCCTCCTACACTGCTGGTGGGAATGTAAACTTGTTCAACCATTGTGGAAAGCAGTATGGAGGTACATCAAAATGCTCAAAACAGACATACCATTTGACCCAGGAATTGCACTCCTAGGAATTTACCCTAAGAATGCAGCAATCAAGTATGAGAAAGACCAATGTACCCCTATGTTTATCGCAGCACTATTTACAATAGCCAAGAATTGGAAGCAACCTAAATGTCCATCGATAGAAGAATGGATAAAGAAGATGTGGTACATATACACAATGGAATACTACTCAGCCATAAGAAAAGGGCAAATCCAACCATTTGCAGCAACATGGATGGAGCTGGAGGGTATTATGCTCAGTGAAACAAGCCAAGCAGAGAAAGAGAAATACCAAATGATTTCACTCATCTGTGGAATATAAGAACAAAGGAAAAACTGAAGGAACAAAACAGCAACAGAATCACAGAACTCAAGAATGGACTAACAGGTACCAAAGGGAAAGGGACTGGTGAGGATGGGTGGGTAGGGAGGGATAAGGGGGGGCAGAAAAAGAGGGGTATTAAGATTAGCATCCATAGCGGGGTGGGAGAAAGGGGATGGCTGTACAACACAGAGAAGACAAGTAGTGATTCTACAACAGTTTGCTACGCTGATGGACAGTGACTGTAAAGGAGTATATAGGGGGGACCTGGTATAGGGGAGAGCCTAGTAAACAAAGTATTCGTCATGTACGTGTAGATTAATGATTAAAAAAAAAAATAAGCAGTTCCTATGTAGTGACCTCTAATGAGTTCTACACAATGATATAAAGGGCATATAAAAGTGTAGGCAAAGGGTCTGTTTGTGTTTATACAGAGGATCAAAGCCTAATTTGGCTACCCCGAAAATGAACTAAGATACGATATGAAAAAGAACTTCCAACATCAGCACTCTCGGGAAGACTCATGACAGAAGATGATCAGCAAAAAAAAAAAAAACTCCAACAAAGATCCACGCACTGTCACAGGTGTAGATGCACTCATCCCAGCAGTTCCTGGACTTGCCATGGGAATGATGAAGCAGATATCTAAGCTGGCCTGCGCATACAGTAAAACAAAAATTGGACTGGATCTATACTGTTGGAACTCAACCAAGAATTAGGAGAAGTGCAAATTGTAGCACTCCAAAATCTTACAACCACAGACTATTTACTGTTAAAAGAACATATGGGATATGAACAGTCCCCAGGAATGGGTTGTTCTAGTTTATCTGAATTCTCTCACACTGTTTAAGTTCAGTCGGACAATATCCACCATATCATAGATAAGTTTTCACATATGCCTAAGGTGCCTAACTGGTTTTCTTGGTTTCACTGGAGATGGCTGGTAATTACAGGTATGCTTTGGTTAGGTAACTATATTCCTATTATGTTAATGTGTGTGCACAATTTAATTAGGAGTTTAAAACCTATCCATGCTGAAGTTACTCTACAAGAAGATATGTCAAAGAAATAATCAATCTTCCCAGGTTTTCTTCTGCCTGCTACTTCTATAGCTTTTCTTCTTCCTACCTAATCACAACCTTTAAATAGAACTCGTGCCACATGTCGAATTTACCGAGTATCATAATTCTTCCAAGTGGTAAAGACACCTCAAGACAAATGCTGGGCATAGAAGCCACAGGGCATAAATATGCAAAGAAGTAAAAAGCTAACCTTTTCAAACAATAAGGCTTCTCTCTCACTTACCAACTTAACATTTCCCTGTATGGCCCCGGAAGATGACTGGTTAGCCAGAGACTGGTAAGATTCCTCAAGGGAGGAACAAACTAAGACAGGCACAGTCGCAGGGGGCCATGTGGTGAGAAAATGGGGAGCAGCAGAGATGAGGCTTAGAACCTCCCCCCTCATGTTCTAAGAGAAATCTTCTGCATACATGGATGTTTATTGCCCTTGTCTAGCTCGGATTAACACATAGTCTACAGGCACACACCTGATCATCTACATTTGCTCTCTTACAACACTAAACTCTGTTTTCTATCTTTATCTCGTATCTACCTACCACTTCAGCATTTTATTAAAAATAATAATAATAGAGAAATGTGGTATCCACATATAAATCAAGTTTAAAAATCAAATGAATATTCATATTTGAACTGACTGTGTATAGTTCATAATGCATGAACAAAACCAAAAGCTTCTGTGATGACTGCCCTTGCACTGTTCACCATGTAACTTATTCACTATGTAAGAATTTGTTCTCCATGTAAGAATTTGTTCGTTATGCATCAGAAGATTGGAGACTGACGAAAATTAGGCTTGGGGTGGATTAATGATTGTGCATTGAGTATTGACCCCCCTATACAGAAATTTATTGTGGTTAACAACTATTTGATCAATAAATATGAGATGCCCTCACAAAATATTTATATATATATATATATATATATATATATATATATATATATATATATATATACATAAACACACTTCCAATGGTAAAATAAATAAGTAACCGGGATGTAATATAGAGCATAAGGAATATAGTCAATATATTGTAACAACTTGGTATGGTGATACCTGGTACCTAGAATTATCATGTATATAAATGTTGAATCACTGTGTTGTACACCTGAAACTAATGTAATGCAATACTGTTGTCAACTACCCTTCAATAAAAAAAAAAAAAAAAAAAAAAAGTACATCAAAAGGATCATACACCATGATCAGGTGGGATTCATCTCAGGGATACAGGGATGTTACAACATTCGAAAACTCATCAACATCATCCACCACATAAACAAAAAGACAAAAACCACATGATCTCCATAGACACTGAAAAAGCATTCAACAAAATTCAACATCCATTCACGATAAAAACTCTCAGCAAAATGGGTATAGAGGGTAAGTACCTCAACATAATAAAGGCCATATATGACAAACCCGCAGCCAACATCATACTGAACAGCGAGAAGCTTAAAGCATTTCCTCTAAGATCAGGAACAAGACAGGGATGCCCACTCTCCCCACCTTTATACAACATAGTACTGGAGGTCCTAGCAATGGCAATTAGACAAAACAAAGAAATTCAAGGACTCCAGATAGGTAAAGAAGATGTCAAACTGCCACTATTTGCTGATGACATGATATTGTACATAAAAAACCCTAAAGACTCCACTCCAAAACTACTAGAACTGACATCAGAAAACAGCAAAGTTGCAAAATACAAAATTAACACACAGAAATCTGTGGCTATCCTATACACTAACAATGAACCAGTAGAAAGAGAAATCAGGAAAACAATTCCATTCACAATTGCATCAAAAAGAATAAAATACCTAGGAATAAACCTAACCAAAGAAGTGAAAGACCTATACCCTGAAAACTACAAAACACTCAAGAGAAATTAAAGAGGTCACTAACAAATGGAAACTCCTCCCATGCTCCTGACTAGGAAGAATTAATATCGTCAAAATGGCCATTCTGTCCAAAGCAGTATACAGATTTGATGAAATCCCTATCAAATTACCAGCAACATTCTTCAACGAACTGGAATAGTTCAAAAATTCATATGGAAACACCAAAGACCCCGAAGAGCCGAAGCAATCCTGAGAAAGAAGAATAAAATGGGGGGGGGATCTCACTCCCCAACTTCAACCTCTACTACAAAGCCACAGTAATCAAGACAATTTGGTACTGGCACAAGAACAGAGCCACAGACCAGTGGAACAGAATAGAGATTCCAGACATTAACCCAAACATATATGGTCAATTAATATTCGATAAAGGAGCCATGGACATACAATGGGGAAATGACAGTCTCTTCAACAGATGGTGCTGGCAAAACTGGACAGCTACATGTAAGAGAATGAAACTGGATCACTGTATAACCCCATACACAAAAGTAAATTCAAAATGGATCAAAGACCTGAATGTAAGTCATGAAACCATAAAACTTCGAAAAAAACATGGGCAAAAATCTCTTGGACATAAACATTAGCGACTTCTTCATGAACATATATCCCCGGGCAAGGAAAACAAAAGCAAAAATGAACAAGTGGGACTATATCAATCTGAAAAGCTTCTGTACAGCAATGGACATCATCAATAGAACAAAAAGGTATCCTACAATAAGGGAGAATATATTCATAAATGACAGATCCGATAAAGGGTTGACATCCAAAATATATAAAGAGCTCACGCACCTCAACAAACAAAAAACAAATGATCCAATTAAAAAATGGGCAGAGGAACTGAACAGACAGTTCTCCAAAAAAGAAATTCAGATGGCCAACAGACACATGAAAAGATGCCCCACATTGCTAGTTATCAGAGAAATGCAAATCAAAACTACAATGAGGTATCACCTCACACCAGTAAGGATGGCTACCATCCAAAAGACAAACAACAAATGTTGGCAAGGTTATGGAGAAAGGGGAACCCTCCTACACTGCTGGTGGGAATGTAAATTAGTTCAACCATTGTGGAAAGCAGTATGGAGGTTCCTCAAAATGCTCAAAATAGAAATACCATTTGACCCAGGAATTCCACTTCTAGGAATCTACCCTAAGAATGCAGCACTCCAGTTTGAAAAAGACAGATGCACCCCTATGTTTATCGCAGCACTATTTATAACAGCCAAGAAATGGAAGCAACGTAAGTGTCCATCAGTAGATGAATGGATAAAGAAGACGTGGTACATATACAGAATGAATATTATTCAGCTTTAAGAAGAAAACAAATCCTACCATTTGCAACAACGTGGATGGAGCTAGAGGGTATTATGCTCAGTGAAATAAGCCAGGTGGAGAAAGACAAGTATCAAATGATTTCACTCATCTGTGGAGTATAAGAACAAAGGAAAAACTGAAGGAACAAAACAGCAGCAGAATCACAGAACCCAAGAATGGACTAACAGTTACCAAAGGGAAAGGGACTGGGGAGGATAGGTGGATAGGGAGGGATAAGGGGGGTGAAGAAGAAAGGGGGTATTATGATTAGCATGCATAATTGGGGGGTGGGAGAAAGGGGAGGGCTGTGCAACACAGAGAAAACAAGTAGTGATTATACAACATTTTGCTATGCTGATGGACAGTGACTATAAGGGGGTTTGTGGGGGGGACCTACTGTAGGGGAGAGGCTAGTAAACATAATGTTCTTCATGTAATTGTAGATTAAGGATAACAAAAAAAAAAAAAGAAAGAAAGAAAAGGGGGATTACTCCCTCATAGGATAAAACTAACTGCAAATCACCAATTAATGCATGCTTTAAATATCCTTAATTTTGTTCATTTAAAGGGTGTCAGATGATCAGCTATGGAAGTACATTTTTCTGATAATATTCCTTTCTCTTAAAAAAAAAAAGCAGTTCCTGTGCGGTGAACTCCAATAAGTTCTTCACAATGGTATAAAGGTCATATCAAAGTGTGGGCAAAGGGTTTGTTTGTGTTTATACAGAGGATCAAAGCCTAATTTGGCTACCCAGAAAACGAATTAAGATACGATATGAAGAAGAACTTCCAACATCAACATCCTCTGGAAGAGTCATTCCAGAAGATGATCATCAAAAAACTTCAACAAAGATCCTGGCACTGCTGCAGTCGTAGCTGCATTCATCCCACCGGTTCCTGGTCTTGCCATTGGAATGAAGAAGGAGATATCTAAGCTGACCTGTGCATACAGTAAAACAACAAATTTGACTGGATCTATACTGTCAGAACACAACCAAGAATTAGGAGAAGTGCAAGTTGCAGCGCTCCAAGATCTTGCCACTATAGACTACCTACTGTTAAAAGAACATATGGGATGTGAACAGTTCCCAGGAATGTGTTGTTTTAATTTGCCTGATTTTTCTCAAACTATTCAAATTCAGTTAGACAATATCCATCATATCATAATAAGTTTTCACAAATGCCTAGGTTGCCTAACTGGTTTTCTTGGTTTCACTGGATATGGCTGGTAATTGTAGGTCTGCTTTGGTTATGTAGCTGTATTTCTATTATGTTAATGTGTGCACGCAATTTAATTAGTAATTTAAAACCTATACATGCTGAAGTTACTCTACAAGAAGGTATGTCAAAGAAATAATCAATCTTCCCATGTTTTCTTCCGTCTGCTACTTCTATAGCTTTTCTTCTTCCTTCATAATTACAACCCCTAAGTAGAATTCGTGCCTCATATAGAAAATTACCGAGTATCATAATTCTTCCAGGTGGTAAAGATACCTCAAGACAAATGCTGGGCATAGAAGCCACAGGGCATAAATCTGCAAAGAAGTAAAAAGCTAACCTTTTCAAACAATATTGCTTCTCTCTCACTTACCAACTTTACATTTCCCTGTATGGCCCCGGAAGATGACTGGTTAGCCAGAGACGGGTAAGATTCCTCAAGGGAGGAACAACCTAAGACAGGCACAGTCGCAGGGGGGCCATCAGGAGAGAAATCGGGGACCAACAGAGGGGAGGCTTAGAACCCCACCTCCCCTGTTTGGAGAGAAATCTCTGCATCCGTGGATGTTTTGTTGCCCTTGTCTAGCTTGGATTAATACTTAGCCTATAGGCACACACCTGATCATCTACATTTGCCCTCTTAGAGCACTAAACTATGTTTTCTACCTTTATCTTGCATCTACCTACCACTTCAGCACTTTATTTTAAAAAATAATAATAAGGGAGAAATGTGGGATTCACATATAAATCAAGTATAAAAATCTAACAAATAATCATATCTGACTTGATTGTTTATAATTCATGATGCGTGATCAAAACCGAAAGTTTCTGTGATATGACTGCCCTTGCACTGTTCACCATGTAAGAACTTATTCACTATGTAAGAACTTGTTCACCATGTAAGAACTTGTTCGTTATGCTTCAGAAGATTGGAGACTGTTAAGAATTAGGCTTGGGGTTGATTAATGATTGTGCATTGAGTCCCCTATATAGAATTTTATTTTTGTTAACAACCATTTGATCAATAAATATGAGAGATGCCCTCTAAAAAAATAAAATAAAATAAAAAATAAGTCAGTCTAAAATACAAGTCAACAAACCAAAAGAGTACCTATTAGCTCCTAATTTGTGAACTGAAATGTTACCCATGACAAAGATTTTATGTTCAAAAATGAAAAATCAGTGTGCACAGAGGACAACCATGTGAAGAGGCAGCAAGAAGGTAGACATCTGCAAGCAAAGGAAAGAGCCCTTCAAGAGAAGCAAGCCTGTTAACACCTTGATCTTGGACTTCCAACCTCCAGAACTGTGACAAAATTCATTTCTGTGGTTTAAGGTACTTGGTCTCTGGTATTTTGTTATGGCAGTCCTAGCAAACCAATATACTAAACTACATATGCCGTAAAATTTAGCTCTCCTTAAGTGTACAGTTCAACAACTTTTTGTAAATTTAGAGAGCTGTGTAATCATCAGCACAATCCAGTTTAGAATATTTCCATCACCCCCCATAAGTTCCCTCTCCGATCACCAGCCCCAGGCAACTAATGATCTGCTTTCCCTGATGTATTTTCCTTTTCTAGGATTTCTGATAGACAGAATCATACAATATGAAGTCATCTGCATCTGCTTTCTTTCCCTTAGTATGTTTTTGAGGTTCATGCATGTTGTAATATATATCAATAGTTTCTTTTCATTGCTGAATAGTGTCCACATTTTTTTTATCCATCCATCAGCTGACGGCCATTTGGGTTGTTCCCTGTTTTTGGCTATTGTGTAAAATGATGCTATAATCATTCACATACAAGTTATGGGGTGAACATATTTAATTTCTCTTAGAAAGATATACAGGAGTGGAATTACTGAGTCATGTGCTAAGTATATGTTTAACTATTTAAGGAAATGCCAAGCTGTCTTCCAAAATGGCAGGATCATTTTACATCCCTACCAGGAATGGATGAAAGTGCCAGTTTTTCCACATCCTTGCTACCACTTGGTATTGCCAGTCTTTTTAAATTAGGGCCATTCTAATTCTAATGGGCATGTCATGGTATCTACTCAAGCTTAAGCTCAAAACGACAATTTTAACTTTGGGCTAATGAGACTAAGCCACAAGTCTAGTTACTAATAAAAAAAATTTAGGCCTGAGGGAAGGGTCTTAAAATTTTTTCTAAACTCTAGGTTTTAGAAAAGAGGGGAAGAAGAACTCTCTCTTCTTTGGTAAGAGATTTATTTGTGAATCTCATTCTTTTTAGTCCAAAAACATTTATTCCAAATTTCAGCACTTTTTAAATTAAATGCCTTTTGAATGTCAAAAGATTAGAGAAACCCATATTGTGTGATAAAATTAGAAACTTTATCACTTTAACATAAATTTAAAGAAGGCAATTTTGTGTTTTACTCGTTCTTATAAATACAGAATATATTGTTAAGAATTTGGGGCATGACATATTTACTTCAGGCAAGCCTTTTGATTTCTTTAAAACTAAATAGCTGAAGATTTATGTACTTGTGATATAAAACATGGGGTTTAAATTCCAATGTACCGTAATTACATTGTGTTACAATTATACATACCTGTTGGTGTCTTTTAAGAAATGATTCTAACAGGATTCAGATAACCTGAAAATAATAAAAACCTATGGAAAGTTTTTCATTTGCAATTCTGGGTATGGCTTAAAGGTAAATCAGACAAATTTTCCAGTTAGTTTTAAAAATCGAATTGCATTTTATTATTATGTACTGATTGTATCTTATAATATTCCTAATTGGCATTGGGCAAATCTGTATTCATGTGTATTTCTTTGCTAACCATATGAAACTCAAATGTACTTGAGCACTTCTTGATACCCCTGCAGGAAAATTAAACATTTTGGCTGGTATGGGGTGAGAAAGAGAAAAGCAGCCCCTGACATCCAGGAGGCAGCATGGCACTATCAGCTGGCCTAGCAGCCATAGCTGGGCCTTGGTGTCCTGTGGAACATGACCTCTTCCAGAGAACATTAGCCTCAGACAAGGCCACTCTGTAACAGCAATGGATCAAAACAAAAACAAGACCATTCCATCACATCTGAACACAGACAGAACATCAACATTGTCCAAACCACAAAATGCCAAACATGTCCCTCTCCTAGCTGATAAGAGTGACACCTGCTTCTCTCCCCATTACAGCTGTAGCCTCTCTCTTAGCCTGCTCTCACTATAAATGAAATTTATTAAAATATACCACCAGAGAGGTACCTCCTCACTTCCTGATAGTATCCAATGCAGAGCAAGACCCCGCTTCCTCAAGCCCTCCCCAAGATTAGCTAACACAAACCCAAATCGTGTAGTAAGTCTTTTCTAACACCTCCTTACTGAGACATCCCACAGTTACTCAGGGTACGTGTTTTCCCTCATTGCAATGAATAACAAGCCAACTTGTTCAATTAAAAACAAAAATCAAGGTGATCCAAGAGATCAAATTGTATTTTAAAAATTTATTTTCACATTGTTCAAAGCATAGAGACTTACACAGTCCTACATAAATAATCATCTCACCACAAACCCACTGTCAGTGAATGCAAAGTTATTAAAATTCTAATTCTGTGATCAGCAGTTTTGATTATAATTATTATGTTTACAATAGATGGAAAAAATATAGTAATATTTTTAAATGCATGCATACCCCATAGGATCAACGTTTATCCTGCCATTTACTATAATAGAGTCATTTACAAAATAGCAAACAAATTAGTCTAACTAGGAGCCATTGACAAATGAAATGAGAGCATAAATGTAGAGTCCATGTAAATGGTGTTTAACATCCAGATAAAAGCCATATAAAAATATCCAGTCATTTGCATATTTCTAACTATTCTGACTCTTTCTAAAGGCAGCGAATGAATTTCATATACAATAGCAACAGCAACATATCATAAATCATTAAATGCCAAATTTCAACTAATAATGAAGCAGTAGGTACCTGGTGTAAATTGAAAGAGCCCCAGGCCAGGAGATCCAGTCTGGGCTCAGTTCTAAGATGAACAGGCAGAATTTGCCTTTAGTCATAGATTTAATGTCACAGACTAAAAGTAAGGTCTTAGGCATAGACTGCTAGAGGTAAAAAGCTGTTAGAGATAAGCTAGCCAAGCCCTGAATTAAGGGAAACTGAGCTCCGAGAGGTAAAGTGATTAAACCACCATCACAGCTCCATTGCCTCCAAAGATAGCCTCAGAACCCTGGCCCCTGGCCCACTTCTTGGAAATGATTCTTCAGTTAGAGAGTGAGAACAGTCATCCACATTTGCTTCTTCCCCATGGATATACTGGGACTATGACCAGAATTAACTGGTACGAGTATATATGTGCTTGCTTGTCTTTAAATGTATTCAATAAAATAACTAGTCTTTGGGGTGGATGAAATGTCAGACAAAATTATGTTTGGCTGTTTGCATAAATCCTCCCAATGCCAGGCATTTTCAAAAAATAGGACTGTGTTTCTCACTGGGAGCAGTATTAGTATTTTAGGTAGAACATTCTCCCCAGGATGGGGTTGTCTTCCCCACATTGCAGGACTGGCTCCCAGCTACTCAATAGCAGCAGCACCTCCCAGTCAGGGCTGGCCTGAAGGCGAGGCAATTTAAAACATCAAAATTAATACAAAAAATCTATAATGAACAAAATGTCAAAATGACAAAATGTTAAGTAAAGATGGAATCAGTATTACTGCTTTTTCCTTTTGCCTCAGGCTCCAGTATGGCTCAGTGTGACACAGCTACTGATCCTGTCTTTACTTAAAACATTGAGATTTTGTTCATGATTAATTTTTTGCATTAATTTTGACTTTTAAAGACATTTCATTAAAATATCTTCTAGCGTGATTACTGCATTTTGGGGCACCCCTGCAATTTTGCATCGAGGTAAACACCTCACACCTTACCCTAGGCCAGCGCTGCTCCGTCTCACTGTGACAACCCAAGACACCTCTATGCATCGCCAAAGACCTCCCTGGCTTGAGAGCCTCTGAAATACAGGCTGCTTTTTCTCATATAACTGTAAGTCCAGAAAGAGGCAGCCTGGTCCTAAAACAGTGGCTTCAGGATGTCAGCAAGACCCTAGGTTCTCTTTATCTCTGCTCTATCCCAAGGAATTATGACCTGGTTCCAGGCAGGAAAAAGAAAGATTGGGCAAAGGGCAGGAAAACCATACCAGTTTAGCCAGATTCTTTTAATTAGAAAAATAACTTTCCCAGGAGTTCCAGCCAATAAACCTAAACTCACATATCACTGGCCAGAAGAGTCATGTGGCCAGCCCCTAGCTTCAAGGAACCCAGACAGGTGACCACTTTTAAGTGGGTACATCTCCAGCCTGCATAAAACTGGTGTTCCCTCCATAAGAATGAAGGGGAGCATGAATAAAAGATAAAGAGCTGGATACGTCTGTCATGGGGGCAATGCAAAATAATAAGTGCTGGCTCTTTTTAGTGATTGCGAATAGCAAGCATCTCCTCTACTTTTAATTTGATGGCCGCCTGAGCAGAGCATTTTGATGGTCACTTTTAGAATTACGGATAAAAACTGGAATGCTGTCGTAGGTTGGGCTCCATAGAAGCAGAGCCTAAAACAAGGATTTAGATGTATGTGATTTATGAAGGTCACACTCTTGGGAGAAACCTGTAAGGAGTGAGGGGAACAGCCAAGAGAGGGGAAAGGAGTCAAGAGAGAATGTATTCTCACATGACGTTTTTTGCCTTGGCCTAATGTACAAGGGGCTATGTGCCTAAATCACAATACAGAGTTGTCCCACCTTGAGGCTCTGCTTTACACCTTTGACAAATCAGTCAGCCATTTGCTGCCCCCTCTTGTGAAGAGACCAGTGTAACCTCCCAGGCTTCTCTGGGTGACGTAATGCCCATCAGCCAAGAGCGACACTCCACTGGGATTACAGGTGTGAGTCATTTGCCAAAGCATTTGATGCTCCTGGGAGGGTTGGGTGCCCCCTCCCTAATGAGGATCTGGGGGGAGCACCAAGAACACCTACTTCAAATATGAATTTTGATACACTTTCCAAAGAACTAGCCTTTATTTCTATTTTGTATTATTTGAAAATGTATCCCTAGACATATTGCTGTGATTAAAAGCTATTGGAAACACTGATAAGGGGTTGAAAATGTCTTATTTTTAAGAAAAATGATTAATTGGTATTGATTTGTTTTTGTTGAACCAACTGAATGTAGAAAGTGCTTTATAATTTGCTCAGGGTATTAACCAGGATCCAGTCTGTAGTTCACAATCTCATCAAAGCACATAAATATTTCATAGTCTTAGTGTCTCATTTAAAGCTCAATGAATATTTAATTGAAGTTGACCAACAAAATAACTGAAAGAATTATGTCACATTTAGTTAGGCCTGAAATGAGCAAACTTTTCATTTTCTCAAGTAGTTTGAAGCTAAAATTACTACTACCTCATGAAATATTCTACATAACTTTAAAAGTAAGTAAAGGGCTACAAAATAGGCTTGAAAGGCACATATTAAATATTGAGAAAAACATGAAATACAGTGAATTTTCAACTTTGAATGCAAAAGAATAGTTTAATATATTGTGGCCTACAACATTACTTATTCAGCAGTAGATTCGTTTAAAATTATTGTCACTACCCTCTTTTTGACAAAAGAAGTAAAAACAGACTCTTTTCTTTGGCCCTTGCAAATCAAATATTCTAGAATGATGATGTGTAAACACCTGTAAGACTGATAATAATGAAACCATGCATGATTCAAATAAGTCACCACAGAAATTGTTTGAGCTCCAGGTTCAGCACTGAGCCAGGTACTGAAAATAGTCAAAAACAGAGAAATACAGCTCATGTTCAAAGTAGAGATGGTTTCCCAGGAAAGAAGCTTCCCTGTGGTCTGTTAGAACTCTGTAAGTGTCAGAACTGGGCTTCAAAAAAATGTGTGCCCTAACTGATCAACCCTAACACAGACAACAAGGGATATGTCACTTCTTCCAAATTTGAAACCATTTTAATTGGAATCAAAGTATCACCCATCAGGCCATGTTAAGGTTGCTAAAAACCACCTGGTAAACTTAGCATATTAAGGTTTGAATTCTTTTAGTCCTGCATTGTTTTTAATTACAGGACCTTAATAATCTAATAGCACGGTCTTTTTTGGGAGAACAGAACATGTGGCCATGACACAGGGTTGTCTGATAACACAGCATATCCATATAGCTGCCTTATAGGAAATAATTGGCTACAGTGGGTTTTTCCCCCTCTGATCTTAGTCCCTTTCTAAGATATTCAAACAGATTACCTTTTATTGTCAATATGCCAGTATGTATGTGTGTATGTTATGTATACAAACACATACATTAAGAAACTCAGACTCCTGTCTAAAAATGGCGCCACTTTCCTTCACTTCTATAAATCTTGCCATGTTACCCTTTTGGTCCTCAGGGATGGGGAACCATAATTAGTAAAGAGACAAGAAGAGAAGGCATCTTTCTGTTGCTCCTTAAGGGCACACTCAGAATCATACAAATCACTTAGTTAATGGCAACTTATCAGGCAAAAGAGTCAGTCTGATCAGACTCTTCAGTGTCTACAGGAGGAGAGATTGTCGTGTCCAGGAAAGGAAGGAGATGAGATGGATAAGCATTAGCCAAGAAAGGGAAACATTGGGCATCCTGCCACCAATGTGCCTGGTCAGAAATGGGAGCAGGGACAACTTTTATTTGGGGGTACTTCTCTTCTTGAATGTGTCTTTTCAGCAAAACTTGCCTTAACAGGTACACTAAGGATTCTTATTTTCTCAAATCGACTTAATATTTAGTACATGTAACATATTAAAACTGTATTTCTGCCAATGCCATGTGACTTACCTGCTTATCAAAAGCTACCCAGGATGGCACATTGGTTGCTGTTCCTCTAGGAAATGCACTGTATTTAGGCTTCACCTTTTGTCCAAGTAGCAGTTCTCCTCCTATTCCAGGCTTATCTTCACTCACCAGCATCCTAACATTGTTGCAAAAACCCCAGTGTTGAGACTTGTGGAACTTCTCCTTTCCTACCTGTGAACACGAGATACAACATTAATGGCCAAAGTTACTCCCTATGGCTTATTTCTTTTAAAATATAAACACATTTTCTATCGTTTATTTTCCCATTACAAAATGCGTATTAGGGTGGCAGATAATTATCATCCATCTTTATCCATACACTTGTCACATTTTTAATTCAGTTCATTTGAGCAAATTCAAAACTTTGGAAAGCAATAAGAATAAGCCCAATGCTCCATGCTATTAGAAACATTTAAAAATAACTATTACTGCAAGTGAACATTTAGAACATTAGCTTGCTAATTGGTCTATTCTAATTATTTGCCAAGAATGCAAACAGGAAAAAAAAAAAAAAACTCTCCTCTACTTCAGAGTAAAAACGTAACAGTTTTCCTACAGAAATTTGAACATTATTTTCACAAAAACAGAGAATAAAATCTTGTCATTATTAAAATAAATGTAACAGGAAATTCCTCCATGTTGATGACATTCTCTGCCTAATGGTAGAACTTTGCCCTTCCTCTTCCTCACTCCAATCCTATTTTTTGGGGGGATCTGGGCAGACAGGGAAAGCCAAGAAAATGCTACCAAGAGCTGGCAAAGATGTGGGCCAAGAGCAACTTACATGCATTTGCTACTAGGAAAATAAAGAAAGGTCCCTCTGAGGAGATATATGTCAATACCTAGCAAACTGAAAGGTGTCTGTACCCTATGATCTAGTAAGTCCACCCTAAATATCTCTTGCCTCTGTGCACAAGGAGCTATATATGTATCAGATTGTTACAGCAATGTTTGTCACAGTGAAAAACAGGAAACAGTTTAAATGTCCATCAGTAGCAGAAAAGATAACTTCAATTGTGTTCTCTTTATAAAATGGAGTATTAATACAGAGGTCTAAAATTACATGTATCAATATGGACAAATCTCAAAAAATCTCAAGCAAAAAAGATAAAAGGGCACATAAAATTTAATTCCACATATACAAAGCCTAAAAATATTTTAAAATACAGTATTATTTATGGGTAACATAAGCATGTAAATGATAAGCAGCAAATTCAACATAGTATAATATCCATGAGAATATATGATACAATACTTAGTGTAGCATATTCATATCATGAACATACATATACCCCACAGCCCTGCATAAAAAATAAAACATTTCAGATACAACTGGAGCCCTCTTGTGGAATTCATGCCCTTGCCTCCCTCTCCAGAGGTAATCGTTACCCTGAATGGCGGTTTGAACATAAACGTTTTGCCACAACTATAAAGAGCCAAAGCAGTAGCCTCTCACAAAGCATGATTCATTGGCAAAGAAGTCTGAAAGGAGGATTGGAAAGACCTTGTTGCAAGGCAACCTACTGAATGGGAGAAAATATTTGCAATTAATATCTGATAAGAGGCTAGTATCTAAAATATGTAAAGAATTCATAAAAGTCAACAGCCAAAAAAAAAAATCTGATTTAAAAAATGGGCAGAAGATCTAAAAAGACATACAAATGGCCAACAGGCAGATGAAAAGATAGTCAACATCACTCCTCATGAGGGAAGTGCAGATCAAAACTACACAAAGATATCACTTCACACCTGTTAGAATGGCTATTATCAGAAAAACAAGAAATAAGTGCTGGTGAGAGTGTGGAGAAAAGGGAACCCTCCTTACTGTTGCTGGGAATGTAAACTGGTGCAACCACTATGGAAAACAGTATAGAGATTTCTCATAAAATTAAAAATAGAACTACCACATGATCTAGCAATTCCACTTCTGGGTATTTATCCAAAGAAAACTATATAACACAAAGATAGCCCCATGTTCACTGCAGCATTATTTATAATAGCCAAACATGGGCTGAAGAGTCCATGGATGGATGAATGGATAAATAAAAGGTGTTATGTATATACAATGGAATACTACTCAGCCATAAAAAATGAAATCTTGTCATTTGTGACAACATGGATGGATCTTGTGCTAATCCCACTCCTCTGACACCAGATGCTATGGGGTCTTTTTTTCCTACATATACGTATAACAATAATAATATTATACACAGCAGTAATAGTAGTGACACAGGGACCGTGGGCTTAGACAGAGTAGGGTGAGGGCCTCTGGAGGGGGTAGGGCAGGATATCTGCAGTCAGAGCAATGTAACTACATGCAAGGAAACCCCCCTACTAAAACTCTATGTTAAACATTAAGCTCTAGAATCATTCTTCAGTGAGATCAGTTAATGTTCCCCAGATAAAGAAGAGTAGCACATGTTTTATTATGCTAATCATTTGTAACCATGTGTAAGATTCACTTTAGCATATTAAAAGGCCCAGGCCTATGTGCTGTCTTTCCTCCTTCAGATCTGACAAAGTGATTTTGCAAACTGAGCAACCAACTTAGCATGCAGACCCAGCTGTAGATGCATGGTAAAAGGCAGGCAGGAAGAATTCCATCTTAAAGATAAGACTGCATTTTAACACCCAGGAAATTCAAGAGGCAGGATTCTTTAGCAAATAGACAATACCTCAGCCCACCTTGGGGACTGAGCAGGAAGCCTTTTGATGTGCTCCCAGACCAAGGCGCCAGTGTCCCAGAGAGAAATCAAGGCAGGAGATTCCTTACGTTAAGTTAATTTTTAATATTCAGGGACCAGTTAACAAGTCCACACCCCTAAACTCTTTTTCACATTCTCGAAAAATCCTCAACTGCCTATAAAATCCCCTAGACAACGCACCACAACGGACTCTCTTGTCCTCTCCCGGCATGAGCTGGGAGCTCTGTCCTTTCACTGCATCTCTAAATAAAAGCCTGTACCTTGTTCTCCTACCTTGACTGTTTGTGAAGCTCATTCTTCGGCTCCGCAAACAAGAACTCCAGCATCAGTAGTATAACTCCAGGTTCCTGGACCTGATTCCAATCTGTGTAAATATGTGGGAGGGGGTCTTCCCACACATACTAATAACAACAAGCAATTCTCAACCACCAGCAAGGTGTCCAAGAACTCAACTCAATTCTGATGCTATCTGCCTGGAGGCACCAGATTCCCAGGTTAAGGACTTTATCCTACACGACTGCCCTCCACCCCCAACTCCAGACTTAGATCACAAGACCCAGGCAGTTACCTGTGCTTCTGGCCTACCAGCTATCGACTGGAGATCCCCACCACCTCACCCTTAGGTTCAATTAATTTGCTAGAGCAGCTCAGTGTTACGGAAAAACCTGAGAAACCTGGATCACTGACGGAAGAACCAAGTGTCAGTCGGAGGTCTTGGAGTGTTGAGGTTTTATTTTTACACGGTTGGGCTCAGAGGGGAGTAATCTCCCAAGGTCTGAGCCCTGAACAAAGGCAAGGGGAGCAATATAAATCTTTCTGCTTCCGTATCTGCAAGATTTCTATGTGCACAGCAAGGGGGAGTTAGTTTAGGGAGTGAGGTTAGAGAGTGAGGAGTGCCTGGCAGAGCAGGGAGTGAAGGGGAGGGAGAAGACGGGAATTTCTGCTGTCTTTGCTAACTAGAGAAGCAGAAGGGAGCCACCTGGACTACATTGCTGTCCTTCTAAATATTTCCCTATCAACAGAACTCAGGAAAACACTTAGTTTACCAGTTTAATAAAGGATACAAGTTAACAGCCAGATGAAGAGGGGCATAGGGCAAGGCCCCAAACAAAGAAGCTTCTATCCCTGGGAAGTTTGGGGCCTGGCTCAGTGGCACGGTAGGCCTTCTGGTTCCCCTATAGAAGCTCTCTCCGACCAAGAAGCAGGACCCAACGAGCAGAGCAGAGAAGGAGAGAGCACAATAAGCTCTTCTCAGGGGGTTTTTGTGAAGGCTTCATTGCATAGTCATGATTGACTAAATTATTGGCCGTTGGGTGATTCAGCCTCCAGGTCTGCCTTGGGTGAGGGTCCAAAAGTCTCTCATTAACATGACAAAACACCCCTATTACCTTTAAGACTCTGCAGTGTTTTCAGGAACTGTGACTGGAGACCAAATATACCTGGGAAATACGTATTTGGTCACTTAAATGACCAAATATGTATTTCTTATGACTCATTATATCATTCCTTGAGTGCATTAAGCTAAGTGAAATAAACCAGAAAGACAAATATATTATCTCATTTATATGTGGGATCTTTAAAAAAAGAAAATGAGCTATTAGATACAAAGCACAGATTGGTGGTTGCCAGAAGTGGGGGGGGGGGTGGATGAGATGGGTGAAGGAGGTCAAAAGGTACAAACTTCAGTTACAGAATAAATAATTCCAGGTACAGCATGGTGACTACAGCTAATAATACTGATATAGGGCAGGGACCTGAGACAAGCACCACGATTAATTTTCCAAACAAGCTGAGATATAAACAGTAGAGTAAGAACAGGAGAGATTCCATCTTAAGGCTAAAATTCTATTTTAAAAGCCAGGAAGTTAGGAGGTAAGATTCCTAACATATTCTTTAGCAAACAGACAATAACTCAGCCCACCTTGGGAGGAGGGTAAGCGGTCTTGATTGATATGTTTCTAGAGGGAAGCTGCTATCCTGGGGAGGAACCAGATCAATAAATTTCTTGTGTTAATTTTGCAGAACTAGCTGGAGGACTGATAATAAAGGAGAGTACCCACGGTGTCTTTTACAAGAGAAAAGCATCTTGAGACCACTTGACTAGTCCACACCCCTGGTTCTTTGTCACATTCCTGAAAAAAATCCTAAGAGGGGACCCCCAACCTTTCAGCATGCCTCCTCTTTGAGGAGGCCTGCACTTTTTCTCTAAGTGCCCTCGGTAAAATTATAACATTTCCCGAATCTCTCACCTGGCCTTAGCGCATCTCCATATCAATGTGTTTCCAAGAGGAGGAGAAAAGTACCATCTACTTATCAATAGGTAATTACAAGGGGGAGCAAGGCCTATCTGGACGGGAGAGGTGGGATGGGGTCTCTTTTTCTGCAGCCCCGTTGTGAGACACGTAGGCGAGCAGACCTGGACTACTGCCTGTGAGCAATAAACGGATTTCTCTCACTATTTCTTTGACTGATTTCGGTTAAAAGGTATTTTGCCCTAGGCTGGGAAAATATCTTCCCCCTGGAGTTATAAGTACCTAACTTTAAATAAAGCTTTCTCACTGCTCAACTTAATTGTATTTTGCCTGTGTTTTTCCAGTGGTAAGCGTCTTTATTTCTTTGCTATTTCATTTTCTTTTCAAGTCTTCATGTAGTCTCCACTTTACTCTGGAGAGGCTGCTGAGAGCTCAGATTTGGGCCTCTTAAGTTCCCATTGCCTGGGTGACCCAAAAGGAACAGCTGTAGGAGCCTGCCTGAAAGTCTCCCATTCTGAGGAAGTTCTCAGAACATAATCTCACTCTAAGACAGGGACTGTGGATGTAGTCAGAGTAAGGTGAGGGCCTCCGGAGGGGGCAGGGCAGGATATCTGCAGTCAGAGCAATGTAACTACATGCAAGGAAACCCCCCTACTAAAACTCTATGTTAAACATTAAGCTCTAGAATCATTCTTCAGTGAGATCAGTTAATGTTCCCCAGATAAAGAAGGGTAGCAATGTTTTATTATGCTAACCATTTATAATCATCTGTAAGATTCACTTTAGCATACTAAAAGGCCCAGGCCTATGTGCTGTCTTTCCTCCTTCAGATCTGATGAAGTGATTTTGCAAACTGGGCAACTAATTTAGCAAGTAAGCCCAGGCATAAACAACACAGTAAAAGGCAAGAAGGATCCACCTTAAAGATAAGATTGCATTTTAATACCCAAGAAGTTAAGACATTAGAAATTCTTAACTTACTCTTTAGCAAACAATACCTCAGCCCACCTTGGGGGCTGAGCAGGTGGCCTTGTTTCATTTGCTCCCAGACCAAGATGCTGGTATCAGAGAGAAATCATCAGAGGAAGTTGCTCGTGTTAAGTTAATTTTAAGTATTCAGGGACCACTTAACAAGTCCACACCCCTAAGTTTTTTTCATGTTCTTGAAAAATCCTCAACTGCCTATAAAACCCCCTAGACAATGCACCACTAGGGGCTCTCTTGTCCCCTCCTGGCATGAACCAGGAGCTTTATTCTCTCACTTTATTTCTAAATAAAAGCCTGTACCTTGCTCTCCTACCTTGAGTTTTTCTGAAGCTCATTCTTCAGCTTCGTGAACAAGAACCCTGGCATCATCTTCATCCCATGCTTCGTGGCTCCCGCAAATCCTAAGGTGGTAGGGGCTAGCCACCACGCTGTGCAGATCCAAGCGGACAGGAGGAGCCAGGTGACCCTGGCTTCAGGAGCCGGTAAGGGAGACTTCCCTATGCTAGGAAGTTCAGCAAGCTCCCGCTCCCTCTAAGATGGGGACAGTGGGTGTAGTCAGAGTAGGGTGAGGGCCTCCAGGGGAAAAGCAGGGCGGAATATTTACAGTGAGAGAAATGTAACAATGGGCAAAGAAGTCCCCATTGAAACTGTTAAGCATTATGCAAAGTCAAGGTCACACTAATTCTCTAGGGTAAAGATATAGACATCTTCAGTGAGATCAGTTAAAGTTCAAAAGGCCAGAAGCAACTTGGCCTGGAATGTTTGAGTGTTCTGCAGGGGTATCTCGGCATAACCCGTGACTCCTGCTGTCAGCCCCAGCAATCAGACTACAACCCAGCCTGCCTTGAGGACAGGGCAGGTGATGCAAGTCCACACCCCTAAGGTTTTTTCATGTTCTTGAAAATTCCTCAACTGCCTATAAAAGCCCCTAGACAACGCACCACTACGGGCTCTCTTGTCCCCTCCTGGCATGAGCCAGGAGCTCTATTCTCTCACTTTATTTCTAAATAAAAGCCTGTACCTTGTTCTCCTACCTTGAGTGTTTGTGAAGCTCATTCTTTGGCTTCGTGAACAAGAACCCTGGCATCACCTCCCTCTGCACTTTCCTGCCCTCAGCTGCCAGCAAGGCTGCTCTAATGAATTCCTTCCTTACCTACACTCTTCAACCTGTTCAAGAATTCTTTCTCCTTCAGTCAAGGACCCTCCCCCATCCAGGTTGAGGTTTCACCTGGTTCACAGGGGAGACCTCCCAGGCACAGCTGCCTGGCAACAATACTGTGGTGTATATTTGAATGTTGCTGAGAGAGTAAATCTTAAAAGGGCTCATCAAAAGAAAATAATTTGTACTATGTGTGGTGATGTTAACCAGACTGTGGGTAAAATTGTAACATTTCCAGAATATCTCGCCTGGCTTTGGTGTATCTGCATATCAATAGGCATTCAGAGAAGAAAAGAAGTATGGCTTTAGTGCATTTGCATCTTTTCTCAGGGGTGGAGAGAAGTTCATCTCCATATCAATGGGTGATTACCTGGGCAACTGAGGGCTAATCTGTACCTGAGAGGTGAAGGGGTTGTCTGTGTTGTGGCTGCTTGAGGAAGAGAAGAAAGACGACTTGGGACTGCAGTTTGTGAGCAATAAACAGGTTTTAAACTTTATTTCTCCCTTTGACTGATTTTAGTTTTTAGAGGTATTTTGCCCTGGGATTTCCTCTCCCCTGACTAACACAGACTTATCCCAGTCATGATTCTGCAATACACACAAATATTTAATCATTATAATGTCTACCTGCAACTAATATAATGTTATATATGTCAATGCTCCCTCCATGAAAATAAAAAATAAAATACTCAATGTTGAAAAGAAAAGACTTCATTTCCTCTTGTAGTGAAGGCAGCCTGGAAGAACAGGGAAGGGCTTGTGCAGCCCCACGCGCAGGAGCAGGGCCTCAACAGTTGCCCTGGGTGGATGGACAGCCCAGCGATGCTGCACGAGGAAGCTAGAGGCAGTGATTACAAAGGTGAGCCATGGCCTGGCTCTGTTCATTAGAGAATCCATTGCCACCACCTCCGCCAGCCCCCCACATCCCCACCTGACACACAAATACACACTCAGACCACCACAAGTCAGTCCCAAATTACCACAGCAAAGCAAAAGTTGGAATTGTTACAATGAATGGTGGAGTAACATAAAATTTTATAACAATGTTCTCTCTTTCAAAGCAAGTAATTTCAGTTATCACAAACTCACCTCAGGTCCAACCAAAAAATGTTTCTTAAGCATTTACTATGTTCCTAGCTTTGTGCCAGATATGCCAGTTAAAAAGAAGCCCAAGACTCAGCCCCTGTCCTGAAAAAAAACCCACAATCTTGCTGATGAGACAAGATTTACATACATAAAACAACTAGAAAATGGTACACCCACCATTTTCCACCACTTGCTGGGCTGGACCCTTTACTAAGGGCTTTACATACATTGTCTAATTTCACCATCACAAAACTATTTGTGCTATTACCACCAGTTTACCAATGAGGAAACCAAGGTGGAGCAAGGTAGATCAGCATATCCACAGTTACACAGTAGCTAGTAGAGCTTGAACCTAAGTAAGTTCATGTGACCTAAGCTCTAGCAAGTTTATCTGCCCACAGCTGTAGTGTTAGGCTGGAGTCATTGTGCTGAGTTCCTGTGGTAAGTGGATACTATCTTGGGCCTGACGGAGTAGGTGAAATAGGCAGGAGCAGACCAGCAAAGGTGTTCTGGGCAGGCAGGGTTATGAGTGATGCACTGCAGCTGAGCTGACAGCACCTAGTGTGAGGAGCAAGAGGGCGGTGAGTCTAATGAAAAGGACACATTCAAGTTTGGAAGGAGGGTGTGGTAGAGTAGGTAAAGAGGTCTACATTACGGAAAGCCTCACATTTAAATACTGTATATATCTGAAATTATCCTTATGCAGGGATAAAATATAATGAAAGACTATCTGGGGTGGCAATGATCTAGATGGACTGAAAACTATTTTATAGCCTTCAGAATGGCAAGAATTAGAAAACTGGATAATATCAAAGGTTGAAAAGGATTTGGGGAAACGAGCCCTAATGCTTTGCTGATGGGAGAGTTAACTGTCACTCTGGGAAGCAATGTGGTACTACTTGTCAAAATTAGGGGTCTGTAGTCCCTCCTGGACATATACCTCAGAGAAAATTCCCAATAGCCAATAAATGGGTATATATAAGAATGTGTCATGGTATTTGGGGGATGCTGGAGACAACCTAGATATCTATATTTGGTGGAATGGATAAGAAAATATGGTTTAATAGATAAGTACACTATGGCAGATGTTAATTTCACCTAACTACTTGGAAGCAGTAAACCAGATGTATTAGCTCAGGCTGCTATAACAGAATATAATAGACTGGGTGACTTAAATTGATATTTCTCATAGTTCTAAAGGCGGGGAAGTCCAAGATAAAGGTGCTGACCAATTCAGTTACCTAGTAAGGTTTCTCTTTTTGACTTGCAGACCACTGACTTAGCATCCTTACATGGCAGTGTGAGAGAGAGAGAAAGCTCTCTAATGTCTCTTCTCACAAGGGCACTAACCTCATTATGGGGAACCCACCCCCACCCCCATGACCTCATCTAAACCTAATGACCTCCCAAGGCCTCATCTCCAGATACCATCACACTGGGGGTTAGGGCTTCAACATATGAATGGGGGGGTGGCGGGGTGTGGAGCACACAATTCAGTCCATATGTACATATATCAACAGAGCCCCCTAAAACATACTATTGGATGAAAAAACGGTATCTATATCATACAATATCATTTATATTTTTTTAAAGACACAAAGAACCATGTCACTTTTTTTTTTTTACAAAGAGATTCAAGAATGTACATCAAAGACATTTGTACAGAAACCTATATAAAGTAGAAAGGGAATGAGATTAGGGATCAGGAATGATGAGGAATAAAAATACTTAAGACAAGAGAGAGACCTTGCACAGATCAATGATGGTACTGTGCCAGAAATGGAGGAAAATAAATAATGTACCTCATTGCACCTGACACTAAAAAGAAAATGATGTATGGGAATGAGCAGTGAAAGGCAGGCAGCCAGGCAAGCTGCTAGTGCACAAGGTGAGAAAGGCCTGCATAAGGGTGAAGACAATGGAAATGGGAAGGACGGGGCATCTTAAAGACAGGGACCCTCAAACTATCCTGTGGTGGGGCAAGTTCGGTTGGTTGTTTTCCCAAATCATTTCAGCCTGATATACAAGTTTAATTACATATAAATTATAATCATATTTTATTATAATAGATGATAAAATTAATTTCAAGAAATTGAAATAAGTACAAAGACATAAAAACTTACAAGCCCACCAGTCACACCCTCAGATATCAGGGCAATGTCAAATTGCTGTATAAGTTCCTAAAGACCCCCAGTGTGACAGTGTCACACACACACACACCCCACACTCTGAGCTGCACTGCTGTAGCAGACATTGGGTTAAGAAACCAACATCTGTGACTGGATGTGGTAAGAAAGGAAGAGTGAGGGGAGGTGACTTGAAAGCTTCATACCAGCCTCACTTTCACCTTGGAAGGGGTTAGGTGCGGGGAGAAGGGAAAAGCAATAAGGAGAACGAAGTACTTCCGCCACCTGGCTCTTTAGCCTACTTCCTGCTGCAGCTCCCAAGCACAGGCTGAGTTTCTCATTTCTAAAATTTCTCAAGAAGACTAAAGGAGTGAATGGAGCGTGAAGCACCCTCAGCAAAGCTAGCACTTCCTTTCCTGGTTACCTTAACAGCAGCAAGGGGAAGAGAAGGGCCTGAGAGAAGCAACAGGCAAAGGAGGTGTGCCCTGCCGTCCCCCCACATACATATACAACTGCTATGAAGTCGGCAGCACATTTGTGCCCAGTTAGTGGCAATGACTAAGAATAACATGCAAAAGTCTTTTTATTTTAAACATAAGGCTCCGTGATCACTCTGAAAATTCAGGAGAAACCATAACATGTAAAGTTCAGAAAGCAGTTCACTCAACTTCCTGTTAAACTGAAGAGCAACTTCTCTATCCAAAGAGTATTAGGCCAGATGCTTGTTAAATATTTCTAATTCTTTTGCTAAGTAAAATTGAATCAGCCAGACCTAATTCTTAAAAAGAATACTTTTAGCATGAAAGGAGCTAGTACTAAAACCTTTCCAAACTCTTGGCTTCTGAGCTGGGAATCTGCACATTCAAACCCAGAACAACAAAACACACGCACACTTCCTCAAAGTTCAGTAATGCTGGTTTCTGTTCTCACCAACAGAGCAGGCAAAATTCTGCACTGTCAAAGTATGAACCTGACATTTCAATTCAAAATTCTGTACCTTAGAAACTAATTGCTTGAAGATGTTTGGTATGATGTTAAAGACCATAGGTCACCTGTTTCAAATGTTTGTGCCCCCCACCCCAACCCCACAAACACATACACACAAGCTTGATATTTGCCATTCATTATAATCTCCTAGGACCATATGTCAACCTGCCCTTTGCCCTAGTGACTGAAATGCTGCTCAGTCTCAGTCCAAAGAAATCAGGCAAATGACTCATGAACTGATAAAGTCAAGACCATACTATCCCCAGATCCAGTGCTCCTTGCCATGGCAACTCCCTGGGGCCCATCCCACTTATAACACCACCAGGGGAAAGGCAGCAGCCAAATTTAGACTCTCCTTGATGTTTCACATCAAAGTAATAGTTGATACCACTTCCCCTCCCTTGTTGCTAATGATAGGAAGAAGAATTTTATCACATGCTTGGACTGATTAATGAATAATCAGTAAGTTGTCAGGGCCACTATAGAAACCATAAAGCTAATCCAAACAGAAGCAGGCTAGAGTCATCAGCATCAGGAGCTGTTGATTCACTTATAATATCTTTAAGAGCACCAGCACTTCAGAGTTCTCCTTGTTCCTTTCTAGGCTGCACTCCAAAGCCTAGGTGCTTTACAATCATCTCACAAAGAGGGGAAGAGTGAGGGGCCTGGTAACAATCTGCTGGCTCATGAGGACCACCATGAGCTTTAGAAGCCTATCTTTGCAGATGTGACTGTCACTCCTATGGCCATAACAGCGAATATGTATAGCACTGTTCTGAGTACTTTATTTTTTTTATCGGAATATAGTTGATGGACAATGTCATATTGGTTTCAGGTGTACAACATAGTGATTTGATAATTACATATAATACTAAATGCTCACCACAGTAAATGTCATTATCCTCTGCTGCCATACAAAGTTTCCATTCCCATGGCTAATTTATTTTATAATTTGAAGTTTGTACCTCTTTATCCCCTTCACCTATTTCACCCATTCTCCCAGCCCTCTCCCTGTAGTAACCAACAGTCAGTATTTATGGGTCTATTTCTTTTTTTGTTTGTTTTTTAGAGTCCACATGTAAGTGAAATTATATGGTATTTGTCTTTCTCCGTCTGACTTATTTCACTTAGTATGACACCCTCTAGGTCCACCCATGTTGTCGCAAATGACAAGAGCTCCTCTTTTACACCTGAGTAATAAATAGTCCCTTGTGTATATATGTGCCATATCTCCATCTTTTTATCTATCAGTGGGACTTAGGTTGCTTCCACATCTTGGCTATTATAAGTAATGCTGCAATAAACATAGGTATACATATATCCTTTCAAATTAGTAATTTTGTTTTCTTAAAGTCCCAGAAGTGGAATTGCTGGGTGGTATAGTATTTCTATTTTTGGTTTTTTGAGTAATCTCTATACTGCTTTCCACATTGGCTGAACCAATTTACGTTCCCACCAGCAGTGTAGGAAGGTTCCCTTTTCTCCACATCCTCACCAACATTTGTTATTTCTTGTCTTTTGGACAGAGGCCATTCTGACTGGTGTGAGGTGATACCTCATTGTGGTTTTGATTTGCATTTCCCTGATGATTAGCAATGTAGAGCATCTTTTCATGTGCCTGTTGGCCATCCGTATGTGTTCTTTGGAAAAATATCTACTCAGGCCCTCTGCCAATTTTTTAATTACGTTATTTTTTGGTGTTGAGCTGCATGATTTCTTTATATATTTTGGATATTAGCCCCTTGTCAGATATATCATTTGCAAATATATTCTCACATTTAGTAGATTGTCTTTTCAGTTTGTTGATGGTTTCCTTTGCTGTGCAGAAGTTTTTTAGTTTTAGTCCCACTTGTTTATTTTTGCTTTTGTTTCCCTTACCCAGGGAGACATATGCAGAAAAAAATTACTCATGTTGATGTTCATCCAAGTACTTTAGAAGCATTAAATTCTCTTAATTCTCAGAACAAATCTATGAGTATGCTTTATCATTACCCCTGTTTTATAAATAGGGATACTCAGGCACAGAGTTTAAGTAATTTGCCCAAGGTCACTCAGCTAGTATTAAGTGGTGAATCCAAAATGCAAACTCAATGCTTGAAACCTTAAGCATTAGGCCTTGTATTGTTTGTCCCCTCTTACAGAAAATAGCCCTCTCCTTGTATAAGTCATCAGGGTTGAGTTAATATTTTTGCATTTAGAAAATATAATAATGAAAATGACCACCATGACCTGAAAGTTCCAAAGGAACAGATCAGATAAGTGGACCTAGTCTCAGTCTCTTAAAAGCAGGATGGGTATTAGTGCTGTAGAAACCCTTTTATAGCCACTAGCAGTTACTGGAAATTTGGGGACTGAAGAGTGCCAGTTAATATTTAATATTCCAACGTACATTAACAATACTTACTTGTCTAACTACTTTTGGAGATTAATGGGAAATATGACATACAATTACCTGAAATTATCATTCTTACATATCCCTGCCTGGTCAGGTTTGGGAATAGTTTGCTTCTGTTCCAAGAATAGTTTTTGTTTTCTCTTTTTCCCCTTAAAATCACAATTATTTTAGAAATTCATTTTTTTTCTTTTCTTCTCTCCCTACCTTTATAAAGAAAAGGAAGTCATTCAGCAAATACTGTGAACCTTCTAGAGAAAATACAACAAAACTGCCTCAGGTACAGTGGGATTTTAGAGCTCAACACCATGAGAGCATGAAAGCTATCATTACTTATTAATAAAGGTAAATCACTCAAAAAGAAACCATACATATAAACATAAAAAAGCCATGTCAAAAAAATCGTCAAATTTTTTTAACTAATTTTCCTATCTTTCCAAACCTACCTTAGAAAAGTCTCGTGCTCAAGATTCTTAGCCATCAACTCAATATAACAACAAAATCGGTTTTACATATTTAATAATGTATTTAAACCAGAGTGGAAAATAAAATTTAAGTCAATATGATCTAGAGAGATGCACAGCCCTTGCCTCAGAAGACTCTGATTTTTTTCTCTAAATAATTTAACTCAAAGCACCAATCAAAAAAAAAAAGGAATTTTAAAGACTTCCCCCAAAAATCAGTTAAAATAACTGGCTCTTTGTAGCTGACATCCATTCCCAAATTCCTTCTCTCTTGTTGGTCTCCATCTAGAAGCCAAAAGAGACTAAATACTCCCCTTGTTTCCTCAGCCTTCTTTACAAAAGTCTGTTCTGGGATTCTGGAAAAGTTTTTCTCCTCTTGAGCCAAGGGACAAATGCAGATGACACTGCCCCTAGCTCACCTCTTCTTGCCTTGAGATGTATACATGATGCCTGGGGCTTCAGCAGCCACCTTGGGATCATGGGTGGGAAGGTGGGAAGGACTGCAGAGATTCTGGCTCAAAGCTGAGCCTTTAAATGTATGCCAGCAGCCACCTACCTCCCACCTACCTCCAGACTTCCTGCTTGGTGAAAACAATAAATCTCTGCTTCTTTAAGCCTCTATTTGTCAGGTATTCCACTACTTGCAGTAGGAAGCATTAGAAATTAATTTAGTCTCTAAAAGCTGTGCTTTAATGTTTTTTATGGAGTAAGATACTTAAGTGATCTAAAGGGTAATTTTCTTTATACACTGAGAAAAATAAATCTCAAACTTTAAATTCATTTATTTTTAGTGAGGCTATTCAGTGAAAATATTCAGAATGCTAAGAGAGGTGAACATAACAAATATTAGTAAAATGTATCACCTTCTCTAACTTAAGGAATCCACTTGAGATAAATTCCAGAATTTATGAAGAGGGGCAAGTGGTTCTACTGATAAGACTAGAAGAATAGAAAAGCTAAAGGTAGTGTGAGTTGTACACACATGAGCAATGCATCTGTAGATGGAAACTAATAGTTTGTGATCTGGATTATTGATATTATGGAGGGAAGTCTACCCAAAGTAAAACCAAAGTGTTGTTCACAGGACGGAGGTTTGAGTGTATGTGTATGTGTGTGTGTGTGCGCGCATGTGTGTCAGGGGTAGGTGGGCTGAAGTGAGCTCCTTGTAACACCCAAGTTCAGCACTCCTGTAATAACACACTGGCTACAGCAGCATCTGATACAAAATGATGGTCAAAGAAGGTGGCACCAGAAAACAAAGTGCCTATAACACAGTACAACAGTCAAATCTGACTTTCCTCTCCCCCCAGCAAAAAGTCTGTGGCTTTGGGGATCATGGGCCACTCAAGATAAGACCTATGGATTAAAAAATACTGGGTCAGAGTGGAGGGGTGAGATACAAGGGAAGCACAGCTTCCAACTATACTCGGTGAGTTGCTAAAGACTTTCAGGGACAGAGAGAGCCTTGTTCCCATAACTCTGAGGGTAGTAGATGATAGAAGTCCAAGGGTAGGAGGAGTAGTGATTGTACAATTGTGATGAGTGTTTTAAGACTGGAATCTAAACATATGAATCAACAGTGCCAGATCCCACAAGAGCAAGGACTGAAACAGAAATTATAACACAATCTGATACTCATGACAATGACATATAAAGTGGGAAAGGAATGAGGACCTAAATGGAAGTGAGGTTTCCATACATCATATGAGGTGGTACCAACACAGTCTACATAATTCACATATATATATATAATATCCAGAACAACCACTATGAAAACTATACTAAGAGATGTATTCAAAAACACTATAAATAAATCAAGATGGAATCCTAAAAACATGTTCCAGTAACCCACAGGAAGGCAAGACAAGAGAAACAGCGAAACAGAAAACAGATAATAATGTATCAGATATAAGTATTAACATATCAATAATCACCTTAAATGTAAATTACCTACATACATTAATTAAAAGAGATTTGCAGAGTGGATTTAAAAAGCATGACCAACTACATGCTGTTCCCAGGAAACTCACTTCAAAGTCAATGACATAAATCAGTTGAAAGTAAAAAGATGGAAAAAGATATTAGGCAAACACTAATTTTAAAAAAATAAGACTGGCTCTATCAGTATTCTGATAAACTAGATTCCAGGGCAAAGAAAATTACTAGAAAAAAGAGGTATATTACATAATGATAAAAGAATCAATCAAACAGGAAGACACAACAAACTTAAATGTGTATGCACCAAACAACAGAACTTCAAAATATATGAAGCAAAACTGATAGAGCTGAAAGGAGAAATAGGCAAATCCACAATTACAGTTGAGGACTTCAACAATCCTCTCGGCAACCAACACAAGCAACCAAGAGGACCTAAGTGACATACATAGAACATGCCATCCAACAACAGCAAAGTACATATTCTTTTCAAGTGTGCATGGAACATTCTCCAAGAGAGATCATACTCTGGACCATAAAGGAAGCTTCAACAAACTTAAGAGAATTAAAATCATATAGATTATATTATCTGAGGATAATGGAATCAAACTGAAAATCCATAACAAAAAGACAACAGGAAAATCTCCTACTGATTGGAAATTAAGCAACACACTTCTAAATAGTCTTTGGGTCAGGGATCAACAGAGGTGAGGCTTAGAACCTCACCCCCCCTGTTCTGAGAGAAATCTTCTGCATACGTGGATGTTTTATTGCCCTGGTCTAGCTTGGATTAACACATAGTCTACAGGCACACACCTGATCATCTACATTTGCTCTCTTACAACACTAAACTATGTTTTCTACCTTTATCTTGTATCTACCTACCACTTCAGCATTTTATTAAAAATAATAATAATAAAGAGAGAAATGTGGTATCCACATATAAATCAAGTATAAAAACCAAATGAGTATTCATATTTGAACTGACTGTTTAGAGTTCATAATGCATGAGCAAAACCGAAAGTTTCTGTGATGACTGCCCTTGTACTGTTCACTATGTAACTTATTCATTATGTAAGAATTTGTTCTACATGTAAGAACTTGTTTGTTATGCCTCAGAAGATTGGAGACTGACGAAAATTAGGCTTGGGGTGGATTAATGATTGTGCATTGAGCATTGACTCCCCTATACAGAATTTTATTGTCGTTAACAACCATTTGATCAATAAATATGAGAGATGCCCTCACAAAAAAAAAAAAAAAAAAAAGGACAGACTTCCAATGGTAAAATAAATAAGTAACCGGGATGTAATGTATAGCATAAGGAATATAGTCAAGATATTGTAACAGCTTGGTAGGGTGATAGCTGGAACCTAGAATTATGTATATAAATGTTCTACCACTGTGTTGTACACTTGAAACTAATGTAATGTAATACTGTGTGTCAACTACCCTTCAATAAAAAATAATTATTTAAAAAAAAAAAAATAGTCTATGGGTCAAAGAGGAAATCCTGAAAGAAATTTTTAAAAATTGAACTCAAAGGAAATGAAAATACAACATATTAAAATATGTGGGATGCCGCTCAAGCTGTGTTGAGAGGGAAATTATAGCATTACATAATTATATTAGAAATGAGGACAGGTCTCAAATCAAAAACCTAAGTTCCTACTTCAAGAAATTAGATAAAGAAGAGTAATAAACAAAAAGCAATCAGAAAGAAGGAAATAATAAATATCAGACCAGAAATCAATGAAATTGATGAAAACAAGAAAACAATAGAAAAAAACAAATGCAAAGCTTTTTCTTAAAAAAAGTCAATAAAACTGATAAATTTCTAGCAAGGCTGAAAAATTTTTTAAAGAGAGACAAGATGCAAATCACCACTATCAGAAAGGAAATAAGGGATCTTCACAGATCCTGTAGCCATTAAAAAGATAATGAGGGAACACCTTGACTAATGTCACACACATAAATTTGACAACTTAGAAAAAGTGGACCAATTTCTCAAAACCACAAACTACCAAAATTCAGTCAAGATGAAGTAATCTGGATAGCCCTATGACCTTTACAGAACCTAAATTTTTAACAAAAAGCTGAAAAGAAATTCCCATGACAAGCTGGCTTTACTAGAGAATTTTACCAACTATTTCAACAAAAATTAACCCTATTTTATTCAATCTCTTCCAGAAATAAAGAAGCAGGAACTCTTACCAATTCATTTTATTAGGTCAGTACTACCTTGATACCAAAACCAGATGAAATAGTACAAAAAAAGAAAACTATAGACCACTATCTCTCATGAACATCAGTGTAAATCCTTCTCAAAAAATTAGCAAAGTCAGTTCAGCAATGTATAAAAAGAATCATAAACTCTGATCAAATGGGATTTTTCTTATTCAAGGCTGGATCAATATTCTAAAGTCAATAAATGTAATTCACCATATCAACAAGTAAAGAAGAAAACTCAAATGTTCATATCAAATGATATAGGTAAATACATCTGACAAAATCCAAGACCCATTCATGATAAAAATTCTCAACAAGTTAGGAATAGAGAGGAATTACTTGATAAAGAGCATCTCTTTCAAAACCTATAGCTAATATCACACTTAATAGTGAAAGACTGAATGTTCTTACCCTAAGATCAAGAACAATGCAAGAATGTCTGCCCTCATCACTTTTACTCAACATATTACTGTTAGGCAGGAAAACAGAAATGAGTGGGTGGAAAGAGAATAAGACCAGAAAAGCCTACTAAAAAAAAGACCCAGAGTTAATGAGTTAATCAGTTAAGGCTCAAAAAGGCAGGAGTAACTTGGGCTGGAATGTTAGAATATTCCCCAGATAAAGGAGGGTACCTCAGCATAGCCTATGTCTTTATTGTGTTAATCATGCAGGCCCAGCTTATTTTTTAACTTTACCTATATGCTTTTTTTTTTTCCTTCAGCCCTAATCAAGTAATTTGCAACTGGGCAACTAAGCATGCAGGCCCAGCGATAAACAACATAGTAAAAGGCAGGAAGTTACAAAGTAAGATTCTTAAATTACTCTTTAGCAAACAAACAGCCCACCTTGGGGGCTGGGCAGGCAGTCTTGTTTGACATGCTCCCAGAGGAAGAGGCCAGTTATCTCAGGGAGAAATCAGAGCTGTAAATTTCTTGTGTTAAGTTCATTTTAAATATTCAGGGACTGCTGGGGGGAAGTGGGTTGAAGATGCAGAAAAGTCAGAGTATAAGGTGATTAAAATGAAAAAGCAAAGTAACAAAGACACCACTGGAAAAGCACAGAAACAAAACGTTGTGACAGGTTTATTTAAAGCAAAAAGGTGCACACTCAGAGAAGGGGGAGTGTGGGCTACCTCAGAGAAGAGGCACCCCTAAGGTTTTAGGGTCTGGGGTTTTATAGGCGTTTGAGTACTTTATAAAGGCTAGGGGTGTGGACTTGTTAAGTGATCCCCAAATGTTCATCCTTGATGAGTCATTACATCTTTGTTTTTATTAGTTTTCCAGGTAATTCTGCAAAATTAACATAAGAAACTTACTGCTGATTTCTTTCCAGAACAGCAGCTTTTTGGCCCGGGGGCATATCAATTAAGACCACTTGCCCTTGCTCACCATCCCCCGACCCCCCACCAGGGTGGGCCGAGTTATTTATTATTTGTTTGCTAGACAGTATATTAGGAATCTTACTTCTTAACTTCCTGGATTTTTTTTAATGCAATTTTGGCTTTAAGGTGGGATTTTCCTGTCTTTATTATGCTGTTTATAGCTGGGCCTTTTAGCAGGCTAAAGTATATTTTACAATGGCACATGATCTAATTGACACAATGAAGACACGGGTCACGCTGAGATATTTCTCTTTATCTTGGGAATATTCAAACATTCAAGGCCAAGTTGCTCCTGACCTTTGAGCAGCTTTAACTGATTAACTCTAACTACTGAGTCTTTTCTGGCTTTCTAGTTTTAACTGGTTAACTGAGTCCTTTCTAGGGGGCTTTACTGACCTTATTCTCTTTCCACCCCGCTCATATCTATTTTCCTGCCTAATAGGACCACTTAACAAGTCTGTATCCCCAGCCCACGGTCACATTCCTGAAAAATCCTTAAAAGGGGGAACCCCCAACCTTTCGTGGCACTCCTTTCTCTGAGATCACCTGCACTTTCTGAGTGTGTAACCTTTTAACTTTAAACTCTCTCTCTCCAACCTTTCAGGGTGCCTCTCCTCACTGAGGTCACCTGCTGCACTTTTTCTGTCTTTAAGTAACTTTAAATAAAACTTTTACTCTGCTTCACTACTGTGTCTCTGCCCTTCAATTCTTTGTTGTGGCGGGGACAAGGACCGAGGAAAATACACAACGTTCCCCCAACATTACTAGTACGACCCACTGCAAAAGGCAAGAAAAAATGGATACAGATTACAAAGGAAGAACTATAACTGCCTCTGTTTATAGATAATAAGATTATCTATGTAAAAAAAAAAAACCCCACAGAATTTACCATGAGTGCAATGGGGTCACAGTATACAAGATTGTGATATAATAAGTTAAAAGAAATACATATTTGGTCATTCACATGATCAAATATGTATTTCCCAGGTATATCTGGTCTTCATCCACAGTTCCTGGAAACACTACAGAGTCTTTAAGGGAAATGGGTGTCTTGTCATTTAATGAGAGACTTTTGGACCCCCACCCAAGGCCTGCGGCTGAAGGCTGAATCAGCCAATGGCCAATCATTTAGTCAATCATGACTATGCAGTGAGACCTCACAAAAGTCCCAGAGAAGAGCTTATCACTTTCTTGGATCCTGCTTCTCTGTCAGAGAAAGCTTCCACGCTTGGGGAACCAGAACACTGCCACATGCCACTGAGCCAGGCCCCAAGCTCCATGAAGGAGGAAGCTCCTTTATTTGGGACCTTGCCCTGTGTATCTCTTCATCTAGCTGTAAACTTGTATCCCTTACAATATCTTTTATTAAACTGGTAAATGTTAAGTGTCTTCCTGAGTTTCCTAACACACACACACATTGGAATCAGGTCCAGGAACCTGAAGGGAGCTGTACTATAGTTATACTGCTGTATAATAACATACTGTTGTTATATAGTAAAACACCCACAAAGTTGAACACATGAAAATCAATCATTCTATATATAACAATGAATGTGTGAAAATGAAATTTAAAACACAGTATCATTTACAATCACTCCAAAGAAAATGAAACACAAAACATGTACAGGATCTATAGGCTGAAAATTACAAAATGCTGATGAAAAAAATCGGACAACTTAAAGAAATGGAGAGACATACCATGTTCACAGATTGGAAGACTCAACATAGTAAAGACACCAATTCTCCCAAGACTGATCTAAAGGTATAATGCAATTCCTATCAAAATCCCAGCAAACTTATTTGTAGACATAGAAAAGCTTATTCTAAAATTCATATGGAATTTTATTCATAAGGCACAGGCACTAAACAGAGAACGATCTTGACAAAGAAAAATAAAGTGGGAGGAATCATTACACCTGATATTAAGGTTTACTATGTTAGTACAGTAATAAAAACAGTGTGGTACTGGCAGAGGGATAGACACATAGATCAGTGGAACAGAACATAGAACACAGAAAGAGACCCACACAAATATGTTCAAAGGTGTAAAAGCAATTCAATAGAGGAAGGGTAGCTTTTCAACAGTGTTGGAGTAACTGGTTTACCCATAGGCAAAATAAAATGGATCATGACCTAAACCTCATACATTATATAAAATTAGCTCAAAATGGGTCACAGACTTGAACATAAAATGTAAAACTATAAAAGTTTTCAGAAAAAACATAGGATAAAATCTTCAGGGTTTAAGGCTGGGCAAAGAGTTCATAGACTTAACACCAAACATGCAATCCATAAAAGGGAAAATTAATAAACTGGATGCCATCAAAATCAGAAACTTTTTTGCTCTGTAAAAGAGACTTAACAGGATAAAAAGATAAGCTGCAGACTGAAAGTACATGCAAACCACATCTTAGACAAAGGACTAACATCTAGAATGTATAAAGAATTCTCAAAACACAACAGTAAAAAAAAAAATCCAATTAGAAATGGGCAAAAAACATAAAAAGCCATTTCACCAAGGTGGATATACAGATAGCAAATAAACACATGAACAGATAGTCAGCTCATTAACCATCAAAGAAATGCCAATTAAGCCCATAATGAGCTACCACTACACACCTATCAGACAACTAAAACTAAAAATAGTGACAACGCTAAATGCTGCCTAGGATGTGGAGAAACCAGATCACTCATACACTGCTGCTGGGAATGTAGAATGGTATATTTACTCTCAAAAATAGTTGGTAGTTGTTTTTTTTTAAAATAGAACTAAACATGCAATTCTCACATGATCCAGCGATTACACTCTTGGGCATTTATCCCAGAAAATGCAAGCACATGTCCACACAAAAACCTGTACATAAATGTTTGTAGCAGCGTTAGTCATAACAGCCAATAACTGAAAATAGCCTGGATGTCTTTCAACAGGTAAATGGTGAAAGAAACTGTGATAAATACATGGAATACTATTCAGCAATAAAAATGAATGAACAACTCACACATGAAACTATCTGGGTAAATCTCCAGGTAATTACACCACGTGAAAAAAAATAATCCCAAGAGGCACATACTTTATGATTCCATTTATGTGACATTTTCCAAGTAATCAATTTTAGAAACAGAGAACAGATTAGTGGTTGCCTGGATTTAGGGATGCTGTAGGGGGTGAGGGGAGGAGATTGAACAGAAGGAGGTGGGCATGGTTAAAAGATGGCAACAGGAGGGATCCTTGTGCTGATGGAATGTTCTGTATCTTCACTGTCATGGTGATCACAGGAGCCTACACATGGGATAAACTGTATAGACTAAATACACCAAATGAGTACAAGTGAACGTGGGGCAATCCAAACAAGATGTATGGATCCTACTAATGTCAATATCCTAGTTATGCTATTTTATATATATATTTATACACACACACACACTATGGTTTTGCAAAATGTTACCAATGGGACACCGAAGAAAGGGTACACAGGATCTATTATAATTTCTTCTAACTGCATGTAAGTCTACAATTATCTCAATAAAAAGGTCAATCAGTGAAAGCAAAGAGAAGGTACACTTTCTGGGTAAGTAGGAGAGATTCCACTTGAGTTCTTTTATAAATTAAGCATGAACATGAACACAGATAAGCAACAAATGACTAAAGTCTCACAAAAATGAGATGGAAATAGTCCTACCAGTGATAAAACAAACATTTGTTTCAATGATGGAACTCGTGTGAAGAGGAAAAGGTAATCCAAATTAACTCTTAAGCCATGTCAGTTGACCTGATCTCCCCCAAATCTCTAGCACCCATGACCATTTCCTCCTTTGGGATGCCCACATATTAGGAAAGCAAAGAATTTGTTTGGCCTTCAACTGGCCAAGCTGGCCACTTTGTCACAGGGTTGAGTTGCCAGGTCAAATTTGGGCAACCCAGGGGCTAGCATGAGGGAGTGGAAATGCCCACCTCTCCCTTCCCTGTGCTTTGGGGAACCCCCCTCCCCCACCAAAGTTGGCTCTGCTCTTTCTAAATTGTAAAAACAGGATAAACTCCTCAGGAAATGACCCACGAAATCCCTTTACATTTTACATTTGCACTAGCGCGTATGTGGAGTCCTGTTGCTGGGAGGCTGCCTTCCCAAGGGGTTCTGCCTGATGGATGGTCAGACAAAAACCTGCTGCCTCCAGGAAAAGCCAAACTAGATGCCAACCATGAAAAGAGAAATGTCCCCCTGCATGGCACACTAGGCTATGGAGACTTCCATGGCGGCATCTTCATGCTGTCCTGGCCACTTTCAATAAGCCACACAGCCTGAGAGGCTTATAACCTACTTAAGCCACAAAAGCAAATGACTTTCTCTTTTATATTCAGGGTTGCTAAAATAAGAAATGCAGGGGAAGACACAGGCAAGAAACTAATTCCAGAGATGATTCTCCCAAGCTGTGCTTATCGCCTCTAGTTTTTAGGCATGGCTACCACAGGTAGACAGAGGCAATAGACAGACACCTATTAAAAGCCTGCCCTGAGTAAGCAAAGGCCACCCAAAGAGCAGTGAATCACAGTTTCTCAGTCAGATGAGGAATGTCATGATCACACATAAGGAATGCAAAACACAACAAGGACAATAAGGCAGTAACTGAGTGGTCTGGACAATATGAATGTTTAGGGTTATGGAAACATGGCTTCTGCTGAGATGATCAGGTAAGGCTTTAATCTTCGGGGGTGGGGAGCCATGATTAGAGCCAAGTTTTGAGGGAAGGCTAGGATCTGGATGGGAAGAGGAAGAGGCATGAGAATGTTGTCAGGGAAGGGGGCAGGTAAACAAGCAACTGAGTGGCAAAGTCCAAAATATACTGAAAGGGCAGCCAGGGAACAAGCTGGCTCAACTGGAGTACTGAAAAAGAAAACTATGAGAAAGAATGGTAGTGCTTGAATGTTTTACAATGACAATATACTCCTATGTGACTTGTGTAACTAAAAAAACAAAAAAAAAATTTAAGGGATGCTAAGGCTGAGCATCTAGACTAACAGGTTTTGAGTTCGTGACTGGTGTGGCAGATAGAGTTTGCTGGCTCTCAACAGCCATTACTTACTCCTTTTCTCTTTCCCAGTTCCAAATATAGAGGGTGAAAAATCAAGTTCCAAACACCCCTTATAGCAAAGTATAGCCATGTGACTTAATTTAGCCTATAAAAGGGGAAAACCTTCTAGGGAACTGGGAAACATTTTTTCTGATATGAGCCTTTTTTCCTCCATCTCCTTCCTGCTTGTCTCAAACATAGTTATGAGGAGTTGGGATGTCTGGAACTAAGGCCATCATTTTGCAACCATGAGGTCACAAGCCTAAGGGGAAAAAAGCCAATATTCTGAAGGTGGCAGAATGGAGAGATAGAGAGTCTTGGAGTCCATATGATATTCAACAGTCACTGCCTAAAATGCCATACCTCTAGAGATCTTATGAAAAGACATAATTTGGCTTAAGCCATTGCTAGTCAGGTATTGTTACTTATAGCCAAAAGTATCCTAAGTGACACAGCTATAAAGTTCAGGACAGAATTTTTAAAATGACCAAAATTCAGTATTTGATACCCCAATAAGCAAAATGACTCTAATTTCTGAACCCCAAATTAACATTCAGGAATAGCAATGGAATGTTATGTCATTCCTAAAGTATTGTGGCAGGTTCAGGAAGTGGCCAGTCCAAAATAATGTGGTGTCAAGGACGTTTTAATAGGTACTGGGGATAAGTTACAATATTTTATATCAAAACCATCCTGTGATCTGTCACAGTAGATACCACTGTTTGTCTCCCTAGCAATTCCCTACCACCGACTCCTTTCTTTGGCTATTTAATAGTTTTATTGAGGTATAATTTATATAACATAAAGTTCACATTTAAAATACACAATTCAATGGAGTTTACTATAATTATAAAGTGTAATCATCACCATAATCTAATTTTATAACACTTTCATCCTCTCAAAAAGAAACCACACACCCATTAGCAGTCACCCCCTATTTCCTCCCTTTTTCCAAACAGGTCTAGGCAACCATTAATCTACTTTCTGTCTCTATAGCTTTGCCCATTCTACACATATCACATAAATAGGACCATTCAATATATAGTCTTGTATATTGTTTGTAGTATAATTTTTTTGAGGTTCACCCATGTTATAGCAGGTATCAGTATTGCATTCCTTTTTATGGCTGAAAAATATTCCACTGTTTGGATTGACCACATTTTATTAATCCATTCATCAACTGATGGCCATTTGGGTTGTTTCTACTTTTTTGCTATCATGAGTAATGCTGTTAGAAACATTCATGTACATGTTTTTTTGTGGACATATGTTTTCTCTTGGGTATATACCTAGGGGTGCTATGTCACATAGTAACTCTATGTTTAACGTTTTGTGGAATTTCAGACTTTTCCATAGTAGCAGCACCATTTTACATTCCTACCAGCAATGTATGAGGATTCCAATCTTTACACATCCTTGCCAGCAGCTATTATTGTCTTTTTTGTTATAGCCATACCAGTGAGCATGAAGTAATATCTCATTGTGGTTTTAATTTGGATTTCTCCAATGACTAATGATGTTGAGTATCTTTTCATGTGCTTATTGGCTATTTGTACAGTTTCTCTGGAGCAATGTCTATTCAGGTGCTTTGCCCATTTCAATTGAATTATTTCTCATTTTACTGTTGGGTTTTGAGAGCTCATTGTATATACTAGATGAAAGTCCCTCATTAGAGACATGCTTTGCCAATATTTTCTCCTGTTCTACTAGTTGCCTTTTCACTTTTTTGATGGTTTCTTTCACAGCACAACTTTGACTATTACAGCATTATTTTTAATTGCAAAAGACTGGAAGTAACACAACTATACATCAAAAGGGGATGGGTTGAATAAACTGTGGTATGTGCACATAGTGGAGTACTAGGTAGCTGTGAATGGAGTACATGGACCAGAATGAGGATAGCTCTATATAGTACTATGAAGAGATATCCAAGATATACTGTCAAAAGGAAAAATGGAAGGTGTAAGGGAATGTGTAGAGTATGCTACCAATAAGACCATGTGAATATATTTAAGAATTTTCTATTTTAAAAAACAAAAACAAAAAAAAGGAAGGATAACCCAAAACTAAACAGTTTTTTTTAAGTCCCTTACAGAGGGAGGGAGGAAATAAGATTGAAGGGACAGGGATAAGAGCTAGACTTGTCTAAATGCACCTCACTTTGTAAATTTGACTTTCAAACCATATACATGTCTTGTATTTATGGTATAACAAAAGAAGCTGAAGTAAAAAATCAAAAGCAAAATGAAATGAATGAGCCTAACTGGGTATTGAGTTGGTGGCTTAACCATGCTGTCAGGTATCATTTAAATGATATTAATACCCAATAATTTGACTGTACATTCCTAGTGTGATATATCCAAAAAATGAAAAGACCTATAGGAGGGGCAGAAGATGGCGGCGTGAGTAGAGCAGCGGAAATCTCCTCCCAAAACAACATATATCTATGAAAATATAACAAAGACAACCCTTCCTAGAATAAAGACCAGAGGACACAGAACAATATCCAGACCACATCCGCAGCTGAGAGAACCCAGCGCCTCGCGAAGGGGGTAAGATACAAGCCCCGGGCCCGCGGGAGCCGAGCGCCCCTCCCCCCCAGCTCCCGGAGGGAGAAGAGCAGGCAGAGCGGGAGGGAGACGGAGTCCAGGACTGCCGAACACCCAGCCCCCGCCATCCCGGCCAGAGTGCAGGGTGCTCGATACTAGGAAAACAGGGCAGCAAGAACAGTGAGCAGGCACTGGAGGCTGGGCGACAGAGGGCATAAGAAAAGCGTGCGACCATTTTTTTTTGCTTTTTTCCTGTTTTGTTTTGGCGAGCGCTTTTTGGAAGTCTTAAAGGGATAGGGACCCCAATACTAGGGAAACAGGGCAGAAAGACCGGTGAGCAGACGCCTGAGGCTGGCACCGCAGAATAAAGAAAAACAAACGACCACCTTTTTTTTTTTTTTTTTTAATTAAAAAAATTTTTTTTTCTTTTTTTTTTGGTGGGCGTTGTTTTGTTTTGGCGGGTGCTTTTTGGAAGTCTTAAAGGGGCAGGGCGGGTCACTTAATCCAGAGGTAGGGAATCCGGGATCTCTGGGCACCCTAACCCCTGGGCTGCAGGGAGCAGGGAGGCCCCTTACGGAGATAAATAGCCTCCCAGCAGCTCCTGCTCCAACGCGACTCCACCATTTTGGAGTAGCTGCCCGAGCCAGGCCACGCCCACAGCAACAGCGGAGATTAACTCCATAGCAGCCGGGCAGGAAGCAGAAACCCTGTCTGCGCGCAGCTGCACAGCACAAGCCACTAGAGGTCGCTGTTCTCCCAGGAGAGGAGGGCCACAAACCAACAAGAAAGGAAGTCCTTCCAGCCGTCACTCGTCCCAGTTCTGCAGACTATTCCTATCACCATGAAAAGGCAAAGCTACAGGCAGACAAAGATCACAGAGACAACACCAGAGAAGGAGACAGACCTAACCAGTCTTCTTGACAAAGAATTCAAAATAAGAATCATAAACATGCTGACAGAGATGCAGAGAAATACGCAAGAGAAATGGGATGAAGTCCGGAAGGAGATCACAGATGCCAGAAAGGAGATCACAGAAATGAAACAAACTCTGGAAGGGTTTATAAGCAGAATGGATAGAATGCAAGAGGCCATTGATGGAATTGAAATCAGAGAACAGGAACGCATAGAAGCTGACATAGAGACAAAAGGATCTCCAGGAATGAAACAATATTAAGAGAACTGTGTGACCAATCCAAAAGGAAAAATATCCGTATTATAGGGGTCCCAGAAGAAGAAGAGAGAGGAAAAGAGATGGAAAGTATCTTAGAAGAAATAATTGCTGAAAACTTCCCCACACTGGGGGAGGAAGTAATCGAACAGACCACGGAAATACACAGAACCCCCAACAGAAAGGATCCAAGAAGGGCAACACCAAGACACATAATAATTAAAATGGCAAAGATCAAGGACAAGGAAAGAGTGTTAAAGGCAGCTAGAGAGAAAAAGGTCACCTATAAAGGGAAACCCATCAGGCTAACGTCAGATTTCTCAACAGAAACCCTACAGGCCAGAAGAGAATGGCATGATATATTTAATACAATGAAACAGAAGGGCCTTGAACCAAGGATACTGTATCCAGCACGACTATCATTCAAATATGACGGTGGGATTAAACAATTCCCAGACAAACAAAAGCTGAGGGAATTTGCTTTCCACAAACCACCTCTACAGAACATCTTACAGGGACTGCTCTAGATGGGAGCACTCCTAGAAAGAGCACAGCACAAAACACCCAACATATGAAGAATCGAGGAGGAGGAACAAGAAGGGAGAGAAGAAAAGAATCTCCAGATAGTGTATATAACAGCTCAATAAGTGAGCTAAGTTAGGCAGTAAGATACTAAAGAGGCTAACCTTGAACCTTTGGTAACCACGAATTTAAAGCCTGCAATGGCAATAAGTACATATCTTTCAATAGTCACCCTAAATGTTAATGGGTTGAATGCACCAATCAAAAGACACAGAGTAACAGAATGGATAAAAAAGCAAGACCCATCTATATGCTGCTTACAAGAAACTCACCTCAAACCCAAAGACATGTACAGACTAAAAATCAAGGGATGGAAAAACATATTTCAAGCAAACAACAGTGAGAAGAAAGCAGGGGTTGCAGTACTAATATCAGACAAAATAGACTTCAAAACAAAGAAAGTAACAAGAGATAAAGAAGGACACTACATAATGATAAAGGGCTCAGTCCAACAAGACGATATAACCATTCTAAATATATATGCACCCAACACAGGAGCACCAGCATATGTGAAACAAATACTAACAGAACTAAAGGGGGATATAGACTGCAATGCATTCATTCTAGGAGACTTCAACACACCACTCACCCCAAAGGATAGATCCACCGGGCAGAAAATAAGTAAGGACACAGAAGCACTGAACAACACAGTAGAGCAGATGGACCTAATAGACATCTATAGAACTCTACATCCAAAAGCAGCGGTATATACATTCTTCTCAAGTGCACATGGAACATTCTCCAGAATAGACCACATACTAGGCCACAATAAGAGCCTCAGAAAATTCCAAAAGATTGAAATCCTACCAACCAACTTTTCAGACCACAAAGGCATAAAACTAGAAATAAACTGTACAAAGAAAGCAAAGAGGCTCACAAACACATGGAGGCTTAACAACACGCTCCTAAATAATCAATGGACCAATGACCAAATCAAAATGGAGATCCAGCAATATATGGAAACAAATGACAACAACAACACTAAGCCCCAACTTCTGTGGGACACAGCAAAAGCAGTCTTAAGAGGAAAGTATATAGCAATCCAAGCATATTTAAAAAAGGAAGAGCAATCCCAAATGAATGGTCTAATGTCACAATTATCGAAATTGGAAAAAGAAGAACAGATGAGGCCTAAGTTCAGCAGAAGGAGGGACATAATAAAGATCAGAGAACAAATAAATAAAATTGAGAAGAATAAAACAATAGCAAAAATCAATGAAACCAAGAGCTGGTTCTTCGAGAAAATAAACAAAATAGATAAGCCTCTAGCCAGACATATTAAGAAGAAAAGAGAGTCAATACAAATCAACAGTATCAGAAACGAGAAAGGAAAAATCACGACGGACCCCACGGAAATGCAAAGAATTATTGGAGAATACTATGAAAACCTATATGCTAACAAGCTGGGAAACCTAGGAGAAATGGACAACTTCCTAGAAAAATATAACCTTCCAAGATTGACCCAGGAAGAAACAGAAAATCTAAACAGACCAATTACCAGCAACGAAATTGAAGCGGTAATCAAAAAACTACCAAAGAACAAAACCCCCGGGCCAGATGGATTTACCTCGGAATTTTATCAGACATACAGGGAAGACATAATACCCATTCTCCTTAAAGTTTTCCAAAAAATAGAGGAGGAGGGGATACTCCCAAACTCATTCTATGAAGCTAACATACCCTAATACCAAAACCAGGCAAAGACCCCACCAAAAAAGAAAACTACAGACCAATATCCCTGATGAACGTAGATGCAAAAATACTCAACAAAATATTAGCAAACCGAATTCAAAAATACATCAAAAGGATCATTCATACACCATGACCAAGTGGGATTCATCCCAGGGATGCAAGGATGGTACAACATTCGAAAGTCCATCAACATCATCCACCACATCAACAAAAAGAAAGACAAAAACCACATGATCATCTCCATAGATGCTGAAAAAGCATTTGACAAAGTTCAACATCCATTCATGTTAAAAACTCTCAGCAAAATGGGAATAGAGGGCAAGTACCTCAACATAATAAAGGCCATCTATGATAAACCCACAGCCAACATTATATTGAACAGCGAGAAGCTGAAAGCATTTCCTCTGAGATCGGGAACTAGACAGGGATGCCCACTCTCTCCACTGTTATTTAACATAGTACTGGAGGTCCTAGCCACGGCAATCAGATAAAATAAAGAAATACAAGGAATCCAGATTGGTAAAGAAGAAGTTAAACTGTCACTATTTGCAGATGACATGATACTGTACATAAAAAACCCTAAAGACTCCACCCCAAAACTACTAGAACTGATATCGGAATACAGCAAAGTTGCAGGATACAAAATCAACACACAGAAATCTGTGGCTTTCCTATATACTAACAATGAACCAACAGAAAGAGAAATCAGGAAAACAACTCCATTCACAATTGCATCAAAAAAAATAAAATACCTAGGAATAAACCTAACCAAAGAAGTGAAAGACTTATACTTTGAAAACTACAAGTCACTCTTAAGAGAAATTAAAGGGGACACTAACAGATGGAAACTCATCCCATGCTCGTGGCTAGGAAGAATTAATATCGTTAAAATGGCCATCCTGACCAAAGCAATATACAGATTTGATGCAATCCCTATGAAACTACCAGCAACATTCTTCAATGAACTGGAACAAATAATTCAAAAATTCATATGGAAACACCAAAGACCCCGAATAGCCAAAGCAATCCTGAGAAAGAAGAATAAAGTAGGGGGGATCTCACTCCCCAACTTCAAGCTCTACTATAAAGCCATAGTAATCAAGACAATTTGGTACTGGCACAAGAGCAGAGCCACAGACCAATGGAACAGACAAGAGAATCCAGACATTAACTCAGTCATATATGGTCAATTAATATTTGATAAAGGAGCCATGGACATACAATGGCGAAATGACAGTCTCTTCAACAGGTGGTGCTGGCAAAACTGGACAGCTACATGTAGGAGAATGAAACTGGACCATTGTCTAACCCCATATACAAAAGTAAACTCAAAATGGATCAAAGACCTGAATGTAAGCCATTAAACCATTAAACTCTTGGAAGAAAACATAGGCGAAAACCTCTTAGACATAAACATGAGTGACCTCTTCTTGAACATATCTCCCCGGGCAAGGAAAACAACAGCAAAAATGAGTAAGTGGGACTATATTAAGCTGAAAAGCTTCTGTACAGCAAAAGACACCATCAATAGAACAAGAAGGATCCCTACAGTATGGGAGACTATATTTGAAAATGACACATCCGATAAAGGCTTGACGTCCAGAATATATAAGGAGCTCACACGCCTCAACAAACAAAAAACAAATAACCCAATTAAAAAATGGGCAGAGGAACTGAACAGACAGTTCTCCAAAAAAGAAATACAGATGGCCAACAGACACATGAAAAGATGCTCCACATCGCTAATTATCAGAGAAATGCAAATTAAAACTACAATGAGGTATCACCTCACACCAGTAAGGATGGCTGCCATCCAAAAGACAAACAACAACAAATGTTGGCGAGGCTGTGGAGAAAGGGGAACCCTCCTACACTGCTGGTGGGAATGTAAACTAGTTCAACCATTGTGGAAAGCAGTATGGAGGTATATCAAAATGCTCAAAACAGACTTACCATTTGACCCAGGAATTGCAATCCTAGGAATTTACCCTAAGAACGCAGCAATCAAGTTTGAGAAAGACAGATGCACCCCTATATTTATTGCAGCACTATTTACAATAGCCAAGAATTGGAAGCAACCTAAATGTCCATCAATAGATGAATGGATAAAGAAGATGTGGTACATATACACAATGGAATACTACTCAGCCATAAGAAAAGGGCAAATCCAATCATTTGCAGCAACATGGATGGAGCTGGAGGGTATTATGCTCAGTGAAACAAGCCAAGCGGAGAAAGAGAAATACCAAATGATTTCACTTATCTGTGGAATATAAGAACAAAGGAAAAACTGAAGGAACAAAACAGCAGCAGAATCACAGAACTCAAGAATGGACTAACAGGTACCAAAGGGAAAGGGACTGGGGAGGATGGGTGGGTAGGGAGGGATAAGGGGGGGAGAAGTAGGGGGGTATTAAGATTAACATACATGCGGGGGTAGGAGAAAAGGGAGGGCTGTACAACACAGAGAAGGCAAGTAGTGATTCTACAACATTTTGCTATGCTGATGGACAGTGACTGTAAAGGGGTTTATAGGGGAGACCTGGTATAGGGGAGAGCCTAGTAAACATAATATTCGTCATGTAAGTGTAGATTAGTGATACCAAAAACAAAGCAAAAAAAAAAAAAAAAAAGGGCAGTTCCTGTGTGGTAACCTCCAACGAGTTCTACACAAGTGTATAAAGGGCATATAAAAGTGTAGGCAAAGGGTCTGTTTGTGTTTATACAGAGTATCAAAGCCTAATTGGGCTACCCCGAAAATGAACTAAGATACGATATGAAAAAGAACTTCCAACATCTGCACTCTCTGGAAGACTCATGCCAGAAGATGATCATCAAAAAACCCCAACAAAGATCCACGCACTGCTACAGCTGTAGATGCACTCATCCCACCAGTTCCTGGACTTGCCATGGGAATGAGGAAGGAGGTATCTAAGCTGGCCTGTGCATACAGTAAAACAACAAATTTGACTGGATCTATACTGTTGGAACTCAACCAAGAATTTGGAGAAGTGCAAATTGTAGCGCTCCAAACTCTTACAACTACAGACTATTTACTGTTAAAAGAACATATGGCATGTGAACAGTCCCCAGGAATGGGTTGTTTTAATTTGTCTGATTTCTCTCAGACTGTTCAAGTTCAGTTGGACAATATCCACCATATCATAGATAAGTTTTCACAAATGCCTAAGGTGCCTTAATGGTTTTCTTGGTTTCACTGGAGATGGCTGGTAATTACAGATATGCTTTGGTTATGTAACTATACTCCTATTATGTTAATGTGTGTGCGCAATTTAAGTAGTAGCTTAAAACCTATATATGCTGAAGTTACTCTACAAGAAGATATGTCAAAGAAATAATCAATCTTCCCATGTTTTCTTCCGTCTGCTACTTCTATAGCTTTTCTTCTTCCTTCCTAATTACAACCCTTAAATAGAATTCGTGCCTCATATCAAATTTACCGAGTATCATAACTCCTCCAAGTGGTAAAGATACCTCAAGACAAATGCTGGGCATAGAAGCCACAGGGCATAAATATGCAAAGAAGTAAAAAGCTAACCTTTTCAAACAATAAGGCTTCCCTCTCACTTACCAACTTCACATTTCCCTGTATGGCCCCGGAAGATGACTGGTTAGCCAGAGACTGGTAAGATTCCTCAAGGGAGGAACAACCTAAGACAGGCACAGTCGCAGGGGGGCCATCAGGTGAGAAATTGGGGATCAACAGAGGTGAGGCTTAGAACCTCACCCCCCCTGTTCTGAGAGAAATCTTCTGCATACGTGGATGTTTTATTGCCCTGGTCTAGCTTGGATTAACACATAGTCTACAGGCACACACCTGATCATCTACATTTGCTCTCTTACAACACTAAACTATGTTTTCTACCTTTATCTTGTATCTACCTACCACTTCAGCATTTTATTAAAAATAATAATAATAAAGAGAGAAATGTGGTATCCACATATAAATCAAGTATAAAAACCAAATGAGTATTCATATTTGAACTGACTGTTTAGAGTTCATAATGCATGAGCAAAACCGAAAGTTTCTGTGATGACTGCCCTTGTACTGTTCACTATGTAACTTATTCATTATGTAAGAATTTGTTCTACATGTAAGAACTTGTTTGTTATGCCTCAGAAGATTGGAGACTGACGAAAATTAGGCTTGGGGTGGATTAATGATTGTGCATTGAGCATTGACTCCCCTATACAGAATTTTATTGTCGTTAACAACCATTTGATCAATAAATATGAGAGATGCCCTCACAAAAAAAAAAAAAAAAAAAAAAAAGGACAGACTTCCTATGGTAAAATAAATAAGTAACCGGGATGTAATGTATAGCATAAGGAATATAGTCAAGATATTGTAACAGCTTGGTAGGGTGATAGCTGGAACCTAGAATTATGTATATAAATGTTCTACCACTGTGTTGTACACTTGAAACTAATGCAATGTAATACTGTGCGTCAACTACCCTTCAATAAAAAATAATTATTTAAAAAAAAAAAAAAAAAGAAAAGACCTATAAAGAAATCTTAAACTATTTTCAAAACTCAAATTGTTAATAATATTATCAAAAACTATTACATGAATATGTTATTACTATTTGTGGTAGGATAAAGCAAGCAAGTAATTATGCTAATGTCCTTATGAATCAAGATTTTCAGTGAAAGTAAAATATAAGTGCAGGATCAAAGAAGTTAAATAAAAACTCTGTAATCCTTAATTTGCATTGGAAATATCAGTTTGGATTCATGTTGCATTTTATCTTGAAGAGTATATACATATTTTCTGGCCTTGTTTTAAGAGAATGAAAAATCAAGCCATAGACTGGGAGAAAATACCTGCAAATCACATATCCAACAATGGACTTGTATCCAGGATATATAAAGAACTCTCGAAACTCAACAGTAAGGAAAAAACAGTCCAATTAAAGATGGGCAAAGACATGAACAGATATTTTATCAAAGAGGATATACAGATGACAAATTAGCACATGAAAAGATGCTCAACATCATTAGCCATTAGGGAAATAAAAATTTTAATCAGGATTAGATACCACTGTAGAACCCTTCACTAAGAATCAACCTTATTGAAGATAGAAAGTTAGCATAAGTATAGCCATCTTAAAAGCTTAGACACCATTTTCTAACCTAGAAGGAAGAAAATGGGAAAATATTAGAACCTTGAAAAACAAGTTAGTCAGCCAGCATTGATTGCAGTTACCTTTAGTTAGCCAACCTCAATCAGTTAATCATACATACCAAGCTTACCTTACTAAGAACCACCCTAACATTCCAAGGGTGATCTTATCTCACCAGACCCCCAGGATGTGGCGTCAGCCAAAATGTATGTGTTTTTTTGGAAAAACAATGTGATGTGCTTGTGGAAAAATACTGCCCTTTTTGAAAATGCTATAAAAACCTCTGACTCTAAGTGCTCGGGGTCCTTGTTGAGACCCGCTGCGTCGGGCTGACACTTGGACCCCAGCTAGCTGGTCTCTGAATAAATTCCTCTTGCTTGTTGCATCAAGAGACGCCTTCTGTGAGTGATTTGGGGCGGCACTCTCCTCTGGGAGAATCCAACACCACTACAAACCTATTAGAATAGCTAAAATCCAAAACACTGACAATGCCAATTGCTCATAAGGATGTGGAGTAACAAACTCTCATTCATTGCTGGTGGGAAAGCAAAATGGCACAGGCACTTTGGGAGACGCTTTGGCGATTTCTTATAAGTTAAACATACACCTATGGCCAGTTCCAAATTTATGTGAAAGTCAGGTATCTTGCCATTCATAGAAGAGCAATGACCATTTTGCTACAGTTTTCAACTTACATGCATAAGCAAAGCTTTCTTTGTTTAACAGGTATCAAGAGGAAGGCCAGAAATCTCCTTCCACTTGAAAATGAAATCTATATGCTTAACACAAATTTGACCCAGAATTGAGTATTTATGTGTCAAAATATAAGCATAGGTTTCACACTGAAGAGGTAATTTTTACTGTTTATTTTTAGTTCCAAATATATATATATATTCTTACATATCTAGGCCTATAAGGAGATCAAGATTAAAAACTTAACATTTAAGTCTCATATAAAATGATGTCTTAGGCTATATTTTTATTCATATTGCCTTGTCATATGGTTTTAAGTAGCTTTACTTAACATTGTCAATATGTTTTCAGGTTGTAAAGGGCATTTATTAAAATGAATTTATAACTTTTTTAAATTAAATCAACTGAGCCTACTTTTTAAAAAAGTAGGATCCATATTGGATTAAAACGGTTGTTTAACAGAAATGTATTATACTGCCTTATGAATTTTTTCAATGTATGAAAAGGAAAGAAAGGTAAGCTAAGCTTACCTTTCTGTTGCTTTGTTTCTCAAGAAAAGCTGACTAAAGTCATTTTTATGTTTCAGTAGGGGAGAAAACTACTCTTGCTCATACCATGTACCACATTTCATACCTCCCTAGCACCCTCTATAGTAGAAACTATGAGAGGGCTTTTAGATCTACTTGGATGAGGGGAAAAGGAGGAAAAATAATCAAGTAGGAAATTTTACAGTAAGAATAAAACCCTGAAGTCTACAGTTCTGCTTGCATTAGAGTTGATTTCCATTGTGGGGAAGAAAACCCACATAGACCAAGTGAGTAAGTTGACCCAAATCAACAAATCTGCAGAAAACTATTACTTTTTACTTAAAGTAGACAATTATTATTGGATCATCATATCTACAACGCATGGATCCTGCTACCATACCATGAGCTGTAGAAATCATTTTTACGCAGGAGTTCCCCAAGACCTGAAAATCATTTCAAAGTTTCCTCTGGGATAAAAAGATTGAGACTGGGGGTAACAAGAATGTCTTGGCACTAGTTAGAAGGCCATAGTTGCAGAACACTAAATGTACTATCACTGAGTTGTGCACTGTTAAATAGTTAATGGTTAATTTTATGTAATGTGAATTTTATCCCAATTTAAAACAAAACAAAATAGAAACACTGGGAAAGGCTGACTGGGATCTGGAGAGGCTTTCTGAGAGGGAAGAGACTAGATCTGGCCTGGAAGGAAATTGAAGATCTGATTTTAAGACAGAGGCAAGAATTGAAGGTGGCTCTAATGAGTGTTGCTCAAATTCTAACTGCTACCACAATAACAAATAGATTTCAGCGCAACCCAGTTCACATACACATGTGATAAAACAAAAATTCGTGAAACAACACTCTTCCCAAGCATAATATACTCTGATTTTTTATTCTACACTACTCTATTATGTTTTTTTTTTTAATGCTGGTCATGCATGATTAATTAAATTGATCTCATAAAGTAGGTGGCAAACTCTAATGGCCTCAGACACCAGCATAAGAGGTTTGGTCCTGATGCAGGTTATTTTAAAGCACTGGAATTGACCACTAAGAACATAACCAGGAATCTGTAGGCAGAATTTTAGAGTGGGAAAAGTCCTCCACCTTATAAAGTGATTGTTTTTCATAAAGTGATTGCTTTATGATTATATTTGTCATTGAGCTAAATTTAAGTTGACTTAGCTAACATCACATGATAGAGTCAATATGTGCACTGTGTATTACTCATAGCATTTTTCTCTTTTGATTATTTATCACTGAAATCGCTGGTAAATTTCCCAAAGAACAGTTTTCCTTATACATTAATACGTAGGCTTATATTAGTCTAGACAGAAATAAATTTCAAGGTATTGCCTGCATCTTTTTGTAAGAGAGACAGATTCTGAATTTTTGTTTTATTTTACTGTTATGAATTCAAGTAATTTTTTTTTTCTACTTAAGAAAACAATCTATAAATTAGATGGGCTATTTGAACAAATCCTCCTAAGAAGGTGACAAAGCAGCTTCATGAAAAACAAGAAGTGTGCTCCTCATTATTCATTACAGGCTTCAGAATCAGCTACACAACCAACTGTCCAAAATGCTGTAGAAAGGATTTTCAACTTTGGCTGGAAATGTCCCTTTTAACTTTAATATCCTATCATCTTTGACAATATGCCTGAGATTCTCTGAGTTCAATATAAATCCAGTATGTAAACTGTCAGAAAATGATACTGCATGTCTGGAATTTAGTTGTGATCTGTCCCTAAGGTTTTCAATTAATTCATATCAAAATAATGTTAATGGCACCAGTGGTACAAATGTTCATATTTTAGAAAGCACATTGCTTCCTGTATTTCAGAGAGAGAAGCAGAGGTTGCACATCCCCCAGCTGTAGACAGAAATCAGTCTGTTGCTCACAACTGACTACCAGCAGCTAATTAAGGAAAGAAGCAAGTTTCTTTTTAATTTCTAAGAAAAAGCAGCAAAAGTTAGCTTGTGTTATAATTTTAAACCCAGGCAGTAATTATGCTATCTCCAGGCGGCCAAAGGTTTTCACTTGATAATTTAATTTAGCAAGCAATTGGGGGATAAAAAGGCCAGATTTGGCTTTACTGCCTTTCTGATCATTCTATGCCAGAGAACATCATCCAATCTTTTAACTAAATACCAGTTTTTAAAGTAATATTAACTTTTTGGCAACACACAGCACATTTGGCACCAAGGCTAGTGGAACAATTTTGTAAATGCAGCCACCTGCATTTACATTTGTGTCAATGGAAGGTCTCGTGTTTATTCGTTTGTGACTGGCTTTTGTGCACATAGTAGGATACGAAATACATAAATATGACTTGCTGAAAGACAGCTCAAGGTATCTAGTAAGTACACTGTCACTCCCTGAGCCAAAGTTCACACTCACACACACACACACACACAATCCTTTTGGTCTGAGGCCTAAAGTAAATAATTTTTTTAATACACTCACAAATCTAGAAGCAGACCCACACATTTGGATACTTGATCTATGACAAAGTAGCTCAGCAGAGAAGTGGAAAAAGGGTGGCCTTTTCCAAAAATGTGTTCAAAACACCAGGCCCCAAATGGAGAGGCTTATGCTAAGTCCCAGGTCACAAAACTGAAACAATTTAGCTACAGTTTCGGCTCTCCCAGAAACAGAAATCTTCAATCAGCCAGTCTCACATCTGATCAGCATTAGTTAGGTAATCTGCCTAACAGACCACTACCATTCCCTATAAGGAAAATAAACTTAAAATAACCAATCCCCTTCTTTGCCTAGTACAACTTCCTTGTTCTGCCATCTTATGCCTATAAAATCTCTTGCCTTATGTAGCTCTTCAGAGTTCTTTCTACATGCTCGATTAGATGCTGCCAATTCATGAGTCACTGAATAAAGCCAACAAGACCTTTAAAATGTACTCTGTTGAATTTGTTCTTTAACAAAATGGTCCTGGGTTCACTGAATAACCATATGGGAAAAAAATAACAGCCTACTTCTTTCTATACACACAGACAAAAATTTATTCTAGATTATAGATGTAAATGTGAAAGGTAAAAACAGCATTCCCAGAGGGTAACACAGGAAAAGATGATCATGAACTTGATGTAAGGAACTATTTCTTAAACAAGAAAAAAAAGCGCTAAAGGAAAACATTCCTCAAAAATGCCATTAACAGAGTCAAAGGTCAACCACAGACAAAAGACATTTGTAACACAGATGTCTGATGAAAGCGTCACTTCCAAAACGTACACAGAGCTACAAATCACTAAGAAAAAGGCAGGCAACTTAGACAAGAGACAACAGGCCTTACACAAAACAGAATATCCAAACGACCAACAAATGTGTTAAGTCACACTCTTCGTTAGCAATCAGGGAAGTGCAGATTAGAACTAGAGTTGCCCTACCCCCAGGGATCAAAATAACTAAAATTTAGAAGAAAAACAATATCAAGTGTTAGAAAGAATGTGGAACAATAGGAACCTAAAATGCTGGTGGGACATTTTAATTGCTATAAGCACTATGATAGCTGAACATACTAAAACCAAAACCATACAATTTGGCAACAGCACCAAGATACGTGAACAAGTATAGTTACACCGAACTATCCTTAATAACCCCAAACAAACCCAATCTCTGTCAAGAGTAAAAGATGTATAGAAATGTCAAACTCACACAACAGGATACTAGAGAGTAAAGAAAATGTACAAACTACCTCTACAGACAGCCACATGGACAAATCTCACAAAGTCCAGCTAAAAAAAGCCAGTCACAAAAGAACAAATACCAGACGTTCCACTGACACAACGTTCAGAAGCAAGCAAAACCTAACTACAGTGAGAGCAGCCAGCATAGTCCTTACCTTCAGAGAGCAGGAAAGGGTCATAGGTAGGGTTGCCACACAAAATACAAGATGCTCAGTTAAATGTGAATTTCAGATAAACAACAAATAATCTTTTAGCAGAAGTAGGTCCCATGCAGTACATGGGACCTGTATTTTTATTTGCTCAATCTGGCAACCACAGTCATGGGAGATGCTTCTCGAGTACTGGTAATATTTATGTTCATTTTGTGATATCCACTGTGCATTTTTCTGTACATGTGTTATACTTCACAATAAAATAGTAAGTCTAAAAAAAAAGCAAAAATACACCCAGTACAACCTTGCAGATTTTAAAATATCTCACCCAACCACTGTTTTTCCTTCCCACTCTTAATGAGTACATGTGGGAGCTGTGGTACTTCTGCAGGAGGGAGGCACTGGTAATCGGGAGTGTTACTGGACCCAAAGCTGTGGACTCTACTTTGGATTTTTATTAAAATGACAATTACACAGCACGCTTCTTTATTTACCTGTTTTCATGCCCAGCTTCTTGCCGGGGTCCTTCTTATTTGTGTGGCTGGCTTAATCTTAGCAAAGGGCAATCCCAGGCTGGTACTTTAGGACAAACCAACAACTTGGATACTGTTACTGTTCAAAATCCATAAACTCTAATGCTTCAATTTGCTGCCTGCTTTCTAAATTTATCAGAGGTTTACACAAATACCTTGACCGGATCCATCTCATTCCTCCCATCCATGTATTCCTTATCTTCTTCCTGCAGACACAACTGGCAAACCCAAGGGAAGAGTAGTGACCAGAGCAAACAAGCACAAATCATTTCTCTGCTGTTGTTTAAATAAGGTGTTATTTACTGGTAAAAGTTATTTCATGCTCAGGGTTTTTTGTCATTGTGTTGTTTTGTACCACATTTGCTTTGAAATGAATCCTTCCCAATTCTAAATAAAGAAAAAACTCCAACTTTGGGTGCATCTCTCTAGGAAGTTCAGGATCAAACTTCACAGGCTGGCGGAAACTTGACAGATCTGCCACTCCCAGCCTTGACAGGGCCAGGTTTCTTCACTTAAATCACAGATACTGTAACTCTCTCACACAGAGTATTAAGGATAATGATTAGGCTCCTGGGCTGTGGGGACAGGTTGCGTGTTAGAAAACTAGCCTCACCGCTGAGAGTGTGTAGCCCTGGCCAGTGACTGCCTCATCGCTCTGTGCCTCAGTTTCCGCAACTGCAAAATGGGAAGAAAGATAGTACGTAACACGAAGGGTTGCCAGAAGCATCAAATGCCACCTAAGGAGAGTAAAGCACAGCACCTGGTACACCTTTAAACCCTCACAGATTATCGTTAACATCACCACCACCGGCTACCCTCGAGGGTCCGGCCACCAATAGGAAGAGCATCTAGATGCAGTTGGAGAGAAGGCGGAAGGGGAGGCCGAGAGGTAGAGTTCCACCAGCCTACAAAGTTTGATCCAAGTTACACCAAACGCACAGAAGGCGAAGCAGCGGCAGGAGGTCTCCAATAGGTCCCGGACTCCAGGCGGGACCTCTCACCTTAGGCGCCCTCACTACTCACATTGCTGTTGAAGCTGTTGCCGGGCAGCAGCGGCAAGGCCATGGTTTTGGGCGTCCGAGGGTCAAGGGTCCGAGAACAGCAGAGCGGACTGGCAGAGGCTACCCTGCAGCCGCTTTGTTTGCCCCCCCACCTTGTTACCTGGAGACGGGAGGCGATGTCATGGGAGGAGGAGGGGCTGCGGCAGGCAGAGAATTCGGGCGGGGCTGGTGCGCTCCCGCGCGCACCTCCCCGCCACCCACGCACGCCGCCCGCAGCTGGTCTCCGGAGGCTCCTCTGTCCCTGCGGCCTCCGCACACACAGACTGACGGGCGCACAGTTCCCCGGCCCCGCCGCTTTCTGGATTTAACCCCTTTATAGAGCTCTAAGTCTTTCAAGTACTTCAGCCCCTCCGATTCTTGCCACATTTTTCGCTGTTTCATATTACATTTAGTTCAAACACACAGAAAAGTGCAGAAAATCCTATGACATCCGTGTGCTCACAGAAATGTAACACCATTAAATGTTACATTTACATCAGCTTTTATTTTGTAATTAAAACATTTCAGATGAATCCAAAGCCACGCATACCCCTCCATACCCCACCTCCCTTCCATGAAAATCCATTCATTAATAACCACCATCCTCAGTCCTTTCTTTGTACAGTTTAATATTTGAACTAAACATGTGTAAGGTGTTCGGTCCTGGTCAGATCTGAGTGCCCAGGGGCGGGGTCAGGTGGACAAAACGCAGCCCCTGTCACTCCATTATGCACCCCAGATGCCCGAGGCAGAAGCCTCCTCGATTCCTCTCCGCACACCTAAAGCTAATCAATCCCTGAGTCCCACGGGTTGAACTCGGTGGTCTCTCTCAATCACCGCCTCCTCTGTCTCACTTGAGACCCATTATTTCTTGCCTAGATTTCTTTAAAAAGGAAACAACTTTACAGATCTTGGCTCCAGAGCCATCCTCGTGTAATTCATAATGCACCTGTTACTCTTCTGCTTCCATATTCTTCCAGCCTTCCTGCCGCATTCAGGAGGCAAACTCCTTAGCACAGTCAGAGCCAATGTCAGAGGGCACCTACCAAAGCCCTCCATCCCTTTTTTTTTTTGCCCTCCTCTCTCTACTCCAGTTCTAAGACACCACCGGCAGTTTCCAAACCAGGTTCTGGGGTTTACCCCTCTGGGATTTTGCAAATGTCACTATCTGCTAGAAACCCCCTTCCTTCTTATCTCTCGCCTGGGAAACCACTTCTCATATTTCAGGATTTGGTTCTATATGGGAGAGAGGCACGAAAGGCTTGGCCATTTCTGTGGAATGTTCCTTCATCTTCTCCACTTCCCCATCAGGATTAGGCGCCCATTCTAATTGTGGCTCTAGTGGTACCACCTTGTAATCATGCGTTTATTTGACTCTGTTCAAATGCCTTCCCAATTCTTCCAGGGCAGGGATTGTGTCTCCTTTTTATTCATAAATAACATACATTATTGTTTTCTGTGTCTATATATTTGACACTATAAATTTCTGTGACCTTTTTTCACCTAAGATTTTGAGATTTCTACATGTTAACACAAATAGATGTATTTTTTCATTTTAGACATATTGTATGATTATACAACAAATTACTGATTCATCTGTTGTCATCTGCTGATGTCATCTGTTGGTGACAATTAGTTTGTTTCCAATTTTTCACTAGTTATCACTAACTCCCCGGTTCCTTTGCAAATTATCTAGGCAGCACACCTAAAGGTTGAATCCTTCACACCTTCAACTTTACTAGATCTTGCTAAACAAGCTCCAGAACTATTGAACCACTTAAGAAACTTCCTTTTGATTTCAACAATGGGTACTATCCAATTGTATCATTTTAAACAATCATCTGAATAAACGAGAACTGTTATACTATTGTTATTTTCCTTTGTTTCTCCCTCATTCCTAATGCACTTGGTCATCTTTTCACATGCATGTTACCTTCTTCTGTGACTTGTCTATTCATATCCTTTGCTGATTTTTTTATGTGATCATTTGTAGCTTTTAAAATATATTCTGAATACTGCCACTAAACACAGCAAATACCTTGTCATCCTGTGTGGTTTGTCTTTTAATTCCATTTAAAGAGTTCTTTATTGTACATGAATGTGTCATTTTATTCCACTTAAATAGATCATTCTTTCCCATTATGGTTTGTGCTTTGTATGTGAATTCAGAAAGTCCTATAGAACAAAATTATTCTCCTACATGTTCTTGCAAATATTTTTAAATATTTATTCTTTGTTACTTTCTTAAAATAATTTCAAGCCAATACAAAAGTTGCAAGAGTAATACACAGAACTCTTCCCTACCCGTCACCCAGTCTTCCCCAAACATTTTATGTTTTACCATATTTGTTTTATCATTCCCTCTGTATATACAACTTTTTCTATTTTGGTAAATAGCAGACATTATGCCCCTTTACCTGTAAATATTTCAACGTATATTTCCTAGTAATAAAGACATTCTCTTATATAACTGAGGTACAATAATCAAAATCAGAAAAGCAGTATTAATAAAATACTATTTTCTGATCTAAAATACTTATTCGAATTTTGTCAATTGTCCTAAAAACATCTTCTTTAGCAAAAAAATAATGTATTAAAACTTAGTCCAGGATCTGATCCAACAGCATACATTAGTTGTCACGTCTTTTTCTTCTCCTCTAATCTGCAGCAGCTCTTCCAACTTTCTTTGTCTTTCCTGACCTTGATATTGTTGATGAGAATAGGCCAGATACTTGGCAGAATGTTTTTCAATTTAGGTTTGATCCATGGCTTTTTGCTTATGGCTTTCTGGCAGGAATACCACAAGAGTTGTTGTCGCCTTCTCATTCACCAAAAGAGCAGGTACCCAATGTGTCCTTTTACCATCAGTGGTGAGGTTAACTTTGATCATCAGTTAAGGCAGTATATGCCTCTTTCTCCACTGCTGAGTTAACTATTTTTCCTTTCCAATTAATAAGAATTTTGAGAAGACATTTTGAAACTATGTAAGGTCTTCATTAAACTGCTAGAGTCAATTAAGGATTTTGCCCAAATCATTTACCATAACTGTTGCGAAATGATGATTTCTTCATTCCATCATTCCTTTTACAAACAGTAGTTGGCATTCTACCACAAGGAGTAGCTTTTCCTTCCTCTCCATTTATTTATTCATTCATTGATATCAAACTTGTCTACAACTTCTTATTTTATTGAGTGTATCATAATCTGTTACTATTACTTATTGTAGTGCTGAAATTATCCCACATTTGGTAGTGGAAGTTCCTTTAAACTGACTCCTCTCCTTTTGATTGTCCCCACCATTTTTCAAGCACTTCCTTGTGCTCTATCACTACAAGATATTCAAAATATCTATACACATAGGTAGAAATAGACATGCACACATAGCTATATCTCTTTCCATTTCTGTTTATAGATAAACAGATACAGAAATAGCTACATGTAGAAATAGACATAGTAAAGCCCACAAGTTTATACTGATACATCCAATTCTAATCAATTCTACATGTTCAAGTTTCCCTTTCCACAGCTCATCTCAAAGACATTTTGAAACTATGTAAAGGTCCTATTCCAGTTAGGACCTTATTCCAGTTACCCTCAGTATATTTACTTATTTCCTCATACTAAAAGACTGCAAAAGCAGTTTCAGAATATCCAGCACATGTCATTGTGAGAAACAAATCTACTAACTAGAGTTCAGTGTTTTTCTTCAGGTTTTCTCTTTAGTCTTAATTATTTAATCAAAAGACTGTGTTCCCAAATGACTTAGGATTTTCCCCCCCTTACTCTCTTTCTCTATTTACAGTGTTGATGTTACCTACATTTGAAAAACACTTTGGTTCTTTCTGTTTGCATTTGCATTCCACATGAAGTTTTTTGCTCCATCCTTGTCATTTCTTGTTTGTCTTTCTTATTTTGTCCTTTTCCTGTAATTAATCTAGCTAGTGGTTTATAGGTTTTTTACTTTTCCCAAGAACCAGAATTGTGATTTGTTACTTTGACCTACTGTTTCTATTCTGAATCCTCATTATTTTTCCACTTTTATCTTGTTTTCTTCCTTGTGCTTTCTTTTGACTCATTTGTTGTTCCTTCTCTCACTTTTTAAGTTGATACCCTTCATTCATTCTTTTTTTTTTATTGATGTATTTAAGTCTATGAATCTTCCTCTGATCCTTACTTTAAAAGTGTCCATTAGTCTCTGATATGTAGTGTTTTCATTGTTTGGGGGTTGTTTTTATTTTTGAAGATATTCTGTAATTTTTGTTTGTATTTTCCCTTCACCCAAGAGATTGTTAATAAAAGATTTTTAAATTCCTAGTTGGAAGAATTTTTTTTTAATTCTAGTTTCATTGCACTGTGATAAGAAAGTATTGTTGGTAATACTTCCATTGCATAGAACTTATCGATGCTTCCTTTGTGACCTAATATTTGATCAATATATGTGACTATTCCATGTGCAGTTGCAAAGGAAAGTGTACTCTTCATTAGGTCCTTAAAGTTCCATATGTATTCAACTACATAGTTTGGCAGGCTCCTGTAAAACTTCTATAATTTTCTTAAAATATTATCCCTGTGTAAAACTTTTGAATTGTTCTTTCTTCCTAATTATTACTAATCTCTTACTTAGAAATGTTTATTTCCAGTTTAACAGCTTCAGAGAATTCTAAGGATAGTGACATTCATGGTTTGTCTTCTATGTTCCTAGTATTTTATGTACGTTATTTCTAAGCCTCATAGAAATCCTGAAAAGAAGACTGTTACTTCATCTTTTCATACACGAGAAAACTGAGGCTCTGAGAAGTGGAGGGACTCGCCCAAAACTACACAGCAATTAAATGGTGGAGCTTGGATTCCAACCCCTATTTTTTTTTGGCATTTTCTCTCAGGCTGTTTCCATTTTCTATATTACTGCTCTTAAAATCAACCTAATGTGACTGCATAGCAGAGGATTTATGGAGACTTCTAGTATTACTTTATTAATGCAAAGATCAATTCAAAAAATTAAGTTCAGTATATATCAGTGAGGTCCATTTTATTGATTATGTTGTTACTTCTTCTATGTCCTTACATTTCTGCTACTTGATCTGTTCTGCACTGAGGGTGGTGTGTTAAAGTCTCCTACTAGCACCATGTTTCTATCTGTATCACCGTGCATCTGTAGTTCCTGCTTTTTAAAGGTGTTTATTTGGTGTATAGATTTTCAAAACTTATACCTACATTGTGAAGTGGCTTTTAGCATTATAGATATCATTTTTTATGATGTTTAGTCACTCTCTAGCCTGAATTCTTTGTCTAGTATCAGGGTTTCACTTACTTGTTATTTCCATTTGCCCATGTCTTTATTTTTAGCCTGTCTGAATCATTTTGATTTAGATGTATCTCCTGTACACCACATATAGTCTTGCTTCGTGAAACACACTGAAAATACTTTTAGTAGGTGAGTGAAGCCCATTCACATTTATTGACAAGGCATTTTTATCTCAACTCCTTTATATTGTTTTATATTATAATTGTCATGTGTATTACATAAATTTACTATCTTTCTTCATGATAGGTTTTATTTATTTATAATTCATAAATTTCTTTCGGTATTAGGAAGGCCTGTGTGGGTAAAATTGCAGTATTTCCAGAATCTATCGCCTGGCCTTAGTACATCTCCATATCAACAGGTGTTTCCCAGGGTTGGAGAGTAGTAGTCATCTCTATATCAATGAGCAATTACATGGGCGAGGGAGGGCTTATCTGGAACTGAGAAGCTGGAGGGAGAATTAGCTCGCTTCTGCTGCAGCAGGGTAGAGAGACAGAACGACTCTCTGTAAGCAATAAACGGGTTTTAAACTTTATTTCTCCCTTTGACTGATTTAGGTTTCAAAGTCATTTTGCCCGGGATTTTCCCCTCCCCGGATTTAGAGCCTGTAATAATTTTCTTCTATTGTCTATATTTGTACTATACCTTCTTTAAATAAGGAGAATCGAACATCTTCAATTTTACCAAGTAATACTATATTTTTAAAAAGTGATTATAGCCCATACATTGAAATTTTAATTTTAGTTAAGCACACTTCTTCCTTCTAGAAGTTTCATTTGTTCATTTTAAATATGATCTCTCTTTGCAATGAGATCCTGCTTTTTACTTGTAATTTCTCTTGGTTATTTTGATCTCTTTAATCATTTTAAATTTACTTAGTTAAGAGTTCTTAACCAACAATTCTACTCTTGTACGTCCATGGGGTGCCACTTCTCTTTCTTGTGTTGGCTGACTTTCCTTCATGGCTCATTGTTCCTTGTGCATTTATAAATGTTTCTGGTGATCCTGTCTGGGTAGCAATCATAGAGCTGGGAACACCACCTTCTGATTCCAAGTCCAGTGTCCTCTGTAATACGCCACAGCTCACACACTGACCACTGCCCAGTCACAGCCATTCTCCACACACAGCAGGCCTCTGTCTTCTACAGAAAGGATATTTTCCAAGCAGAAAAGCAGTTCTAATAATAATGACTTTCTTAAAGGAGTAACAGAACAAAATATCTTAAATTAGAACTGTCTGAAAAGTCAAGGGCCTGAGTCTTCCACTCACATCTATTCTATTGCCCTTCCTGTTCCCACATGCCAACTCCTTTGGGCACACTGATGCCTTCACTTTGGGATTTCTACAGCTACTTCCCACATACTGCCTATTCTCCCATACATACATAGAGTCTTACATTCATTGATTCAATAGTTTTTCACTTAACAAATATTTATTGAGCATCTACTCTGAGGGAGCAGGACCTCTTCCAAATACTGGGATAAATCAGTGATTATAACAGAGTGAATGTTTTTAACACCCAGACCTGAGATTCTGTCTTCTGTAGCTTAAAATTTTTCTTCTTGCTTTGTTCATCTTCCATGACATCTATCTTCCCATTTCTCCTCCCCTGACACATCTGTACCACCAAGGAACATCTGAAATGGCATATATCTCTTTTTAAAATAAATTGAAAATAAACTAGTTCCAAGAATTGCAAGACACCCTCTGAAATAACTGAAGACACTTTGGGACATGTCAGGACAATGTTGGGAAGCACTGTTATCGACGTTCAAAGAATCTGTGTTACATAAACCCATGGACGAAGGAGGCGCAGGGGAGGCCTGCAAAGCTAACGTTTCTGAGCAAGCTCAAACTGGCCTATGAGCCAGGAAATATCTGCCCAGTTGGAGAATTTCTTTAGCAGAATGAGGTCACCCTGCAATCTAGAGCCTTTCTACAAGATGCAAAGAACCCTTGGCAGCAGGAAGGAATGCCTTTTGACAGTATTTCTGTGGGAACTTCCTTTTCTCCTCCACTGAAGCCTTGTCTCTCAAGTGTCCCTTGTCCTGATGTCCTCATAAATATCTCTGCCCCATTCCTCTGAGCTCCTGAATGCTGACACTCTTCATTATTTTGTCCTTACTTGGGTTACATCCACATTTCAAGTCTTCATCCTAAGCATTTAAAGAATTAATGCCAATCCTTCACAAACCCTTCCAAAAAACAGAAGAGAAAGGCACACTTCCCAATTCATTTCATTAGGCTAGTATTACTCTGACACCAAAACCAGAAAAAAGCGTCACAAGAAAACTTGTGAATATCCCTTTGAACAGAGACACAGAATTCTCAACAAAACTAGCAAACCAAATGCAGCTATATATAAAAAGGATTATACACCTTGAGCAAGTGGGATTTACTCCAAGAATGCAAAGTTGATTTAGTATCTGAAAATCAATGTACTATATACCATGTTAATAGAATGGAGGACAAAAACCATACAGTGATCTCATTAGTTACAGAAAAAGCACTTGATAAAATCCAACACCTTTTTCGATCAAGACACCCAACAAACTAGGAAAAGAAGGGAACTTCCTCAACCTAATAAAAGCCATATGTAAAAAACCACAGCTAAGATCACACTGGATAGTGAAATATTGCATGCTTTCTCCCTAAGATCAGGATGTTTGGTTTTGCCATTTCTGTCCAACATTGTTCTAGTGGTTTTAGCCAACACAATTAGACAAAAATAAAATAAAATAAACAAATAAAAGGTATCCAGATTGGAAATGAAAAAGTAAAATTATCCCTATTCACAGAAGATGTGATCATGTGTCTAGAAAATCCTAAGGAATACACACACACACACATACACACACATGCACACACACACAAGTATTAGAAATAACAATAACAAGTAAGTTTAGTAAGGTTACAGAGTACATGATCAATATTCAGAATTCAATTGTATTCCCATACATTAACAATGAATAATTTGAAAATAAAATTAAGAAAATAGTACCATTTACAAGAGCATTAAAAAGAATAAAATACTTAGGAATAATTTTAACAAAAGAAGTGCAATACTTGTATACTGAAAACTATAAAACATCAACAAAAGAAACTAAAGAAGACCTAAATAAGTGATAAAAGATATACATTCCAGAGATTGGAAGACTCAAATAATGATTGCAATATGGTCCAAACTGATCAAAATATTCAATATCATATTTCCATAATGCCCCCACCTTTTTTTTTTTTGAAGAAATGGACAAGCTGATTTGAAAATTTATATAGAAATGCTAGGGACCCAGAACAGCCAAAACTATCCTGAGAAAGAACAAAGTTGGAGAACTCATACTTCTTAATTTCAAAACTTACTATGCAATAAGCCAGAAAATGTGATACTGATACAGGGATACACATGAAATAAAACTGATAAACCAGAAATAAACTTTTACGTTTATGGTCAATTGATTTTTGACATGAGTGTCAAGATATTTAAATGGAGAAAAGAATAGTCTTTTCAACAAATGGTACTGAAACAGCTAGACATCCATTTGCAAAAGAATGAATTTGTACCCCTATTATATACCAGTACATGGTCATCACTCTATACACAAAAATTAAGTTGAAATGGACCAGAGACCTACATGTAAGAATTGAAACTATAGAACTCTTAGAAGAAAATACAAAAGAAAATCTTGAACTTGGCTTAGGCAATGGCTTTTTTGGTGTGACACCTTAAGCACAAGCTACAAATGAAAAATTGATAAATAGGACTTCATCATAATTAAAAAGTTTTGTGCTTCAGAGGACTTCATCAAGAAAGTGAAAAAGCAACCCCAGAGCAAGGGAGAATATGCTTGCAAATCACCTATCTGATAAGGGACTTGCCTCTAAAATACATAAAGACAATATAACACAAAAAGATAACTAAAAATGGACAAAGGATTTAAATAGGCATTTCTCCAAAGAAGATATACAAATGGCCATTAAACACATGAAAAGATCCTCAAGTGTCAGTAGTCACTGGGGAAATGCACATCAAAACCACAATGGGATACTACTTCACACCCACCAGATTGGTTAAATTAAAAAAGACAGACAATAAAAAGTGTTGGTTAAAATGTGGAGAATTTGGAACCCACATACATTGCTGACAAGAATGTAAAATATTGCATCTACATTGGAAAACCATTTGGTAGTTTCTCAAAGAGTTAAACACAGAGTTACCATATAACCCAGAAATTGCATCCCTGAGTATATACTCAAAAGAATCGAAAATAAATCAATCAATAAATGGATAAGCAACCTATGGTATATTCATACAATGGAGTATTATTCAGCAATAAAATTTAATGAGTTTGTTACAAAAAACCCTGAAAAACCTGGACTGGATCGCTGACCGAAGAACCAAGCGGCCCTTGGAGGTCTTGGAGTGCTGAGGTTTTATTTTTACAGCAGCGGGCTCAGAGGGGAGTAATCTCTCAAGGTCTGAGCCCCGAACAAAGGCAAGGGGAGCAACATATATCTTTCTGCTTCCATATCTGCAACATTTCTATGTGCACAGCAAGCAAACAAGTAAGGGGGAGTAAGTTTTGGGAGTGAGCTTGGGGAGTGAGTGCCTGGCAGAGCAGGGGGTTAAGGGAGTGTTCTGTTGTTTTTGCTAAGAAGAGAGGCAGAAGGGAGTCACCTAGACTAGATTGCTTCCTTGTAAATTTTTTTCCTATCAAGTTAACACTGATACATGCTAATGTATCAGTTGATGAACCTTGGAAACATCATGGGAAATGAAAAATGCCAGATACAAAAGGCTACATATTGTATGATTTCCTCATATGAAATATCCAAAATAAGCACATCTGTAGAGAAAGACAGTAGACTAGTGGTTGCCCAGGGCTGGGGACACGGGAAATGGGGAGTGACTGCTAGTGGGTTTCTTCTAGGGGTAACATAAATGTTCTGGAATAAATGGTTATCAATATACAACTTGTGAATATATTAAGAGCCATTGAATTGTACACTTTAAAGGTGAACTTTACAGTATGTGAAATTTTCTCTCAATAAAGCTGCCAGCAAATATTTTAAATTAATTGAATTAAATTAAGTAAAAAATTTGTTTCCACAGTCGCACCAGTTACAGCTCAAGCGCTCAATAGCTATATACAGCTAGTAGCTACCACATTGGCAGGCACAGATACAGAACATACTGGTTACCACATTTTATTGGCAGTGCTAGTCCAGATCTCATTACCAGTTTCCAAAGATTTAAGAAGTATATAAAGCTCATGCAATGTAAGGGCCTTACTTGAATTCTTATTTGAACAAAATGTAAGATAAAGTTGAAAAAAATGGGGAAAATTTGAATATTGACTGGATATTTAATTATATGAAGGAATTACTATTGTTTTTTTGGTGTGACAATAATATTTTGGTTATGTTTTCTAAGAATACTTATCTTGTAGAGATAAATACTAAGATACTTCTGGATGAAATGATATAGTGTCTGGGAGTTGCTTCAAAATAATCCATGGGCCAGGAGATCAGGGATGTCAGTCACTGGGAAAATGCACATCAAAACGACAATGGGATGATATAACAAAATTGGCCATGAGTCAATAATTGATGAATTTCAAAAATGGATATCTGGGAGCTCATTTTGCTTTTCTCTCTATCTTTGAAAATGTTTGAAATTTTTCATAGTAAGCAGTCAATAAACAGGCAGCCACTACTTATTCATATCTAATTGACTATTACCGTATGGAAATATAGTGTTGTCAGCTTTTTTAACTTTTTAAGAGAATTTAGAAATCCAGATTCTATTGTAAAATCTTTGGTGTTTCATTGCTGGTTCATTTGTTTAATCAAAGGGCACAGAAAACAATCACATCTGGAGCTTGGATTCAGCACACAGTCCACACTTTATAACATCCAATTTAGGATAATCAATGGAATTAATGGAGTATCATCATGAAAGTGATTTATCTTGAGCATATATTTAACACTGTATATTTTATTTTTAAAATTATGACCTATTTCAAAAAGGTACAAAGAATAATAACACAATCATTCATATACTTGCTATGCACCCTTAACTAATCTTAATAGTTAGCCATATTTGCTTCAAAAAGAAAATGTTATAGATATTATTAATGTCCTCTTTGTGCCTTGTCATGATCCTATTCCTTCTGTCTCTCCAAATAACACTATCCTGAAGTTTATGTCCATCTTTTTCAATCAAATTTATAGAATTTCACTACAGCTGTAGGTATCCATAAATAATGTGTTGCTTTTCTGTTTCCAGATTTTAAATAAGCAGTTTCATTTTTAAAAATTCAACTGTATTTCTATGTACTAACAACAAATGGCTAGAAAACTAACTTTAAAAAATACCACTTAGAATAACAACAAAAATAATATGTATCTAGGAATAAATCCAACAAAAGATGGACAAGACATTTCGGGAGAAAATGATACACTAGATTGAAAGGCATTAAAGAAGACCTAAATACATGGAGATACATATTACATTTATGCACTGGAAGACTCAGTATCATGAAGATATCAATTCTCCTTAATGTCATTCCAGTCACAATCCCAAAAGAGGCATAAAGTGGATGGGGAAAAAATCAAGTTGCAGAAGACAACATACAGAATGATCTATTCATATGATTTCAAAAGCATGCAAAAGCAAATGATTTATTGTTATACAAACATATATGCAAACTATAATGAAAATCAAGAATACATATGAGGGAGAAAGGAATAATAATCCAAAGGTAATGATCCTGTTCTATTTCTTAAAGTGGTGTGAACATGAATGCTGATTGTATGAAAATTCTTTGTACCTTACACATGCTTCATGTTCTTTACTGTTTAGTCAATATTTAATAAAACCAATTTTTTAAAAAATGGTGATATACATCTATATCACTACTGTGATTTCCATATGTCAGCAATATATATGGTTAAGTAATACTGTGGAAAAACTTCATATATAATATTAAATAAAATATGTACCAAAATGTTAATAGTGGGTATGTAAAATATTACATAGAATATGCACAAATTGTTAATAGTGGAAATAGGCACCAAAATGTTAATAGTGACTATGTATAATATTAGTTAAAATATGCACCTAATTTTAATAATGGTTATATATAATATTAAATAAAATGTGTGCCAAATTGCAAACAGTGGTTATGTCTCAGGGTAAGTTTGGCAGGCTTTAATTTTCTCTGTTGTATAAGAGCTGGATTTTTTGCAGTTCATTATCAGAAAGGGAAAATTTTTTAATAATAGAATCATAGACATGCAGGACATATTCAATATATACTATGCAGTCATGGGATAAGGTGTGGTGGCCAAGGAATTGGAAAGAAAGGGAAAGATTCAGAACACTTCATGGAGGATCTCTAGAGGCTTATGAGGCAAGAATGAGCCCAAATGTAATGGGGGTGGGGGTGGGGGAAAGTTGAAAAGAGGAAGATGTGCTTTGGGGGAAAGGTTAGAGATCAGTTTTAGAAATAAAGTGTTTGAAACATAATAGCAAATATACCTTATTCTCTTTTTATAAATGAGAATATAGGCACAGAGAATTTGTCCAACTTCCCCCAGTTACTCAGTTCGCAAGTGGTTGAAGTAGAATTCAGTCCTGGCAGTTCACATCCAAGGCTTTTCCACTTAGCTGCTATACAGCTGTGCCTCTTGATATCCATAAGGCAATGACCAGTTCCACATCTTTAATATTCATGCTCAGGGAAGTTTAAAGCAGATGTTAGGATTGAAGACAGAATACGTGAGAGCAAGGTACATCAAGCTATTAAAACTGAAAATGAGTCAGAAAAGATGCAAAGCAGAGAACCAAAGAATAATTCTTAGAAAACAGCCCCCTTTACTACTCTAATTATCTTACTAAAGTCAAATGAGCTTTGACAGAAATGACAATATTTAGACAAAGAAAGACAAGTTCATTTTCTAGCTGGGTGATCTTGGGAAAACCAATTAACCTCTCTGTGCTCTAGTTTTTCATCTGTAAAATAGATGGTCATGAGTACATGAAAATTATATGTAAAGCACTTGGTATTGTAGCAGGCACATAATTAGTGCTCCAAAATGCCACTTTATTTATAAATTTTGAATTAGAAACAGGAACATCAGAGGCTGAGAGAGTCGTATTTGGGCATATAAACTTTTGTGTTAAGATAATAAAGAAATGTTCTTTTTCCTGATATTTTTATACAAGTTTTCCATTTCCTCTGCTCTGCAAAATTTGGCATCATCTGAAAACAACAACAACAATAGTATGTGGTATATGCAATTAGAAAACTATTTTGCCTATGTTTACTGGCAGGCTCCATTAGAGAAAGCATGAAAGGGTTTACGGTGGGAATCACCAATCCCAGAGGATGTAATGGGAGCTATCTCTTAATCTTTCAAAGAACAAATGTTCTCCTTGTTAAACTATTAAAGAAATTATAAAAAATATTGTTTCCAAATCTCTTTCTGGAACAGAAAGAGAAATTAGAGAGAATGTGGGGAAAAGCCTTCAACACTGTAACGACTAAGGATTTTCCACAATGGCTGAAAGACATGAGTCATCAATTATAGGAAAAACAACTGATCCCACTCCAAACAATAAAAATAAATTTCAGCCACTTATCATATGATGCAGAAATCCCTCTCCTGGGTATTTTCCCTAAAAAAAATGAAAACTTAATTCTCAAAAACCTGTGTGCACTCAAAAACCTATGTGCAAATGTTTATAACAGCTTTAGCTATGGCAGCCAAAAACTGAAAACAACACAAATGCCCTTCAATGAGTGAATAGATAAACAAACTGGCACATCTGTATAACTGAATACTACTCAACTATGAACATGAGCTACCAATACACTCAATTCTGTGGATAAATCTCAAATGCACTTTGCTAAATTAAGGAACCTGGCTTAAGTTTCCATGCTGTATGATTCCATTTATATGACATTCTTGAAAAGACAAAATTATAGTAATGGAGAACAGATTCCTGGTTGCCAGGGGATAGAGGAGGGGGCAGTGAGTGAATATAAAGGGGAGATGAGAAAGTTTGGGGATTGTTTTAACTGTTATGAATCCTGATTATAGTAGGGGTGACACAAATCTACATATACAAACCATATATCAAAAGAAAAACAGTCAATTTTACCATATGATAATTATTAAATGAAAAATGGAAAGCTTGAATAAACCAATAACAATGGAAGAAATGTAAAAGATAATCCAAGATCGATTGGGAATCACCCAGCCTAGAGGATTTAATGGGAGCTATCTCCTGACCTTTCAAAGAACAGATGTTCTCCTTGTTATACTATTAAAGAAATTATAAAAATATTGTTTCCAGCTCTCTTTCTGTGATGCTAGCTAGCATAACCCTAATACAGATACTGACAGAGTGCTCAGAAAGAAAGAAGGGAAGGGAGAAGAGAATAAGAAAAAAACTGCATCAATTTCACTTATGAACATACATGCTAAAATTCTAAATAAAATATTAGAAAATTGGACCTACCATATATTGAATGAATGCTACATCATGACAAGGAATAGGAGAAGATTCCCAAAGAGTATTTAAGCTTTAGAAGAACTTAATAAAACAAAAGCTCAAAATAAGGTGATAAAGCATAAAAATAAGAAAGCTGTGAGGCTAAGGGAAAACTATGCAGATGCAGTTTATTTAAGTGTACAGAAAAAGATCTATGTTTCCATTGCTGGCAATATTAGACAAAAGATATCCTTTGACTAGGGGACAAACAGAGAGCCTGTATAAAAATATGACAAATTCCTTTTATATATCTATGTCTATATCTATATTTATCTATCTATCTATCATCTATCTATCATCTATCATCATCTATCTATCTATCTATCTATCTATCTATCTATCTATCTATCTATCTATCTATCTATCTATCTACCTATCTATCTATCTATCTATCTATCTATCTATCTATCTATCATCATCTATTTACTGGCACAAACTCCTTTTAAATACATAGCTGAGTTCAAAGGTACTAAGGAAAATACAGAGGCCCAAAAATATAGAGGATATGATGAACCAGAGTAATGAGCAGCCAATGAGGGGGCTTGCTGCCCCGCCCCAACTTCAATCGTTTCTCAACTCCTAGTACCCAGGAGACTGTTAAAGTCTACAGCCTGCAGGACCAGGAGAGAGGCATGGGGTCCAAACAAGGCCTAAATCCTCCAGGAGCTGCCTCCGCGGTGACGTCAGACTAGGAAACAATCCTCCTTGACCCTCTAATTGCCAAACCCAGTGAACATTTTCTTACCTTCCGGATTGTCCTGAGGCATTTGACTCCGTGGTCCACAGTTCTTTCTGGAAAGCCTCTAGTGCCTCAGCTTCAATAGCTCTGCCCTCTCCTGGCCCTCTTGTCACCCCACTGGGTGTTGTTTCTCTGTTTCCTTCCACCTACTCCGTATACTTCAGACTCGCCACCCATATCTCTACTCCTGCTTCCATGACTTTAGTTCATGCCATCTTTTCTTCTTCTCTTTTTTTTCTATACTCACAGGTGAGTTGTATTTCCTTTTTGTACATTTTTTACTGGCAGTTTTTTAAACTCATCCTTATTAATTTGTAAGTATTAATAAACATATGAGGGCTATTCATCTTTACATATATTGAAGTAAAAACCTAGAATCACAACTTTACAACTCTGCATCAAGTCATCTTTTCTGGATCATTGCAGAAACCTCCTACCTGGGCTCAGCTTTTAGTTTTGCCAGCCTCACATCCATATCCAGTGTTACCTGGGTCATTTACCTAAATTGCAAATCTGACCTTGACACTTTCTTTTTTATTCTTTAAAATAATTTTATTATTTTAGGTTTAATTGTTTAAATTGTGTTTTACTGAGATATAACTGATGTAACATTGTGTAAGTTTAAGGTGTAGGCTGTGTTGATTTGATACATTTATAAATTGCAATATGATTCCCACGGGTAGCGTTTGCTAATACCTCTATCATGTCACATAATTATTTCTTTGTTGTGGTGAGAACATTTAAGATCCATCTCTTAGCAACTTGAAGTATATAACACAGTATTATTGACTATAATCACTATGTTGTGAATTAGATCTCTAGAACTTTTTCATCTTCTAGGTGCAAGTTCATACCCTTTGACTGTTAGGGAAAAACCTGAAAAGCCTAGACTGGATGGCTGATGGTTCTTAGAGGAGTCATCTCCCAAGGTCTGAGCCCCAAACAAAGGCAAGGGAAGCAATATGTATCTTTCTGCCTCCTTATCTGCAACATTTCTATGTGCACAGCAAGCAAGCAAGGGGAGTAGGTTTAGGGAGTGAGCTTAGGGATTGAGTGCCTGGCAGAGCGGGAATTGAGAGAGTGTTCTGTTGCTTTTGCTGAGAAGCAGAAGGGAGCTACCTGGGCTAGATTGCTGTCCTTGTAAAGTTTTCCCTATCAAATGATCTATTTTTATTTATTCTATTGATAATTTTTAAGTATGTAGGACCTTTAAATCTATAGGAGGCTGTTTATTTTCTCAAATGGTACCTGTTCCCTTAAAAATAATACTGCAAAGGCATTTTAATTTAGGCAACTTGGAGGTATCAGGTATAAAACAAAAGTTGGAAATCATTAATTTGTGACATTAGTTTTCCTTATGTGAATTATTTCCAATGGGAATTATTCTTCAAGTTTCTCTTAGAAATGTTTAGATGCATACATATTATTGACAGCAAACTCATGGCATATTAATACTTAGACCATCAAAAGGAGAGGCTTAAGGACAAACCAACAAGTTTGCCACCATGGCCAGAAAATCCATCTTTTTGCTCCAATCATTTCTGTATCTTCCATGAATGTGTTCCCTCCTAAAAAACAACAACAAAGAGTGCATTTACCCCTTGCTTATGTTTTCCTCCCTTAATCATGTGGCCCCAAATTATCTATCTGACTAAATATCTTGCTATAGCACAGCAAGGAAGCATACACCTTTAACTACATTTCATTCATAATATACCTTTGCCCAGTTAAAGTATACTTTACTATTATAGTAAACATATGAAAAGGAATCAAACGAAATTATTTTAATAAAAGGTGTAGATAATTCTATAGTCACTATTTACCATAAATCCAGATGATGCCTATGAGTTCCAGTATAGCTGCAATCAAAATGCCCCATCCAGCACAGAAGTGGTCAGTCAGATGAACCCAGTAAATTCCAGCCTACCAAAAATAATATCAGTTAATTCTAAGAATACCTTTAATTATTTTTATGATTGATGAGGTATCCTAATTGAATCTATTAATTTGACTTTAACATATCCTCCTTGTCTTCAAAGGAATGTTTTTGAACATAAACACAAATGTGGCTTTAAATACTTCCAAAAGAATTCACCTTTCATTCTATAGGGAGTCACTGAAAAAAAAAAAAAAAAGCATTCATAATAGCTGATTATCAAAATGATGTGCATTGTCTATGGGCTCTGTCTTAAGTATGCTTAAAAATTCACAGAAACCATGGACATAGAGCAAAGGAAAGCCAGAACAATGTATGAATTAATAAGTACCAATACAGAGAGAAATTGTAAACAGGAACCAAAAGGAAATTCTAGAGCTGAAAAGTAAAATAAATGAAAGGGTCATTTTTTTGTATCCAATCTGCCAATCTCTGTCTTTAATTGGTGAATTTATTCTATTTATATTTCAAGTGATGACTGATAAAGGACCTACTTCTGTCATTTTGCTATTTGTTTTCTATATATCTTATATAGTTTTTGGTTATCAATTCCTCCAATAATGCCTTTTTTCATGTTTGGCTTTTTCTAGTCTGTCATTTTGATCGCTCTTCATTTCCTTTTCTGTTTATTTTTAAATTATTTTCTTAGTGGTTACCAAGTGGATTGCACTCAACATCCTAAATTTATAACAATCTATTTTGAGCTAATATGAACTTGGCCTCAATGTTGCATATTAACTCTGTTCCTAAACATGTTTGCTTCCTCTTTATGCCATAACTATCATATATTACATCCCGTTACATTGTTCGCCCATTAACATATATTTATAATTATTTCATGAATTTGTATTTTAAATCATGTAGGAAACCAAAAAGAGGTGGTACACACTAAAAATACAATAATGCTAACTTTCCAATTATAAAAGGTAGAGTCTTTTTATATCAATCACTCATGTTTTGCAACCAATTAACAAAACATCTAATAACAAACAGCACAATCTATTAGAATGAAAGGATAAACTGACAAAGCTACATTATGATATATTTTTCATAATTTCTAGTCATTAATAGATTAAGTAGTTTAAATATTCATAAGGTTATAAAATATGAATTGTATAATAAATAAATATGATGTAACAAATAAACACTGGAATTTTTATACTAACTTTATAACAAGGTAGGAAATAATGAGAACAAAAGATTCCCTTTACAATAACAGCAATACTATTTAATCCTTAGAAATAAACAACAGAAGAAATGTACAGAACTCAAAAGAGGGACACTGTAACACTTTATTGAGGAACATAAAGGAAGAATCAACTCAATGGAAAGATGTAAAATTATTACTGGTTAGAAATATTAGTTTTCAATTTCCCTCATATTAAGTCACGATTTCATGGAAGTCCAATTAAAATGTCAACTTTTTTGGAACTGGAAAGAAATGAAGTTCATTTGGAAGAATATATGCAGTAGATTAGACAAGGACATTTTTTTTTTAATAATAGGGAAGGTTGTTGTCCTTGTAGATTTCAAAATACATTAGAAAGGTACATTTTTAGGAATTGGCTGAAATAGATGGATAAATCAGAGGAATATATTAGATATTTCATAAAGAAACAAAGAGGTATTGACATTTGGTATTAATTTATTTAGAAAGTATTTATTGATCTTTTCCTGTTCACCCATCACTCTTTAGGTACTGGGGATAGAGAGGTTGAATAAGATGAAATCACTCCCCATGTGAAACGTATGATGATAAACAGGACAATAAACAAGTTTATAAATTAATACATGAGCTCAGCAGTTTGGGAAATAAAATTTAAAAAGTTTGGGAGATGGTATAGAGGCAGGAACTCTCAGTTTGACATGTACATACTAAAAAGTGACTGCACTTGGTTTAAACAGTAAGTCAGATAAATGGCAATTCTAAGTCCCAACCTTAGAAAGATACTTACTGTTTCCTAAAGTATGGAAACAAAGGAGGGGATTTTCAAATTATCAGTGATAAATGGAAAAGGAAAGAAAAGAAAAACTGACATTTAATTAACAGGAGGTAGAAAAGTTAAAAGTTAATATGTGTGACATCCATTCCTTTATTATTTATTTATTTCTAGTTTTTCACAGGTCGGGGGACTCTACACTTTCAATTATTTCTACCACGTTTCATATTTTAGCAATCAAAGGTTAGTGGGTGATGTCAACAAGATGGTGGACTAGGAAACTCCAGACCCTGTTTCCTCCATAGAAATACCAAATAAGCAACTACAGATTGACTAAAGTCTTTATAGGATCTCTGTAAACCAGTCAAAGATCTACAGCAACCAAGCGATCCCCCAGTCAAGAAAAAGCTATGTCAAAAACAGTAGGAAATTCTGTAGCCCTTTTGCTCACCCTTGGTGCCCTCCTTCCTTGGAAGAGGTATGGCTTCAAAGCAGCAGCCCAATTCCTGTTTCCATCTATTGGACTGAAGAAGCAGAGCAAAAATTGTTTACAAGTTTTGGTTGGCCTGTGGGTTGTTTGAGTAACAGCAGGTTTCTGTTTTGCCTGACTCAGAGCTCAGTTGAGCAGAAAGCTTTAGCTCTCAATCTGGACATAATGGAAGGCAACAGAGAGCATCATGACATGTAAAAACTGTAGGGGACTGCAGACGTGTGGATGCCTGGGGTCAAGAGATTACAAGTAGAGGAATACAATAGAAATTCTAAGGCCTCAGGAAGAAGCTAGGATGAGATGTTTTGGGATATTAAGATATTTAAAAGCAGTGGGGGAAATAAAAAATTTTTAAGCGTACACATAGACTAAGAGAGGACACATCCCAAGAAAAGACCATAGAAGACCTCAAACCTTCATTCACCCTGGGCTGATCCTAAGGCTCAGGGGTGCTCTGAACGGTAAAGGGCTTCCATGTCGCTCTTCGAAGACTGGGACAGATGGGCATTGTTTTCAGATGCCTAATTTTTAACAAAGTATCAAAAAGCATACAAAAAAAACAAGGAATCCTGACTCATTCAAAGGAACAAAATAAATGTCCAGGAATCATTCTTGAAGAGATACATGCATCAGCATTACTAGACAAAGACTTTAAAAGAGCTGTTTTTATGCTCAAAGAACTAAAGGGAAACATGAACAGAGAAGTACATGAATTCAGGAGTTCACTCAATTTTATTTGATGAAACAAGAAACTCAGATGTCAAGGTAACCACAATAACATACCAAGGCAGTGTTATTACCCAGCCATTAAATATTAAAATCCTTCAATGCTCTGTCCCAACTTCTCTGTTTGTATGCCCTACACAGACAGGAGAATTTTTTCCACATCCAGAGCTTCAACTATCATTTATATGCAGATGCCTCACAAATTTGTCTTCAATTATCTTCATGAGATCAATTATTTCATGCCTCAATGTCCCCTCAAACTTGACACATCCAAGACCAAATTCATGATCGGTAACCCCGTAAGTGGTTATTTCCCATCCATCCAACAAGCAAGCCATAAAATCAGGAACTTCATTCTCCTTTACATTCCATATCCTGTTATAAGCTCCCTGTACTTGTTGCCATCACTCATCTCATTAGCGCTTGACAATCATTTCTGTGGGTATTAATGTCTGTCTCCCACACTAGAGTGCACATTTCAGTTGAGCAGAGACTGTTTTTTCTCATAATCCTATTCCCAGAATATATCATAGTGTGTGCTCTTTACATGGGTGTTTAGTAAACATGTGTTGAATAAATGTATCTTTAATCTGAACTCATAGTTGGGAAATAAGTCTGATAAGAAAAATGTAAATGTAATTCCTCTCCTCCCTACCTGTGTGAATATGTGTGTTATTCCCTAAGCAGAGTTAGTGGGTTTCAGTTTGACACTCACCTTGAGAGTTGCTGTTTTCACTTCTGAGTTTTTAGTTAAGCATCATTTTGTACATTTACCTGAATTTCTTGAACGTTTTCTAACTTGTCTAGTACAGTTGTTCCTGTATCTTTGACCTCTCATTAATACTGACTGATTCAAATATACTGTTCAATTTCTTGTGTGGAAAATAATCAATACTTAATGCTCACAAGTCAGCAAGTGGAGGCAGAGGTCCTAAGGATGGAGATGAGGTTGAGGAAATGGTGGAGTTTGTCCCAGGATGCCACTCTGGATTCAGGTCCTGCTTGTGCTACTAGCTTCAAATAAGTTCACTTAACTCTGAATCTGTTCCTGCATTTCCAAAAGCAGATGCAGTATTAAAAATACCTGTAGAACAAAATTGCTGTGAGAGTTATATTGAAAAATGTCTCTGCAATTCGTTTTTAAACTGGACAATGACACAAATGTACATAATTGTCCTAATGTGAACAGAGCTGGAGTGAATCCTGTAATAGCAATAGGTGCGTGGATATTCCCGGCAAAGGCTCACAAACAGTGGGTAGATTTTACAGTGCATTTCTATCTTGTTCTTGAACGTGTTTTTGAAGTGAATAGTGTGGTGGTTGAGGCAAAGTCAAACATGTCTTAAAGAAAAAAAGAAGGGAGGAGTGCTTCCAAAATCTTGTATTCCACCAGTCAGTTTGGAGTCTGTATTTCTACCACGTTTCAGCTTCCCGGGAATCCCAAATCCCCCATCATGCCTCAACTCCCCTCTCTTAACTACCTGATTCAGTGAACGCCAGCGGGGGCTACCAAGTGCCGGCAGGTCTCCCTCCCTCCGGTTTTGTGGTTGTGACTAGCGAGCATGCTCACTGTGAGGTCAGGCCCCCTGCAGGCTATTTAAGGCTGGGCACTGAAGCACCCCTCATACCAGGCAGAGCGGGACTGGCTCGTGCCTTCACTAGACCTGGTGGCTAGTGTCCCCCCACCTTCCGACCGAGAGCTGAGTGCCCGCGTTCCAGAGAAGGGGGACGAGACGTTGCTCAGGAACCATGCACATCCCATTGGTCTTACTGAGCGTTTTCTTCACCTTGATATTCCTTCTCTCCAAATGGTGGCTTGAGGTAAAGTGTACTTGGAATTAGGTGAAGCTAGATGAATACGTGAAGGGTGGGACAGCGGGGGGGGGAATGTGTAAGAGAGTAGAAAGGTAGTAAAATAGTAAAGTGTAAGGGATGGTCAATTCATTCCTCTGTTTCTCCTGAGAGCCTTCACGCTTCCCTCACATTGGCAGACCATTCGACGGCCAGGCTCCGTCATAAAAAGCTCCTTCGCTAAGTGACACTGTCAGCTTTTCACCCCCTTGAAGAGCTGAAAGTGCCCACTCCCTACCACTACCTCCCCCTTTAAGAGTGTGTACCTTCTCTATCTGTGGCTTCTACTGCCCCTTATGTCACTGCTTGCCCTTTCCCCCTGTATTTTCCTTTTCAGCCATCTTTATGAGAGCGTTTTGAGCATTCACAAATAATTCAGGTCAAAATGTGGGTTTCCTGGTGATATTTAAGGTTGCAAGTGAGTAGTTTTAGATATGGGTCAGACACGGTAAAAAGGCCTACTAGACTGCTCAGAAATGTGAGCCAAGGCTATAGCATGTAGGCATTAAAAGGCTGCCTTCGTATTTTAGTGTACTAATTCAACAGATTTTTTAATCTCTGATTCTTAGGGGAGGACAGTCGGTCACTTTGGTAACCAAGACTCAGCATATTATTTGGTAGTATTAGAAATTGCTAAACTCAGTAAACTACATATGTAAATGTCCTTCCCTGCCAGAGACACACTGATGAAATACCCGCAAGGTCAACTTCTCTCACCGCCATAGGGCCGTCCTCTTCTGCTGGGTCAATTAACAGCAGTACTGATAAGCTTTCACTCAAGAATGTCTCTCGGGATAGTTTAAGTAAGTATTCTCGTTCAAGAGCCACGCAGAAGCAAGTACTGACAGGCCTCAAGATGATGCGATACAAGCTGGCTAAACTAGAACAACTCCTAGTTACCAGGGGTTTAAATGTTCCATCAGTTAGCTCGGCGTCCACCGACGAGCTTACAGACTGTACTGATGATGAAGGCACTCATTAAACGCACTCTGAGTGGATTCATTTAATTGTATGTGTTTATACCAAATAAATTATTGTTTAGAAGGGGAGGGGATGCCAAGTCAGATACAAAATCCAGACATTTACCAATTTGCCTACTCACATTTAAGGAATTTATTATATATAGGTTGCTAATACATATTACTGGGGAAGGAATGAAAACGCAGTAGAGAAAGAAAAACAGTCCAAAAGCTTTTTTTGACATAAAATACAGTAAAAATATAGTTAAAATAGTGATTTTAATTTCACTCAAGTGTGAAAAACAGTTTTGTCTAATGATTTACAATACTGAAGATGTCTCCAAGTTTGCATTTGATGGGATTTGATGGGAGTTTTCCCCATTATGCAGAATACTCTTTCTTAACCACTGTTGAATCTGAGTGATAATAAGAGCAATCATTGAGCCCCCTAAAATATGCTAGGCACTGTTGAGATCTGTACTTTACAAGCTTGTGAAGGGAGTCACACAAACTCGTTGTAGTCAGCTCTTGAAGGGGACTTCTTCCCCATCACCCCCCACACCTCCATCCACAACAATTAGATATTATTTCAGTAGAAGTGTGTGTGTAAATCTTCCCAGAATTGCGAGCCACCTATAGAAAATTGTATGCCTTTTTCTATTTGGTGAAAAATAGCACCTCAAGTAGCACCAAAATATCATGGCAGAATGCATGTAATGTATTATAGACTCACGTTAAGAAAAGGTAGTCTAAGGTCTCATCAGCCATCTATTTCAAGTAATATTTTATAAGCTCCAGTATAACTAAAGAATTAACAATCTGTTGAAGTTCACTAACATCATTTGACCTGCCCTCAAAGAAAACCCTCAAAATATCTAACATGAGTTCATTTAATCTACACTTGACCCTTGAGCGATAGGAGGGATGGGGGTGCTGACCCCCTCCCACCACAGTTGAAAATCTGCGTATAACTTTTTTGACTCCCTAAAAACTTAACTACTGATAGCCTATGGTTGACCAGAGGCTATACAGGTAAATGAATAGTCGATTAACACATATTTTTTATGTTTTATATATTGTCTGCTATATTCTTACAGTAAAGTAAGCTAAAGAAAATATTTTCTCATATTGTCCAAAAATTTCTCAAATCCCCCCAAAATTTTCCAATATATTTATTGAAAAACATCTGCATATAAGTGGGCCCATGTAGTTCAAACCCATGTTCAAGGGTCAACTGTATATGTACATAAATCACTGAGATTGTTTAATTACAGGCCTACCTACTTATCTACCTTCATGCCCCCTCCCTCCCAAAATAAATTACCAGTACAAGTTAAAGAAATACCTAATCCCTTACTCTAACCTTCAATCAAAAGGAAGAGGAAAAGGAATTTAAGATGTATAGGAAGTTGAGACAGAAATATTCCTTTGAATCCTCACTTGCCAGGAACAAAAAGCCAGCAGTACTGTATATAGTTTTTAAACTTTTTTGAGTCACAGATCCCTTTGAGTCACAGCATTCTGATGAAAGCTATGGACTCTCTCCCTAGAAAAATGCATGCACACATACATATAGAAAAAACAATGCAGTAATTTCAGTTTCATACATTCTGTGAAGTCCAGGTTCATAACCTTAATAGCTTAAAAGTTTCTTACATATTTAGGCAATGTTCATCACCCTAGGCTGTAATGTTTAAACCAGTTGTCAATGATATATAATCAGTGTGTAATCCTATTCATAATACAACATGTTTTCATTACCTTTTGTGAGGAAACTGGGACATAGGACTTTCTGATTTGGCAATCCTCACTCTTAACAAGTTTGACAAGCTTATTTCCAAAAGTATGCAAATAAGTTATCACTTGTAAGTAGTAACTTAACTCAAATAAGGCAAAATCTTTCTACTTGTCTGTTAACTGCATATTGCAAACATAAGATCTTACTTAGATTTGACTGAAACCATTTCTTCATTGTTTCTTGTTATGTGTTTTATCTGAAATTAAACCTAGATTACAGAGAGTATAACCAACTACTCTCAATTTTATGAAACACCGTAGAAATTAGATGGATCCTATTTATCTTCCAAATATAACCTAAGTAAGACATTACATGGGGAATGAAGTGCTCAAAGCTTCTGGATTCCATTTTCTAGATGTATCACTTACTGCCTATAGGATCTTTATGTTTCTTTCTTTTTTCAATATTTATAAATGAAGGACATAACCACTAAGTTCACATAGAAAAAGTAAGCCATTAACACATGACGTTTTCAGACATATTGGATCAGAAGTGTTAAACTACAGTCCTCATATTATACACATTGCCGATTTTTTCTGTATATGTATGGCATTTCTAATTGAGACCTTCAATTTTAACACATTTTTAAAAAATATACTGATTTATTTTCCCCAACTCTATGGAAAAAAATGACTGCACACTAAGAAAACATAAGCAAATATTTAAAAACTTGTACAATAGAAAATATAACTGTTTTCTAAATAACCATCTCAAACTAAAGCCTTCAATATATTAGAAAAATATTATGGTGATATTTACAAAAACGTTATTATGAAGTAGAGACAGCTATGTGTGTTATACAGATAAATATACTAAAGAGAAATATAATAATCACATTGCTACACATTAGATTTACCTTTTTATATTACATTCCTACTTAAATGGGAAAAAAGCTTATACTAGTATGAACAGAGTATATACATTTTTTCTACTCAATCAACATACAAATAAATAATATTTTCCTTCATTCTAAAATAATCACATCATGCAACCATGTATTTTTTAAAATTTCATCTCATTCTGGTAATCTACTGCCACTAATAGTAGGTATTTCATGGTTAGTCTCTTTTTTAGGATCTACCATGTCTTTATACCTCTCCCCACGCTGTCTCTCCAGGTATGGGCCCCAGTTAGAAGCTGCTCTGCAGGAGCTTACAACGCGCTGAAGAGAAAAAAAAAGGAAAAAAGAAATCTTGTTTTGGAACTTAAGTGCTACAATCTGGAAACAAGCAAATATCAAAAACTGTATTTTCATTTTAGAAAGTCATTTCTTTGCTAAACAAAATGGAATTAAGAACCAGAAAATAAATGAAAAGTGATCATCTAAGCTCTCAATACACAGTTTATTAAAAAAATTATACTCAAATTTAACTAACTAGCATGACGGTTTGGTGAGGATCTAAACCACTGTATATCTGGGAAGTTTCAAGAATCAAAGAAAGAGAGCTCCAGGGTCCAACCACAGATCTGGAATCATTCATGAATGGGCTTGGGAATTTATTTAAAACCTGACTCCTTAACCTGCTTGTCACTGTCCTAGTGACTTGTCATAATCAACACCAGCCCCTAGGCCTCCGTGGGAGAAGGACGACTCAGCTCTAGGCTGGGTTCAAGATAATGTACTAGGCTTTCCCCAGTCTAAATACATTAGGACATGTATTATAATCAAACAAGCTTTTAAAAGTGAAGATTACCGATATAAAGCAAAAATGTCATCTGCTCTGTGTCATCTTCAGGAACAGCTCATTATAGGTGTAAACGTCATAACTTTTATGTGCTCAGTAAGCACTTTAATAGGGCCTGAGGATACAGCAAGCAAGACAAGACTGTTCCTTGAAGGAGCTTGTGGTCTAGTGCAGAGAGGCACAAACATATCCACAGTATATATAATACAGTGTTATGCACCTAGTAATGGATGATAGTCTCAGGTAGGTATAGAAGAAGCCTGGAGGAAGGAGTGATCAATTTGATCTTATGTTCATAATCTCATATTACCACCCTATGGGGAAATTAATCTTCACTTTGAATATAAGTACTTAATATAAAGCATAAATAAAATGAATTTAATGTGCTTACTTGGAAGATGTTCCCTTTAGCTTGAATTATTTTTATGATAGCCATAATTGGAATCCAGATAATGCAGAAAATAATCATACACCAGCCTAGAGCAACCCCCGACTCAGGGTATGGAATTTCAGCATAATCGGGTCTATGAAATTTCACTAGTGACCAGGTCAAAATTGCCTGGGAAAGCAAAATACGAATAGACAATGCTAAAAATGAGATTCAATTGCACTAGTGATTTCAATTGCACTAATGATTAGCAATTTATGCCACTCCTTAGAAAAAATTTATGGAAAACAATTGAAATGAAAATGCATGCAAGCAACCAGAGAAGCAGGTAATAGCCAGAAGATAACAATACTAAATGAACCAGCCTAAATAACTTGTGTCTGGCTTTGAACAGATTCTCCCAAAATTAGCACCTCATAAATATGTCTATAAAAGATATAAATACTTGTCCAACATGTATTTCAGCAAAACACTTTACCAGAAGATGTGTCAGATTGAAAGGAAAATAATGTCTGAAATTTTCTTATTGAACTTCTAACTTTCCTTTATAATTGCATGGTTTTATTTGTAAAGGAATGCAGGAAACACCCTAGACCGAGAGCCACCCAGTTTCCATACCCTAAGGGGGATGAAACTCGTGGGGACGAAACTCGTGACAAGACGTTAAGGGATGCTCGTGCAAAGGTCAGGCAAGCGGCGGGTCCCCGTTTCAACTTTATTGGTTAAAGCATGGGGTGTGTTTTAACTTCATTAGTTGTGGTGATGTATGGGCGTTGGTGTAATGGCTGTGGAAATCCTATATAATCTATACCTAAAGTTGCTTGGGGGTCGACAGCTCAGACTCGACCTGCGTGTCAGGGGAGGTGCTGTCGGCCCCAGCTAGCTGGCTGAATAAAGACTTTGCTTGGATTTACATCTCCGTGCCTGCGTGGCTTGTTCTCTGGAGAAGCCCCGGAGTCCCGAACCCTAACATTTTGGGGGCTCGTCTGGGATCCGAGCGACTTCCTGGAGAACAAGGGACGGCTGGAGGCAAGGTCTGATTGTCTGGATGGGGCAGTGTAATTCGAGGGTCGCCCCCTCGTGTCTGCATAAATCCAGTATAAAGCGGGAGTCGCCATCCCGTGTCTGGTCTCGGGTTAGTGATCCCGAGTAAGGAAGTCCGGGTTGGTAGTCCCGGCCCCCAGGTTAGTGACCCTGGCTGAAGCCCAGGTAACCAATCCTGGCCCTAAGGTCCGAGTGATTCGGCCTTAGGAAGGGAAGTCCGATCGGCAGGAACCTGGCGCGCGAGGAGGAAAGGATCGAGCTCGTCACCCTGCGGCAGTCCGAGTGGACGCCTTTCGGGAGAATCACAAGAGTTTTTGAGGATCCTGAAAGTGGTGAGTGTGGTGCGCACCAGAGTGAGAGAAGGACCGGTCCGAATGAGTGCGATCAAATGTGGTGTGTGTGTTTGGTGTTATTGTTGATTGTTTTATTGTGTATTGGTTTATATTTCCTTTTGCGCTTTTCCCTTTAAGTTTCTCTTACTCTGAGGCTCTCCTGTTCATGTTCTCTCCGTTCCTCCTTTCTGCCACTAAATCATTCCCCTGCGGGCACGGGTCGGGCAATTAAGAGCCATTAGGCCGCCCGCCGCTGGAAGACTCCCATGACAGGATAAGGGGGTCACAGCGGCGAATCCCAGATAAATTCGCGTCCCCCGCAGAAGAAAAAACTGTGCAACGACAGGCACCCGTCCACAAGCACATACGCCAGTCATCATCTTGTTTAAAGTGGCACTTCTACTTTTCACCTTTTGTCTTCCTTGCATTATTCACCATGGGCCAGACTCAGGCTACTCCTAAAGGTCTGATCCTTTCCCACTTTCCGAAGGTCAAGGAACAGGCCCTAAACATGAGTCTTAGTATCAAGAAAAGTAAGCTTGATACCTTTTGTTCAGCTGAGTGGCCCTCCTTTGGAGTAGGCTGGCCGACCCAGGGGTCTCTTTCCCTGGACCTTATTGGCAAGGTCAAAGCCGTCATCTCCCAGCCAGACTCTGAGGGCCACCCTGACCAGCTTCCCTATATTCTTGTCTGGGAAAATTTGGCCAAGAATCCCCCTTCCTGGCTGAGGCCTTTTTTGGTGGGGAAATTTCACACTGACCCACTAAAAACCTCCGTCTTAGTTGCCCCTGTCATAGAGGAAGATCTAAAACCCCCTGATCATAGGGCCAGAAACCCTGTGCGCCCAATTGCGCTGCCTGTTCTCCCTGACAGTTCCCCCCTCTACCCCCCTCTGCCGATTGAGTGGCCGCCGCTGTATGCAGGAGAAGGGGGTGAAGCTGCCGGAGGGGTAGAGAATGAGGTTGGGGAGCCCAGCAGGGATCTGGCAGCCACAGCTTCCCCAGACTCTTCAGCAGGAGAAGGCAGGAGGCCGGAAACAGCTGCCTCACGCTCTCCCGCCCTGGCTCCACGCTGGGCGCCAGGTAGAGTGGGGGGAATGCAGTTGAGGCCTCGAGGGGTGAGGGAGCAAGAAGGGGAGGCCCCATCCTCCACCTCAGAAGAAGCGGTACCGGTTCTGCCTGTGCGTGCCATCGGTGCAGGCGGTCCGGGCGGAGCTCAGCAATATCAGTATTGGCCCTTTTCATCTAGTGACCTTTATAATTGGAGGACTCAGAACCCTCCCCTCTCGGAAGACCCCAAGTGTCTTATAGGTCTGGTAGAGTCCATTATGTTCACCCATTGTCCCACATGGGACGACTGCCAGCAGTTGGTCCACACCCTCTTCACAACAGAAGAGCGAGAGCGCATCCTCAATGAGGCCAGGAAAAATGTCCTCGGAGAAAATGGAAGACCTACTACCCTCCAGCCCATCATTGACGAGGCGTTTCCACTTACACGCCCAAACTGGGACTTCGGGACTGCAGAAGGTAGGGAGCGTCTCCGGGTCTACCGCCAGACTCTGATGATTGGTCTCCAGGCGGCCGCCAGATGGCCCACTAACCTAGCTAAGGTAAAAACTATTGTTCAGGGAGAAAAGGAAAGCCCGGCCGCATATCTGGAGAGGCTGTTTGATGCTTACAGGCAATATACCCCCATAAACCCAGAGGCAGAGGAACACAGATCAGCTGTAGTCCTCTCATTCATCAACCAGGCAGCCCCCGATATCCAGAGGAAACTCCACAAGCGGGATGACTTAGGAGAGATCTCTATTAGAGAAATGCTGCAGCAAGCGGAGAAAGTCTTCAATGCTAGAGAGACTTCAGAAGATAGGGAAGAAAGGCTGAAGAAAGAGAAATGGGAAGTGCAGGAGAGAAATAGGAAGGAAGACAGAGAATTTCAGAAGAGGGAGAACAAGAAGCAGAGAGAGGAGATGGCTAGGATATTCTTAGCTGGAGTAGAGGGGAGCCCTAGATCTCCTCGAAGAAAGGGACCCCGCCCATCCCGGCTAGGACGAGATCAGTGCGCCCTGTGTAAGGGACATGGGCACTGGAAAAGAGAGTGCCCCAAAAGGAAGGAACAAGGAGGAGGGAACCCCGTTAAGACCCTGCACCTAGGAGAGGAGAATTGACGGGGACGGGACTTGGCACCCCTCCCCGAGTCCTGGGTAACTGTGTGTGTGGAGGGGACTCCTATTGGTTTCATGGTAGATACAGGGGCACAGTATTCAGTTCTCAACCAAGCCCATGGTCCCCTAAACCCAAGACACACAAGTGTAGTCCAGGGAGTAATAGGGTCCAAGAAATGTGCCTGGACTACTAATAGAAAAGTGGACCTAGGAAGACATCAGGTCTCTCACTCATTCCTGGTTGTACCCAAAAGCCCCGCACCATTACTGGGCAGAGACTTATTGACCAAGGTCGGGGCGCGCATTCATTTTGAACCTGAAGGGATAAAGATCATGGACAGAGAAGGGCAGTCCCTACAACCTGTGCATATGCTAACCCTATCCCTAGCCGACGAGCATCGCCTGTTTCAGGCAGATCAAGAAAAGGGGGGCCAGGGAGAAATAGACTCTTGGTTGCAGAAGTTCCCTTCTACATGGGCCAAAACCGGAGGAATTGGTCTCACCAAACATCTGCCTCCAGTTGTTGTTCAGCTCAAAGCCGCGGCCCTGCCCATCCGAGTCCGGCAGTATCCAATACCGGAAGAGGCTAGGAGAGGGATAGCACCCCATATCCACAGACTGTTAGGGGCTGGAGTCCTTAAATCTTGCCAATCTGCATGGAATACGCCCCTGCTTCCAGTAAGGAAGCCTGGCGGCAGAGAATACTGACCGGTGCAAGACTTGCGAAAGGTTAATGAAAGGATCGAGGACATCCACCCCACAGTGCCCAACCCTTACACCTTGCTCAGCCACCTGCCACCCTCACATGTGTGGTATACTACTCTGGACCTGAAAGATACCTTCTTCAGTATTCCCCTTTCTGATGTTAGTCAGCCTTTGTTTGCCTTTGAGTGGCAGGAACCAGGGGGAGGAAGAAACGGGCAGCTTACCTGGACTAGACTGCCACAGGGTTTCAAAAACTCTCCCACTTTATTCAATGAAGCCGTAAGCCAGGACCTGGAGCCCTTTCGCAGGAGCCACCCCCGTGTGACATTGCTGCAGTATGTGGATGACTTGTTGCTGGCCACAGAAACCCGTGAGGAGTGCGAAGAAGCCACAGGGAACTTGTTGGCTGAACTAGGCAAACTGGTATATAGAGCCAGTGCCAAGAAAGCCCACATCTGTCAAAGGTCAGTGATCTACCTGGGGTACAAAATATCTAACGGAGCCAGGTGGCTAACGCCGTCCATGAAACTAACTATTCTGACTATCCCCGTCCCTTTCTCACCCCGGGGAGTGAGGGAATTTCTTGGCTCAGTCGGGTTCTGCAGGCTCTGGATTCCAGGGTACGCAGAAATAGCCCGACTGCTATATGAGGCGACCAAAGAAGGGCAGGGCTGGCGATGTACTCAAGAACAACAAGAGGCTTTTGACAGACTAAAAGAAGCTCTCCTCCGGGCCCCGCCTTATCTTTGCCAGACCCAGAAAAACCCTTCATCCTGTTTGTAGATGAAAAGAAAGGAGTGGCTAAAGGAGTCTTGGCTCAGCAGCTAGGCCCATGGAAAAGACCTGTGGCCTATTTGTCCAAGCAACTAGACCCCGTGGCCTCCGGATGGCCACCTTGTCTGCGTATCCTAGCAGCCATTGCTCTACTGGTAAAAGAGGCAAACAAGCTCACTTTTGGCCAGAACTTGGGAGTAACAGCCCCACATACTGTGGAGGGGATCCTCAGGCATCCTCCAGGAAAATGGATGACGAATACAAGACTCACCCACTACCAAGGGCTCCTACTAGATTCTCCACGGATTGCCTTCTCCAACCCTGTGACCTTAAATCCTGCCACCCTTCTGCCGGACCCAGATCTGTCGACCCCCATCCATGACTGTAGAGACATCCTCTCTGGAATTATCCAGATGCGAGCAGACTTGAAGGACACACCATTACCAAACTGTGAGCTAAATTGGTACACAGATGGGAGCAGCTTTGTGCAGGAGGGAGTCAGGAGAGCAGGGGCAGCAGTGGTGACCCACAAGGGAGAAGTAGTCTGGAGCGCAGCCCTGCCCCCTGGCACCTCAGCACAGAAGGCGGAACTTATTGCTCTCGCTGAGGCCCTGGAGAGAGCAGAAGGCAAGCGGGCCAACATCTACACAGATAGCAGATATGCCTTTGGCACTGTCCATGTCCACGGTGCCATTTACCGGGAAAGAGGATTCCGCTCCGCAGAAGGAAAGGAGCTGAGGAATCTACAAGAAGTCCAAAGATTACTGGCTGCTATCTAAAAACCGAAGGCAGTAGCAGTTATACATGTACCGGGCCACCAATCAAAGAAGTCGCCTGAGGCCATCGGCAACAAACATGCTGATGCGGAAGCTAGGAGGGTGGCCCTCTCGGACTCCCTTGTACTTGCAGCCCTCGAGGTACCCATACCTGAACTGCCCGTCTTGCCACCCAAACCTGAGTATTCCCCTCAGGATCTTGAGTGGATTAGGAAACAAGTCTCGGGTAAAGTGTTGGAGAAGAGAAATTGGAGTAGGGACCAAGAAGGTAGATTGATCCTGCCAGAAGCATTAGGACAATACATGCTTGCTAATCTGCATAAGTCCACCCATCTAGGCTGGAAAAAACTGCTCAGCCTTTTCCACTCTGCGCAGTTGGTGTTTCCCCACCAGAATGAGGCAGCTCGTCAGATCACGAGAGAATGCAGCAGCTGTGCAATGCTGAAACCAGCCCCAAGAGGGCCCCACCTGACAGGTACTCGGGAAAGGGGGAGGGCTCCCGGGAGGAGCTGGGAAATAGACTTCACTGAAGTAAAACCAGGGAAGTATGGGTACAAGTATTTGCTAGTTATGGTAGACACCTTCTCAGGGTGGGTGGAGGCTTTTCCAACCAAGCATGAGACAAGCCAGGTAGTAGCAAAAAGATTAATTGAAGAAATTATCCCCCGATATGGGGTCCCTGAAGCCATAGGTTCAGATAACGGCCCGGCTTTCGTTAGCAAGATCCTGCAGGGACTGGCCCCGGCTTTGGGGGTAGATTGGAAGTTACATTGTGCTTATAACCCGCAAAGCTCTGGGCAAGTAGAGAGAATGAATCAGACCTTGAAGGAGACCCTTTCTAAATTAGTATTAGAGACTGGCGGGGACTGGGTGACCCTCCTTCCCTTAGCCATCTTCCATGCTCGAAACTCCCCCTATGTACATGGTTTAACTCCATTTGAGATAATGTATGGGGCTCCTCCACCCATAACTCAGCAAGTACAGCTTTCTGGGGCAGGGGACCCGGCCCCTGACTACCTGAATGTGTTGCAAGCTCTCGCTAAAATGCAACATGAAATCTGGCCCCTGATTAGAGCATATTATGAGGGCGGGAAGTTTCCGAGCCCAGAACATGGCATAGTCCCTGGGGACATGGTGTGGGTCAAGAGACACTGAGTGAGGACACTCGAGCCCAGGTGGAAGGGACCTTACGTTGTATTGTTTACCACCCCCACTGCCCTCAAGGTAGATGGTATCGCTCCCTGGGTGCATCACACCCACGTTCGGAAGGTCCTGCCTCATAAGGATCCAGGAGTCCGTGAGGAGGAGTGGAAGGTGCAGCAGCATTCGGCAAATCCTCTAAAACTACACCTAAGCCGAAGATGAAGGGGATCCTGCTGATAAGTGCCTTAATATGGACTTTCGAGGGAACCACATCTGTGAAGCTGATTCCAGAACCTGCAGGAAGACTGGGTGTGGGTCTGTCCGGGTTAGATAACCCCTTGTGGGAGATGGTGCAGGCAGTAGCAGAAACTCTAAACCACCCCACTCCCTCCTTCACTGATCCCTGTTGGTTATGCTACCCAGGTTCACCCCCCTTCTATGAGGCAGTCGGGATAAATGGCTCCTACACTATCAACGACTCCTATCCCACTCCTTGGGACAGGGGACCAAGGGGACTTACAATCACTCAGGTCTCAATCGCTGGTACGTGTGTGGGCACAGTCCCTACGGCCCAGAGTCAGTTATGCTCCTCCTATAATAACACCACGTGGGAGCTGGAAAAGTGGATTATACCCTCCTCGGGTTGGTGGCTCTGTTCAAAGGCAGGCCTCACCCTGGCCCTATCCATCCTTGTGTTCAATGCTAGCAGTGAGTTTTATGTGCTTGTGGCCATTCTACCTCGCCTAATATATCGTTCTCATGAATCCCTCCTTTCTTTTTGGGAAGAAGCACTGATCCCCCACTGGAGAAAGAGGGAGCCTGTTACTGCCCTGACAATTGGGGACCTCTTCTCCCTAGGGATAGCAGGGGCAGGCACTGGGGTCGCAGCCCTTGTAACTTGGGAACAGGGGCTTACAGCCCTGAGGCTGGCAATTGATAGGGACCTAGAACAACTCCGACAGACAATGTCAGACCTGGAGCAATCCCTCACTTCCTTGTCGGAAGTGGTTCTACAGAACCGAAGAGGCCTGGACCTCCTGTTCTTAAGAGAAGGTGGGCTGTGCACAGCCTTAAAGGAAGAATGTTGTTTCTATGTAGACAAAACAGGTGCAGTAAGAGACTCCCTGGCCAAACTGAAGAAAGATCTAGAGAAGAGACATAGAGAATATGAAAGTAGCGAAGGATGGTTTGAGTCTTGGTTCAAATACAAACCTTGGTTCGCTACCCTCCTCTCGGCCATTGCAGGGCCATTGGTCATCCTGCTGTTGCTGCTTACGATTGGCCCATGCATAATTAACAGGCTTGTTAGGTTTGTGCAGGAAAGGATTGACACTGTCCTACTTTTAGTCCTTCGTCAAAGGTATCAGGCTCTAGATGCCGCTGTGGAAGATTCCTCAGTTTAGTCAAGAAAAGGGGGGAATGTAAAGGAATGCAGGAAACACCCTAGAGCGAGAGCCACCCAGTTTCCATACCCTAAGGGGGATGAAACTCGTGGGGACGAAACTCGTGACAAGACGTTAAGGGATGCTCGTGCAAAGGTCAGGCAAGCGGCGGGTCCCCGTTTCAACTTTATTGGTTAAAGCATGGGGTGTGTTTTAACTTCATTGGTTGTGGTGATGTATGGGCGTTGGTGTAATGGCTGTGGAAATCCTATATAATCTATACCTAAAGTTGCTTGGGGGTCGACAGCTCGGACTCGACCTGCGTGTCAGGGGAGGTGCTGTCGGCCCCAGCTAGCTGGCTGAATAAAGACTTTGCTTGGATTTACATCTCCGTGCCTGTGTGGCTTGTTCTCTGGAGAAGCCCTGGAGTCCCGAACCCTAACATTATTCTGTGCCATAAACTAGCCCAGCATATTGATCCATTCAGAGAATGTGAAGTACCCTTTAGTGAACATGCTTTGCTCCTTATTAATTATTTTCACTGTACAGAGCACCCCTTACTCTACACCCAAAGCACACACACATTCACACACACTACTGGTGCATATTTACCAAAACACACTTTACTTCCAGCCTCTTAGAAAAAAAGCAAGCCCAATGTATGCATGGGTAAAATGGTGAAATCTGATTCTTAATGCTGAAAGCACTTTAAAGCCAAATATTAAAAACGTTTTTTAAAAAACCTTCTAGAAGTGTTTCTGCATTAAAACTAATCATTTAGAAATCTTCAAAGCAAACAAAACAAAACCCTCAAATCACCTAGTAGTTTCTCTAAATTTAGCTCTTGGTTTTACTAAAATCAATGAGAAAACAGAATGCAAGAACCTTTATAAGAGACACATGTTAGGGTCTAGGACTCCAGGGTTTCCCCAGAGAACAAACCACACGGACACGGAGATGTAAATCCAAGCAAAGCCTTTATTCAGCCAGCAAGCTGGGGCCGACAGCACTTCCCCTGACACGCAGGCCGAGTCTGAGCTGCCGACCCCTAGGCAACTTTAGGTATGGATTATATAGGGTTTTCACAGCCGTTGCACCGAAGCCCGCGCATTTCTACAACCAATAATTTTAAAACACATTCTATATATTCTATATTTTAACCAATGGAGTTGAAACGACAACGCCCCGGTTACCTAACCGCTTCCCGTAATCTCTAGCTCACACAAGCGTGTCTACGTGACTTATCATGGGTTATGTCCCGAGGCTACTGCCCACCTCTGGTTATCTAACTTAGGGCAGGCGTGTTAGCTTTGGGCAGTTTCTACGAAAACTGGGTGGCTCTTGCTCTAGGGTCAAGTTAAGTTTTATTAGTTCTTTTTCCTAACTCTTGATGCTCCCTACACTCCCTTACATTTCTCCCCTTCTCCTTGTAACTATTTCAATCATGAAATTAGAGGTCATCTGTTTGGTAGTGCAATAAGGGAAAGGCACAATATGAAAGGCGCAGTTTTTGAGGGTTGGTTGTCTTTGTCCAGCTGACGTGGTTATCTTGGAATAGAGTTTTTGAGAACAGAGCATGGGTCAGCTAAATGGCGTTGGTGTTTCTGGACGCGCACCTGGTCACTTTAGGGGTTTTCTGGTGATTTTAAGCCAGAGAAGATTCTCAGTAGGTTGGACTCTCTACGCAAGATGGTCGTCAGCTGTCTCGCTGAGACAACGGGTTTCACATGAGATGCGTGGATCCAGGCGGCAATCCTGTCAACTTTGACTGCTGTTGGGGTGGTCAGTAACACTAAGTAGGTCTTTGAATATTAAAGATAATTTCTTTCCTTGATTTCTCTCTGGGACACTGGCGCCTTGGTTCAGGTGCATATCAAAAGATTGCATGCCCAGCCTCTAAGGTGGGCTGAGATATTGTCTATTTGCTAAAGAATCTTGCTTTTTACTATGCCGTCTACAGCCAGGTCTGCATGCTAAGTCAATTGCTCACCTTGCAAAATTACCTAGTCAGATCTGAAGGAGGAAAGACAGCACACAGGCCCGGGCCTTCTAGTATGCTAAAGCGAATCTCATACAAGCATAACAAAACATGTGCTATTCCTCTCTATCTGGGGAACATTAACTGATCTCACTGAAGAATGATTCTAGAGCTTAATGTCATTATTGAAACAATACTTTTCTCTAAAATCACCTTCATTTTTATTAGAAGTAACTAGGTTAAGAAAATAATTAACAGCTGGCTTGATTATTTGCACAAGTGCAGCAAGAAGAGCAATTGATTACACAGGCTTTTTTTAAATATGCTTTGCTGGAACTTTTTGTAAGGAATTTCAGATTGAATTTTTAAAGGCCTCTTGAGGCCAGACAGCCAGCCAGACTTGCCATCAGGCTTTGCCTGCAGTACTTGTAGATTTGGATGAATTCTTCTCTTCTCGAGGTCTCTGCACCTGCCAGGAAGTGACCTTCTTTACTCACCTGGTAAGGCTGCTGGGAACTCTGTAAGCAAGGTACCAGGCCAGTTCTTCCAAGGGGCTTTGCTGGCTTTATAAAGTCAATCTTAGTTCTTTAAAGTTGTTTACATCTGAGTCCATGCACATGTCTCTCAGGTATGACATTCCAGTCACAGCTCTGGCAGTACAACCAGTGTTCTTAACTAGTCTTCTCACAAGGAAAGCAGATTCTTATTGAACTCATGCAAATAAACATACTGCCATGGAATACAAAAATAGTCACTGAAAGTTTTTAAACTCTGGAGGGATCAGGTAGAGAGAAGGATGTTTCAATTCTGCTTATAAAGATAGTTATTTACTAAACTGTTGTCAGCTTAAGAGAACAAGCTTAAAAAACTTTATCAGCAACATTTGAAACAAAAAGACACAAAACTATCTTCTTTAGTTCACTTAATCTTATGTAACTAATACCTGTTCTGCCAAAATTTAGTTCTTTACTAGTTTAGGAATAATAAAACAGTGACTATAAATGGCAAAAGACTTACAAATGACAATGGTTAAAGATCTGATGAGAGCTTACCGTAAGACAGTTGACATAAGGAAATTCTGATATTTTTGTAATACAAAACATTCAGTAACAAAATTTAGTATCATTCTCTTTGACAGTGCTTTCCTGGTAAATATATATATATCAGATAAATAAGCTAAATTAGTCAAATACTTTATCTAATGAGACAAACAAACATAAAAGCACCTTTTCGCATTTAATTTTTTTAGAACTGTCTATTATTACACATTTATTGTCTATATACTCAGCACAGTAAACGAGATATCTTAAAAAGGTGGGGCAGCAGGGGAGACTGCTGCTGTCAGTTATTAAAGACAATATATAGAAAGTCAAAATAATTCTAGGTTACCAAGCATTCTTGAGAGAATGGTAGCAGATGGTAGATTCTTCTGCTTTCATCTTCAGGAGGGGAAAAATGCTACAATAAGAATTCACATTTAGCTGAAAGAACTGTCCAAACTCAAGGCAGAGTATAATATCACCAGGCATACAAAAGACTTGTTAGAGATACATACAAAGAATGACTATGGCTATAGTCAAATTCAACTTAAAAGTTTAAGCAGAATCTCAAATTTAAATGTCTCTTTCTTTCACACAGATATTCAGATCTGACCAGAAATATGCTTTGAGATGAAAGATCAGGCATTTTACGTCTTCATTTAGGGATTGAGAAATGATGACCTTTGGCTTTCTAACTAGCCATTTCATTCATGGCGTCAATAGTGGGTTGTGGTGACATGGAAATGTATGCTGGATATTTGGATAGTTTAAATATTATATACAATCAATAGCTTACAAACAGTGAAAATAATAAGAACATAACTCAGCATAAGTGTCCAAGACCAGATACAAAAAAAGCAGAGAAAGTGCTTAAGTCTACAGGTCTTTCTTGAAAGCTTCAAGACTGTTTTACTCTTTAATAGTAGATAGAGTTTTTAATAGAATTTGCATAGCAGTTTATAAGATCATTTGCATTAAAAAAATATGGAGAGTCCTCCATGTTTTTTTTTTTTTAAACATACAAACATATCCACAGCACATAAATTAAAGAAGAAGAGCTGGTGGTTCTCAAAACAATCTATTATAACCTTTCTCAAAAGTGGTCACACGTTTGTCCATCTAAACTTTTACAGTGAAACCTGTTTTTCTGGGAGAAACATAATCTTGTCGAGATTCTACACAGTTTAATTTTTTTTTTTTTTTTAATAATTATTTTTTATTGAAGGGTAGTTGACGCACAGTATTACATTACATTAGTTTCAAGTGTACAACACAGTGGTAGAACATTTATATACATAATTCTAGGTTCCAGCTATCACCCTACCAAGCTGTTACAATATCTTGACTATATTCCTTATGCTATATATTACATCCCGGTTACTTATTTATTTTACCATTGGAAGTCGGTCCTTTTTTTTTTTTTTTTTTTTTTTTGTTTTTTTTTTTTTTTTTTTTTTTTGTGAGGGCATCTCTCATATTTATTGATCAAATGGTTGTTAATGACAATAAAATTCTGTATAGGGGAGTCAATGCTCAATGCACAATCATTAATCCACCCCAAGCCTAATTTTCGTCAGTCTCCAATCTTCTGAGGCATAACAAACAAGTTCTTACATGTAGAACAAATTCTTACATAATGAATAAGTTACATGGTGAACATTACAAGGGCAGTCATCACAGAAACTTTCGGTTTTGCTCATGATTTATGAACTCTAAACAGTCAGTTCAAATATGAATACTCATTTGGTTTTTATACTTGATTTATATGTGGATACCACATTTCTCTCTTTATTATTATTATTTTTAATAAAATGCTGAAGTGGTAGGTAGATACAAGATAAAGGTAGAAAACATAGTTTAGTGTTGTAAGAGAGCAAATGTAGATGATCAGGTGTGTGCCTGTAGACTATGTGTTAATCCAAGCTAGACCAGGGCAATAAAACATCCACGTATGCAGAAGATTTCTCTCAGAACAGGGGGGGTGAGGTTCTAAGCCTCACCTCTGTTGATCCCCAATTTCTCACCTGATGGCCCCCCTGCGACTGTGCCTGTCTTAGGTTGTTCCTCCCTTGAGGAATCTTACCAGTCTCTGGCTAACCAGTCATCTTCCGGGGCCATACAGGGAAATGTGAAGTTGGTAAGTGAGAGGGAAGCCTTATTGTTTGAAAAGGTTAGCTTTTTAATTCTTTGCATATTTATGCCCTGTGGCTTCTATGCCCAGCATTTGTCTTGAGGTATCTTTACCACTTGGAAGAATTATGATACTCGGTAAATTTGATATGAGGCACGAATTCTATTTAAGGGTTGTAATTAGGAAGGAAGAAGAAAAGCTATACAAGTAGCAGACGGAAGAAAACCTGGGAAGATTGATTATTTCTTTGACATATCTTCTTGTAGAGTAACTTCAGCATGGATAGGTTTTAAGCTACTACTTAAATTGCGCGCACACATTAACATAATAGGAGAATAGTTACATAACCAAAGCATATCTGTAATTACCAGCCATCTCCAGTGAAACCAAGAAAACCAGTTAGGCACCTTAGGCATTTGTGAAAACTTATCTATGATATGGTGGATATTGTCCAACTGCACTTGAACAGTCTGAGAGAAATCAGACAAATTAAAACAACCCATTCCTGGGGACTGTTCACATGCCATATGTTCTTTTAACAGTAAATAGTCTGTAGTTGTAAGACTTTGGAGCGCTACAATTTGCACTTCTCCAAATTCTTGGTTGAGTTCCAACAGTATAGATCCAGTCAAATTTGTTGTTTTACTGTATGCACAGGCCAGCTTAGATACCTCCTTCCTCATTCCCATGGCAAGTCCAGGAACTGGTGGGATGAGTGCATCTACAGCTGTAGCAGTGCGTGGATCTTTGTTGGGGTTTTTTGATGATCATCTTCTGGCATGAGTCTTCCCGAGAGTGCTGATGTTGTAAATTCTTTTTCATATCGTATCTTAGTTCATTTTCGGAGTAGCCAAATTAGGCTTTGATCCTCTGTATAAACACAAACAGACCCTTTGCCTACACTTTTATATGCCCTTTATACCCTTGTGTAGAACTCTTTGGAGGTTACCACACAGGAACTGCCCTTTTTTTTTTTTTTTGCTTTATTTTGGTATCACTAATCTACACTTACATGACGAATATTATGTTTACTAGGCTCTCCCCTATACCAGGTCTCCCCTATAAACCCCTTTACAGTCACTGTCCATCAGCATAGCAAAATGTTGTAGAATCACTACTTGCCTTCTCTGTGTTGTACAGCCCTCCCTTTTCTCCTACCCCCCCATGCATGTTAATCTTAATACCCCCCTACTTCTCCCCCCCTTATCCCTCCCTACCCACCCATCCTCCCCAGTCCCTTTCCCTTTTTTACCTGTTAGTCCATTCTTGAGTTCTGTGATTCTGCTGCTGTTTTGTTCCTTCAGTTTTTCCTTTGTTCTTATATTCCACAGATAAGTGAAATCATTTGGTATTTCTCTTTCTCCGCTTGGCTTGTTTCACTGAGCATAATACCCTCCAGCTCCATCCATGTTGCTGCAAATGATTGGATTTGCCCTTTTCTTATGGCTGAGTAGTATTCCATTGTGTATATGTACCACCTCTTCTTTATCCATTCATCTATTGATGGACATTTAGGTTGCTTCCAATTCTTGGCTATTGTAAATAGTGCTGCCATAAACATAGGGGTGCATCTGTCTTTCTCAAACTTGATTGCTGCGTTCTTAGGGTAAATTCCTGGGAGTGCAATTCCTGGGACAAATGGTAAGTCTGTTTTGAGCATTTTGATGTACCTCCATACTGCTTTCCACAATGGTTGAACTAACTTACATTCCCACCAGCAGTGTAGGAGGGTACCCCTTTCTCCACAGCCTCGCCAACATTTGTTGTTGTTTGTCTTTTGGATGGCAGCCTTCCTTACTGGTGTGAGGTGATACCTCATTGTAGTTTTAATTTGCATTACTCTGATAATTAGCGATGTGGAGCATCTTTTCATGTGTCTGTTGGCCATCTGTATTTCTTTTTTGGAGAACTGTCTGTTCAGTTCCTCTGCCCATTTTTTAATTGGGTTATTTGTTTTTTGTTTGTTGAGGCGTGTGAGCTCCTTATATATTCTGGACGTCAAGCCTTTATCGGATGTGTCATTTTCAAATATATTCTCCCATACTGTAGGGATCCTTCTTGTTCTATTGATGGTGTCTTTTGCTGTACAGAAGCTTTTCAGCTTAATATAGTCACACTTACTCATTTTTGCTGTTGTTTTCCTTACCCGGGGAGATATGTTCAAGAAGAGGTCACTCATGTTTATGTCTAAGAGGTTTTCGCCTATGTTTTCTTCCAAGAGTTTAATGGTTTAATGGCTTACATTCAGGTCTTTGATCCATTTTGAGTTTACTTTTGTATATGGGGTTAGACAATGGTCCAGTTTCATTCTCCTACATGTAGCTGTCCAGTTTTGCCAGCACCACCTGTTGAAGAGACTATCATTTCGCCATTGTATGTCCATGGCTCCTTTATCAAATATTAATTGACCATATATGTCTGGGTTAATGTCTGGATTCTCTAGTCTGTTCCATTGGTCTGTGGCTCTGCTCTTGTGCCAGTACCAAATTGTCTTGATTACTATGGCTTTATAGTAGAGCTTGAAGTTGGGGAGTGAGATCCCCCCTACTTTAATCTCCTTTCTCAGGATTGCTTTGGCTATTCGGGGTCTTTGGTGTTTCCATATGAATTTTTGAATTATATGTTCCAGTTCATTGAAGAATGTTGCTGGTAGTTTCATAGGGATTGCATCAAATCTGTATATTGCTTTGGTCAGGATGGCCATTTTAACGATATTAATTCTTCCTAGCCACGAGCATGGGATGAGTTTCCATCTGTTAGTGTCCCCTTTAATTTCTCTTAAGAGTGACTTGTAGTTTTCAGAGTATAAGTCTTTCACTTCTTTGGTTAGGTTTATTCCTAGGTATTTTATTTTTTTTGATGCAATTGTGAATGGAGTTGTTTTCCTGATTTCTCTTTCTGTTGGTTCATTGTTAGTATATAGGAAAGCCACAGATTTCTGTGTGTTGATTTTGTATCCTGCAACTTTGCTGTATTCCGATATCAGTTCTAGTAGTTTTGGGGTGGAGTCTTTAGGGTTTTTTATGTACAGTATCATGTCATCTGCAAATAGTGACAGTTTAACTTCTTCTTTACCAATCTGGATTCCTTGTATTTCTTTATTTTGTCTGATTGCCGTGGCTAGGACCTCCAGTACTATGTTAAATAACAGTGGAGAGAGTGGGCATCCCTGTCTAGTTCCCGATCTCAGAGGAAATGCTTTCAGCTTCTCGCTGTTCAATATAATGTTGGCTGTGGGTTTTTCATAGATGGCCTTTATTATGTTGAGGTACTTGCCCTCTATTCCCATTTTGCTGAGAGTTTTTAACATGAATGGATGTTGAACTTTGTCAAATGCTTTTTCAGCATCTATGGAGATGATCATGTGGTTTTTGTCTTTCTTTTTGTTGATGTGGTGGATGATGTTGATGGACTTTCGAATGTTGTACCATCCTTGCATCCCTGGGATGAATCCCACTTGGTCATGGTGTATGATCCTTTTCATGTATTTTTGAATTCGGTTTGCTAATATTTTGTTGAGTATTTTTGCATCTACGTTCATCAGGGATATTGGTCTGTAGTTTTCTTTTTTGGTGGGGTCTTTGCCTGGTTTTGGTATTAGGGTGATGTTAGCTTCATAGAATGAGTTTGGGAGTATCCCCTCCTCCTCTATTTTTTGGAAAACTTTAAGGAGAATGGGTATTATGTCTTCACTGTATGTCTGATAAAATTCCGAGGTAAATCCATCTGGCCCGGGGGTTTTGTTCTTTGGTAGTTTTTTGATTACCGCTTCAATTTCGTTGCTGGTAATTGGTCTGTTTAGATTTTCTGTTTCTTCCTGGGTCAATCTTGAAGGTTATATTTTTCTAGGAAGTTGTCCATTTCTCCTAGGTTTCCCAGCTTGTTAGCATATAGGTTTTCATAGTATTCTCCAATAATTCTTTGCATTTCTGTGGGGTCCGTCGTGATTTTTCCTTTCTCGTTTCTGATACTGTTGATTTGTGTTGACTCTCTTTTCTTCTTAATAAGTCTGGCTAGAGGCTTATCTATTTTGTTTATTTTCTCGAAGAACCAGCTCTTGGTTTCATTGATTTTTGCTATTGTTTTATTCTTCTCAATTTTATTTATTTCTTCTCTGATCTTTATTATGTCCCTCCTTCTGCTGAACTTAGGCCTCATCTGTTCTTCTTTTTCCAATTTCGATAATTGTGACATTAGACCATTCATTTGGGATTGCTCTTCCTTTTTTAAATATGCTTGGATTGCTATATACTTTCCTCTTAAGACTGCTTTTGCTGTGTCCCACAGAAGTTGGGGCTTAGTGTTGTTGTTGTCATTTGTTTCCATATATTGCTGGATCTCCATTTTGATTTGGTCATTGGTCCATTGATTATTTAGGAGCGTGTTGTTAAGCCTCCATGTGTTTGTGAGCCTCTTTGCTTTCTTTGTACAGTTTATTTCTAGTTTTATGCCTTTGTGGTCTGAAAAGTTGGTTGGTAGGATTTCAATCTTTTGGAATTTTCTGAGGCTCTTTTTGTGGCCTAGTATGTGGTCTAGTCTGGAGAATGTTCCATGTGCACTTGAGAAGAATGTATATACCGCTGCTTTTGGATGTAGAGTTCTATAGATGTCTATTAGGTCCATCTGCTCTACTGTGTTGTTCAGTGCTTCTGTGTCCTTACTTATTTTCTGCCCGGTGGATCTATCCTTTGGGGTGAGTGGTGTGTTGAAGTCTCCTAGAATGAATGCATTGCAGTCTATATCCCCCTTTAGTTCTGTTAGTATTTGTTTCACATATGCTGGTGCTCCTGTGTTGGGTGCATATATATTTAGAATGGTTATATCCTCTTGTTGGACTGAGCCCTTTATCATTATGTAGTGTCCTTCTTTATCTCTTGTTACTTTCTTTGTTTTGAAGTCTATTTTGTCTGATATCAGTACTGCGACCCCTGCTTTCTTCTCACTGTTGTTTGCTTGAAATATGTTTTTCCATCCCTTGACTTTTTGTCTGTACATGTCTTTGGGTTTGAGGTGAGTTTCTTGTAAGCAGCATATAGATGGGTCTTGCTTTTTTATCCATTCTGTTACTCTGTGTCTTTTGATTGGTGCATTCAACCCATTAACATTTAGGGTGACTATTGAAAGATATGTACTTATTGCCATTGCAGGCTTTAAATTCGTGGTTACCAAAGGTTCATGTTTAGCCTCTTTAGTATCTTACTGCCTAACTTAGCTCACTTATTGAGCTTTTATATACACTGTCTGGAGATTCTTTTCTTCTCTCCCTTCTTGTTCCTCCTCCTCGATTCTTCATATGTTGGGTGTTTTGTGCTGTGCTCTTTCTAGGAGTGCTCCCATCTAGAGCAGTCCCTGTAAGATGTTCTGTAGAGGCGGTTTGTGGAAAGCAAATTCCCTCAGCTTTTGTTTGTCTGGGAATTGTTTAATCCCACCGTCATATTTGAATGATAGTCGTGCTGGATACAGTATCCTTGTTTCAAGGCCCTTCTCTTTCATTGTATTAAATATATCATGCCATTCTCTTCTGGCCTGCAGGGTTTCTGTTGAGAAATCTGACGTTAGCCTGATGGGTTTCCCTTTATAGGTGACCTTTTTCTCTCTAGCTGCCTTTAACACTCTTTCCTTGTCCTTGATCTTTGCCATTTTAATTATTATGTGTCTTGGTGTTACCCTTCTTGGATCCTTTCTGTTGGGGGTTCTGTGTATTTCCGTGGTCTGTTCGTTTACTTCCTCCCCCAGTGTGGGGAAGTTTTCAGCAATTATTTCTTCTAAGATACTTTCCATCCCTTTTCCTCTCTCTTCTTCTTCTGGGACCCCTATAATACGGATATTGTTCCTTTTGGATTGGTCACACAGTTCTCTTAATATTGTTTCATTCCTGGAGATCCTTTTGTCTCTCTCTATGTCAGCTTCTATGCGTTCCTGTTCTCTGATTTCAATTCTATCAATGGCCTCTTGCATTCTATCCATTCTGCTTATAAACCCTTCCAGAGTTTGTTTCATTTCTGCGATCTCCTTTCTGGCATCTGTGATCTCCTTCCGGACTTCATCCCATTTCTCTTGCGTATTTCTCTGCATCTCTGTCAGCATGTTTATGATTCTTATTTTGAATTCTTTTTCAGGGAGACTGGTTGGGTCTGTCTCCTTCTCTGGTGTTGTTTTTGTGATCTTTGTCTGCCTGTAGCTTTACCTTTTCATGGTGATAGGAATAGTCTGCAGAACTAGGACGAGTGACGGCTGGAAGGACTTCCCTTCTTGTTGGTTTGTGGCCCTCCTCTCCTGGGAGAACAGCGACCTCTAGTGGCTTGTGCTGTGCAGCTGCGCGCAGACAGGGTTTCTGCTTCCTGCCCGGCTGCTATGGAGTTAATCTCCGCTGTTGCTGTGGGCGTGGCCTGGCTCGGGCAGCTACTCCAAAATGGTGGAGTCGCGTTGGAGCAGGAGCTGCTGGGAGGCTATTTATCTCCGTAAGGGGCCTCCCTGCTCCCTGCAGCCCAGGGGTTAGGGTGCCCAGAGATCCTGGATTCCCTACCTCTGGATTAAGTGACCCGCCCTGCCCCTTTAATACTGCCAAAAAGCACCCGCCAAAACAAAACAACGCCCACCAAAAAAAAAAAAAGAAAAAAAATTTTTTAAATTAAAAAAAAAAAAAAAGTTTTTAATTAAAAAAAAAGAAAAAGAAAAAGAAAAGGTGGTCGTTCGTTTTTCTTTATTCTCCGGTGCCAGCCTCAGGCCTCTGCTCACCGGTCTTTCTGCCCTGTTTCCCTAGTATTGGGGTCCCTATCCCTTTAAGACTTCCAAAAAGCGCTCGCCAAAACAAAACAGCAAAATGGCAAAAAAAAATGGTCGCACGCTTTTCTTATGCCCTCTGTCGCCCAGCCTCCAGTGCCTGCTCACTGTTCTTGCTGCCCTGTTTTTCTAGTATCGAGGGCCCTGCGCTCTGGCCCGGATGGCTGGGGCTGGGTGTTCGGCAGTCCTGGGCTCCGTCTCCCTCCCGCTCTGCCTGCTCTTCTCCCGCCGGGAGCTGGGGAGAGGGGCGCTCGGCTCCCGCGGGGCTGGGGCTTGTATCTTACCCCCTTCGCGAGGCGCTGTGTTCTCTCAGGTGCGGATGTGGTCTGGATATTGTCCTGTGTCCTCTGGTCTTTATTCTAGGAAGGGTTGTCTTTGTTATATTTTCATAGATATATGTGGTTTTGGGAGGAGATTTCCGCTGCTCTACTCATGCCGCCATCTTCCGCCCCTCCCCCACAGTTTAATTTTTAAGAATAAATTTTGGTTTGTTAACTAAGTGCATTTAATCAGCTGAAAAAAAAACTTTGTCACTATTCTGCTTAGGAGGATAAATTAAGAAAACAAATAATCAGTAACAACTTTAATCATTTGTTGGTTAGAGAGATTTTTCTACTTATAAAAATATAATTAATAAATAATTAAATTTCTCATGCCATACAATTGTTTTCAATAACAAAATATTTCAAAGGCAAATAAAGGTTACACAGTTGTTAACAAACTTTAGCTTTTAGTCTTTTTAATATTAAGATTTCATTAAAAAAAAATATTCTGGTAACTCACTGAGACTTTAAGCATGAGAAACTGCTTTGATAAAACAATTAGAGAACCCTTTGCAATCTTTCAACATTAAGAGCAGACTAACAGTTAAAGAAAACTGTTTTTTTTTTTTTAACTGGAAACAAAATTCTAATTTTGCTGTGTACTTGATATCAAGACTCACTTGCTTTAATTTCACATAGCAAGACTTTATCTGTAAGAATATAGTAATTTATTCTCCATTTGCCCCATGGTCTCAAGCACATAAGCCGGTGAGAATTATGCCTGGGCTTGCCTGGGGCTTGACTGAGTTTATCTCGCTTTATCTCTAAACATCCTGACCTTCTCCCAAAGCAACAGGCTGAGCGGATCTGACACAACAAAAGGCACCACGCTGCTGCACCACACTGCTCTCTCTTTTTGTCTCTGTCTCTCTGTCTCTCTCTAAACAAACAGCTGCACTTTAGAACAAAGCCACTTTCTTTTATCAAAAAACACATTCTTTAGCATGCAGACGAGTTTTCATTCTTTATACTTTCTCTTATTAAAACATACATCTTTTAGCATAGAGAAATGTTTTCCTTATTTAAGTAGTTTTTATTAGAACTTAAAATTATTTGATACTTTAGCTTTCAGTGAACACTGAAAAACAGGCCACTGTAAACTGTTACACAAGCATTCTTCATCTATGAACATATATTATTATCATTTTTGGAAATGTGTTTTACAACACAATTTCTCATTAGGCACAAAATATGTCTATATAACTTAGCAAACTTTAAAAATTTTGGTTACCACAAAAATTCTCAGGCTGTTTGCAGATATATATACCATTATACATTAATACAGTATTATTATTAAGATGTTTATTTGCTATACTTGTTTACTTATTTTTAGCAACCATGCCAGATTACTTAGAAAACTTTTACTAAACATTAGACAAAGTCAAGCTTTTCTTCATGCATCTTCTTGAAATGTTTAACAGGTAACATCAACTTAAATGACTTTAAGTAAACTTTGGCAGCTGATAACCACAAGGACATGCCCGCCTCAGGCAAACCCAAATTAGCATTAATCCTTAACATTTTTTTTATCAGATTTTCTGGAAGTTTTAGAATGCCCAATTTTCACAAGCACTTGTCTTTAAATCAATTTCATTAATACCATCCGGAGGTAGAAAGATATTTTCATTTACACACTTAGGTGGTCGTCTGAGTCTGACCCATTTCTTATGTCAACAAGACTAAAACAAACACGACAAACAACAAACAGGCGCCTACAGAGAAGAATCTGCCGCGGCCATGGAGGCAAAACTGAAACTGAGTTGAGGGCCTGTCAGACTGCAGCGGCAGCCGACTTTCCTCACAGATGAGGACCTTGTCCTCCAGACAGGGGTAAGGGACGTCTCCCAAGACCCTTGGCCGGTGACCTGCCAGCGCGTCCGCCTAAGTCAATGCTAAACACAAAACATTCTTACAGGTTTGACAAGAGACACACGGACACAAACACAGTAATACCTGGCCAGGGCAAGCCTCCGATCCTTGGCTTGTCGTTCCTCCGGGGGCGGGGGGCACGCGAGCCCGGGCGAGCCCACCTTTAGGAGTAGCCTGAGTCTGGCCCATAGTGAAAAATACGAGGAAGACAAAGGCAAGGGATAGAGATGCCACTTAAAACAAGATGACTGGTGTATGTGCTTGTGAACGGGTGCCTGTCGTTGCACAGTTTTTCTTCTTCTGCGGGAGACGCGAATTTATCTGGGATTCGTGGCTGTGACCCCCTTATCCTATCACGGGAGTCTTCTAGCGGCGGGCGCACTAATGGCTCTTAGTTGCCCGACCCATGCCCGTGGGGAATGATTTAGTGGCAGAAAGGAGGAATGAAAAGAACAGGAGAACTTCAGAATAGGGGAAACTTAAAATGAAAAGCGCAGAAAGAAATACAAACCGAAACTAAAACACAATATAACAATCAACGATAACACTAAACACACACACTACATCTGATCACACTCACTCGGACCGGTCCTTCTCTCACTCTGGTGCGCACCACACTCACCACTTTCAGGATCCTCAAAAACTCTTGTGATTCTCCCAAAAGGTGTCCACTTGGACTGCCGCAGGGTGATGAGCTCGATCTTTTCCACCTTTCGGGCGCCAGGTTCCTGCCGATCGGACTTGCCTTCCTAAGGCCAAGTCACTCGGACCCTAGGGCCAGGATTGGTTACCTGGGCTTCACCCAGGGTCGCTAACCTGGGGGCCAGGACTACCAACCCGGACTTCCTCACTTGGGTTCACTAACCTGAGACCAGACACGGGATGGCGACTCCCGCTTTATACTGGATTTATGCAGACACGAGGGGGCGACCCTTGAATTATACTGCCCCGTCCGGACAATTAGACCTTGCTCCAGCCGTCCTTTGTTCTCAGGGAAGTTGCTCGGATCCCGGACGAGCCCCCAAAATGTTAGGGTCTAGTACTCCAGGGTTTCCCCAGAGAACAAACCACATGGACACGGAGATGTAAATCCAAGCAAAGCCTTTATTCAGCCAGCAAGCTGGGGCCGACAGCACTTCCCCTGACACGCAGGCCGAGTCTGAGCTGCCGACCCCTAGGCAACTTTAGGTATGGATTATATAGGGTTTTCACAGCCGTTGCACCGAAGCCCGCGCATTTCTACAACCAATAATTTTAAAACACATTCTATATATTCTATATTTTAACCAATGGAGTTGAAACGACAACGCCCCGGTGGGAGTTGAAACGAGAACGCCCCGGTTACCTAACCGCTTCCCGTAATCTCTAGCTCACACAAGCGTGTCTACGTGACTTATCATGGGTTATGTCCCGAGGCTACTGCCCACCTCTGGTTATCTAACTTAGGGCAGGCGTGTTAGCTTCGGGCAGTTTCTACGAAAACTGGGTGGCTCTTGCTCTAGGGTCAAGTTAAGTTTTATTAGTTCTTTTTCCTAACTCTTGATGCTCCCTACACTCCATTACACACAGTCAAGTTTAATTTTAGAATTAGATCAATTCACTAACAATTACAGTAATTTAACTGCATTTCACAATTACCGTATTAAGAAACTACAAGAGAATGGATGGAATAGTGGAGTCTAATCTATATAACTTTATATAAAATAGACAATAACATATATCAGTTAATACTTTTGCATTTTAAAGTAAATCCAGTTGTCAAATTTATGTAATCAATGAAAATTAGCTAACTAAAATGTCTAGTTAGATGTTCTAAATTGATAAGGAGCTTATTTTATTATGGAAACTTGTCAAATGAGGAAAATAATATTTAGTAGCTCTGTCAAAGTCATTTCACAAAATTATGGAGCATCCAAATATTTTAATTCAGCACACCCAGTCCCCAACTACTCAGTATTTGAAACTGACCTTCTAATGTTAAAAAAATAAAACACCACCCTCTAAAGACAAACATGATACTTCAGGTGTGAAGCAAATGCAAGATCAAATTTTTTAATGGCTTTTCTAGGAAAGCCTTGGAGGCATGGAGACAATGAGAGCCAAGACACATCCTCTGTGAAGCTTTGCCACTTCCTCCCCAACCATTATCTCTAGTCCATAGGAATTCTCCAGCCCTTCAGTGTTTGTCCTTCCTCCAGCTACTGTCCTGAACTGTTATTTAAAGATATCATGTCTATATGTCATGGGTCTCCAACAAGACATCCTATTAACATAAACCACTGTCTGTATTGACACAGATGAGTTTCTTTCTTTCTTTTTTTTTTTTTGGAGAGCAAGGCAGAGGCCTTTATTTAGAGAGAAAGCTAGAGGACAGAGCTCCTGGCTCAGGCTAGGAGGGGAGAGAGCCCCGGGGTGGTGCATTGTCTAGGGATACAAAGGGCTAGGGATGTACACCTGCTAAATGGTAACTAATTGGGTTTTAAGATGCAATCTTATTTTCAAGATAGAATTCTTCCTGTTTTTACCACATGGTTTTGGGCTTGCTTGATGAGCATTTGGTCAGGAATAAGAGTGAAGCGTGGATCTCCTACCTTGCTGTGGTGAACGTGGGGTTCCATGAAATTGATGAAGTTAGAGGCACACAGAGAGCATGTAAAGGAAGTAAGGAGTGGCCCTGCCTCACTCAAGAGGCCAGAGTGGCCTGAAAAAGCAGGCTGAAAGTCAGAGAGACAGAGAGAGAGACACACACACTCCTCATAGATACCCGGTCAGGCTGTCAGGGTCTGATTCCAGACACACGGACCTTTGAGAAGCCGCTGAAGTGCAGCCTCAGCCTAGACTCTTGCAGTTGTCCATGGCTTTCCTTAGTCGCTTGCATCCAAGGAGAGCCTCTGAAAGGGAATCCTGGCCTCCACTCAGGTGACTTTCCTGGCTCCCAAGGGAGATGGGGGATCCACTGACGGAGACGCAGTGGAACCTTTCGCTCAAGACTTTCAGATCAGCAGCTGGGCTCGTCCCATTTAAGTGGCTGACAAATGCCTGATTTTGAGTGCCATAGACAGCTTCCTTGTATACGGAGAGTGAAAGAAAAAGGCAGGCTCAGATGCCAATACTCACCTCTGAAGTTATCCCGGATGAGCCCCCAAAAACGATGCCTGGGTTCTTGTTCATGGAGTCAAAGGATGAACTTTGCAAACACTCAAGGTAGGAGAGAAAGGCAGAGGCTTTTATTTAGAGAAAAAGCGAGAGGACAGAGCTCCTGGCTCAGCCCAGGAGGGGCAAGAGAGCCCCCCAGGTGCGTTTCTTTTAATAATTTCAGATAGACTAAATGCCTCCATAAAACGTGTACAATAAAACCTGAGTGTTGTTTCTTAGCTTTTATAGTTGTTGTTTCTATAGTTGTTATACTATAAGTTAGTATATTTATTTATTTTCATTGTTTTACTGAAGTAGTTGACATACAGTATTATATTAGTTTCAGGTGTACAACATAGTGATTAGTATATTTTGCGGTTAGTTTCAGGTACAAGTTTGTACCCTTTGACTGTTATGGAAAAACCTGAAAAACTTGGACTGGATCGCTGACAGAAGAATGAAATGGCACTCGGAGGTCTTGGAGTGTTGAGGTTTTAATTTTACACCAGTGGGCTCAGAGAAGTCATCTCCCAAGGTCTTAGCCCCAAACAAAGGCAAGGGGAGCAACATATATCTTTCTGCTTCCTTATCTGCAACATTTCTACATGCACAGCAAGCAAGCAAGCAAGGGGGAGTAAGTTTAGGGAGTGAGCTTAGGGAGTAAGTGCCACATCTTCATTCATCTGCTGACAGAGACAGGTTATTTCTGTGTCTTGGCAACTGTGAATAATGCTGCAATAAACTTGGGAGTACAGATATCTTTTCAATATCTTGTTTGCATTTCTTTTGGATATATACCGAGAAGTGGGATTGCTGGATCATACGGTAATTGTACTTTTAATTTTTGGAGGAGCTGCCATACATAGTGGCTGAATGAATTCACATTCCCACTGTCACTTTCTTTTTTAAAACCCTTCCACCCTGCCTCATTTCCCAACAAGCTCCATAGCATGACATAGCTGACTACGAAGAGCAAGGAAAGCCTTCCTGAGCTGCTCTTTGGACACCTCTCTAGTATCTTTCCAAAGCAGCTGTGCCCAGCATGTTATTCACCAGCAATTTTAGTGAGGTTCACAGGGAGCCACACAAAATCCACTGTTTATTATCCCCAGGCCTTTGCTCATGCTCTTCCCTCTGCCTTTCCAGCTCCTAGTCTCCTGGTCAGTTACTATTTGTTCTTCTTCATACCCAGGCTCTCTCTTCCAAGAGAATACCTCCTTTGTTCCCATAGTCCTCTGTGCAGACCAGCATACATCATTTTTGTTCATGTATGTGTTTTTCTCTCCAACTGAGACGAAAGCTCCTTAAGGAAAGAGACCCCATTTTACTCAGTGTTACATCTTAGCATACGGTAGAATCTCAGTAGGCATTTATTGTCTGAACTGAAGTGGAAACATAGAATGTAAAAATTTCTCTAAGTCAAGTAATGATGTATTGATTTTATAAAAATGAGAAATGTGCTTCATTAAAAATTTTTTTTCAAGGAATACATCAAAGGACAAAGAAGAAAACTGCAAGTTCCCCAGAGTCCCCCAACTTGGGGAGAGCCAGAATCTACAGATCCAGTGATGGAGACAGAATATAACAATCCACATACCTGAAATAATGTCATAAGAAAGAATACAGTTGGACTAGACATGCTCGATCTAACAAAACATATGAATTTTTATAACACTTTAACTTGAGAAAAAAAACTGAAGTGAATCTGCAGGAATATTCTGAACCATCCATGAACATTTCTGCACCAACCAATATTAGTGAGCTTTTAAAAGGGATTCAAACTCCCAGGCAGATGATCTGCAGTTGGCAAAGTAGTTAACAACTTCAATTATGGTGTAACTTTTGGATTGGTTAAGAAGTTCCCAAGAGGAAAGAAAAGTTTACTGAGAAACAAAATGTATTCAGTTAAGCAATGGGGAGTTTAAAAACAATTATTATTAAGAGCTTCACTGTTTTTTTAACTTTGCAAAATTGGTTTTTATTACTTTCACTCTTGGTTCAATAAAAAGCCTTTTAAACTGGCTCTTCTTAGATCTTAATAAGCTCCTTAAAAGTGATGCAGATATTTCTTAAATCCTGAAGTAAGCTTGCCACTGCATTCAGATGTGCCCATACAAAAAAATTATTGCACTCAATAGAATTTAACAGATGCACCTAATTAAGGGATTACTTAGGGGGAACTTCACAGAATGCAATGTAGAAGAATCACTGTCCCTGGTTTTTGGGAACTTAACAATTTGGTAGAAATGTCTCATTCATACTGTAAATATTTTTCACAAGAGATGACAATGTTCCTGGCACTGTGCAGTACACAGTGGTTGTGGTGTTTATATCACCCCAAGAGTAAACGGAGGTCACTTGGGACTGTTACAGAGCTCAAATAGCTCATCTGTGAAGTCTCTGCTATTATGGTAGCATCAATACCAGAGATAGGAAAGTCATGAACTCAACTAATTTGGATCATGTGGATAAAATGAGAGTTCCTGTGGCCAGGATTCTCACCTGGCCCTGGTTGACTAGCCCACTGCATACCTGTGGGCAATTTGACTCTATAAAAAGAGCTCCACCCAGTGCTCTGGGCACGACACTGTGGCAGGGTTGCAAGGCTGCAGGAGAGCAGCGGCCCAGAGGCAGAGACCGGCTTGCTGCATGCAGACTCGCTCTGAGTGAACAGGATTTTAGTGACTGACCTGCCACCTGGAAATAAAGTTGGGTATAACCCTTTCACCCCAAGAACGTTTTGCTGTCATTTTCTTTGGTCACATTGAATCCATGGCGAACTTGGCTAGGGCTGAAACCCATTGGCAAGACAGGTCAGTATTACCAAGATGCGTTAAGCTGCCTGGTCTCACAACTTCAGAGGAAATGGTTGTTTCTGTTTTAAGTAAACTGATTTTGGAATCTCTTTGAGGAATTCACAAGAAAACAGCTAATGCTCAGTTCTTCCAGACACAGCATTCTATTGCAATTGGTTTCCAAACCCTGAACCAAAAGGTCCTGCTTTTGTAGATGCTTTCTAGAAAGTGACCAATCGGTTAAGTGTCTGGACTCTGGAGCCAGGCTTAATTTCAATCCCCAAATCTCCCTTGATGAATTATGTGATCTTAGACTATATATAGTCGACTTCCTTGTGCTGTGGTCGGTCTCCTCATCTTTGAAATGGGGATAATAGTACTACCTATATAATAGTTTGAAGGTTAAATGAAATAGTAAGTGCTCTGTAATTGTTAACTATTGTATTTCCCAAGGGAAGGAATAGAGAGAAAAGAGGGCCATGGATAGAATATGATGAGTAAATGAGCAAACTTAAAGGATGGGAGGGTGAAGGAAAACCAGAGAAGTAGAGAAGAGGCAGAACTGGAAGGTATATAACATGAAAGAGACAGTCTCAAGAAACAGAAAACAATAGCTTCAGATGCTGCAGAGAGTTTAAGTTAAAAAGGCCACTGTATTTGGTAAGTAGGAGGTCCTTGCTGATTTTAAGGCACCAGCACCACTGGCTATGGCTTTCTTGTTATCTGGTTTGCCTTGAAGTAGTACAACTGTTAGCCTTTTGTGCTGTGGGGAAGGAAAATAGTTTTCCCTTTACCCTTCTAGGCTCTTGGCTGAGACTCCCCTATAAAAAAAAAAAAAACAAATTAACAGAACAAAAGTTCAGTAACATGTATATATCCTGTATACATGGGAAATAGGAAAACTGAGTACAGTCATCCCTTGGAGATATGGCAGGGTTGGTTCCAGACCACCATAATAAAGCAAATATTACAATATAGTAGCCAAATGAATTTTTGGGTTTTCAAGTGCATGTAAAAGTTACATTTACACTATAGTCTATTAAGTGCCAGTGGCATTATGTTTAAAACAAGGTAAATACCTATAGGGAAGATGGAAGTTCCCATGGCCAGGATGCTCACCTGACCATTATCTACATGCCCACTGAGGATGTGCAATGATGCAATAATTGGCCTACTGTATAGTCCCACATCTACACACATGTTGGCAATGAGCCATTGTAGTCTGTGTTGCTATATAAAGATCTCCACCCAGTGCTCTGCATAGAGGTGGAGGTGGAGTGTGGATTTCAAGCTTGCTGCATGTGGATACAGATCATGGATGTGGACAGGATTCTAGCACTCAACCGGCCACCATGAGAATAAAGTTCGGTATAAGACCTTTTACACACAACATTCCATTGTCATTATTCAGTCTCATTGAATGCAAAGTGAACTTGTCTGAAGCTGAAACCTTCCTGCACTACAATACCTTAATTAAAAAGTACTTTTTATGAAAAAATGCTAACTATCATCTGCGCTTTCAGCAAGTTGTCATCACTGATCACAGATCACCAAACAAATATAATAATAATGAAATATTGTGAGAATTACCAAAATGTAGCACAGAGACACAGAGTGAGCAAATGCTGTTGGGAAAATGATGCCAATATGTTACCAGGCCATGGCTCAGTTCCAAACTCAAGTTCAGCTGCTCATCCCTGGAAAGGCCCAAACTCAAGATACAAGTGTTGGTTAAAAGGAAGTTGCTTAATTCAGGAAGCCATCAACCCGGGAAGATGGTGGACTAATGTCCCAAGACCATCTACCAAGTGCCACTCAGAGTGAGAACATTTTAAAAGGGAACTTCATGGAATCAATGTCTTGCTAGCATCAGGAGACTGTTTGCTTCCAAACTGTCTTGGGAATGGAATGTCCTTATCTGTGGTTCTCAGGGGGCTCCAGGAGAAATTCCTGAAAACTCAGAAACATCTGGTTAGAAGGCAATATGTAGGAAAAGATTTCATTTATTACTTTGTTTCAAAATGGAATGAATTAGGCTTCATTAGAGCCTCTAACAAATAGATGCTTGACACAGGGCTGCCACAAAGCTTCAATTTGTAAAATCATTATATATGCAGAATGCAATAAAGTGAAACACAGTAAAATGAGGCATGCCTGTGTTAAAATTCATCCACATAAACTTGCAGATCTAATTGGCTTTATTGAGCAATTCATGAATTGGGCAGTACCCCCTTTAACAAGTAGACAGGTGCTCCAAGGAGTTGTATAAAATGACAGGATGGTGGGGGGCAAGTTATTAGCAAAAGAAAAGAAGGGATTGTTTCAGGTAAGGTCCCTTTCTCTTAAGGGGAAAAGCAGGGGGCCTTATAGTGCAGATTATGCCACCTTATTTTAGGGAAGATGGAGGGGGCTCATGTGACAGATTATCTTATCAATGATGTTGACCAGAAAATTCCTGACTGACTGCATTTCTGGGGAGGGTGAAACTGTAATTAGATTTAAGTATGAGGCCCTAGTTTGGTGACTAGGCCTAGCAGAAGTGACTCCATGTTGGCCCTGTGTCTGTCTTTTTAACACCTTAACTCCCCTAAATGACTCAAGTCACCACCTTCAAATACCACCTTCTGCTAAAACAAAGATGTTGGTGGGGAGAGGGGCAGTTACAGGAGATTACCAGGAAAAGTATAGTAAACAGGGGCATGGTTGTTATGCAGATTTAAGTTCCTGCCTTCCCTATTGATAAGAATCTCTACAGATTTAGTTATCCTCCTCTTCCTCCTACAGGGAGTAAGACACTCTTACAAATGGAAATGTCCCTTATAAATGTAAATGTCTCTTGCCAAATGGACAACTTTTACTCAGCTTTCAGAGCTTCTCTGTCTTCAGTTTATTAAAAAATAACCAGCCTAAAGTAATCCTTATGTCAAAGAACCATATTATGATGTGGGTAAATTGCAGAATTTCCAGAATCTCCCCCTGGCCTCAACCATTTACATATCAGTAGGTATTTACTGCTGGAGCCTCCTGCAGCCTTGGGGCAAGGGGTGGAGAGATAACGGCCATTCTCTCTTTCCCTCCATTTCTGGTACATAATTAGGCATCTGACAGTCACCAAGGACCTGCCAATGGAGTTCTTCCTGGAAGGGGTGGGCAGGAAGTAGAGAGTGCACCATGGGTGCAGAGCTTGAGCAGTAGCCAGAGGAGATGAAAGGGGTCAGGCTTAGCAAACAAATTCGAGTAAGCTGTTAGTAATAAAAAGCCTTTCTCCCCACCTGCTCTTTCCCTTGACTTATTTCAATTTCACCAGCTTTACAGCAGGACTCATACCTGGCCAGAAACACCCTTCCACCACATCTGGTCAGTTTTGAAAAAGACAAAAGCCTGTATAATGAGATGCTATCTGACTCCATAGCAAGAGATAAAACAGTGATTCTCAACTTCACATTTTCAAAATACCAGCACTTGCATTTTTTATAATAAAAATACAAACTCTCAGTAATGATGATTGTTAGGCGGAAGGCATCAGGGGAAGGGCTCAACCTGCTGGACAAACTCAGGCCTCCCCAAATGAGGTGAAGAGACCAACAGGTTCCGGTCCGCCCACATTCCAGAGCCTAATCAGATAACCCTCCCAACTAGAGCCCTTCCCCCAAGCTAAAGGATTAGTGGTAACCTTCCAGTACCTGGCTAAAGGCCAATAAGAGACCCCCACGTACCCTAGACAGCCAATCCTCGTGCCAATGTACACCTTTGCCCTCTCTCCCCCTGCCTTCTTTTAAAACTTGCTGCCTGCCCTGTTGGGTGTGACTTCCCTGGCCTGTGTTTCAGACCATGGAACATCACCCGGGGGTGCATTCAAATAAACTACCTGGCCCTTTGTTGCCTCTCTTCACCTGCTTACATATGGTGCCGAAACCAGGGAAGGAGTGTGAGTGTGGAGCCCCGACCGGCCACTGGTGGCTCCGCCCCCTCCTTCCCTGACGCGGGACCTCAAACTGCTCTCCGCTGAGTGGACTATTTTCGGGTGAGTCCCTCAGTTTCCCCCAGTCTGTTTCCATCCCTAACTCCATTTCACCTGGTCCATTAGAAATCGTATGTATGTCCAGGTGGGTGCATCCAGCCCCTTGGGCATCCAGCCCACCCACTGCAGGCATCCGGCCTGCCCCTGGCCCTGCGGTGCGGGAGACGTCCCTACCCCAGGCCCCAGGATGTCTGCAGGCATCCGGCCTGCCCCTGTCCCTGTGGTGGGGGAGACATCCCTCACCCAGGCTCCCAGGATGTCTCCCCTGACTTGGCGCGCTTGGGACGCTGGGCGCTCCTCTCAGCGGGATTAACTGGGGAGTGATGCAGACATAGGGGACCAACCCTCAAAAGCAGAAGTTCAGACCCCACTGTGTCACTTCTAATTTGGCTACTCTATATTTGTCCTGGGAAGTTTGCAAATAAAAGCTAGTCTTTCTTTGCTCTGAGGCCGGGCCTCAGTATCCCTTGGACAATCAATCTCACTGGCCCCCTGAGGGAACTTTGAATTTTAGCCTCCTCACCACCTTAATTAATTATTGCCACTGGAGCGGAGAGTAGAGTGAAATCCCATATGTGCAGGCTTTTTGGACTTTGCACTCCCGTCCAGACCTTTATGTTGTGTTCAATGACTCAGGTTCTCCTAGCTCGATCTCCAGTTAAAGACTGTCAGCCTCTTCCTCTGCTCAGTCCTTCCTTTTCAGATCTGCCGGAAAACCTCAGTCGCCCACCTCCCTCAGCTCGTGATCCCCTCCCCCTCTCTCCACCACCATCTTTAAGACGTTCTCAACCATGCCATTGTCCTGCTTTCCTCTTTGGCAGCTGCACCACCTCCTCCCCCTCTCCTTCCACCTGCACCACCCTCTTCCCCCACCAGAACACGCTCCTCCCGCCCTCTAGTTCCAGAAGCCACAGACAAGAAGCTGAAAAGAGGGAAGGCAATTGAATATCAGTGACTTAAGTCTTTATATCAGTTTGTCTGTGTATATGTTTTTGTGTGGGGGATGTTGCTGACTGTAGTCGTTGTATCTCAGTTTGTACATTTGTGTGTCTAGGTGTATAGATGAAAAATATTTTATTTAAAAACAAGTGCTTGTGAAAATTGGGCATTCTAAAACTTCCAGAAAATCTTATAAAAATGTTAAGCATTAATGCTAATTTGGGTTTGGCTGAGGTGGGCATGTCCTTGTTATCAGCTGCCTAAGTTTACCTAAGGTCATTTAAGTCAATGTTATCTGGTAAATCTTTTAAAAATAAAATGCTTAAAGGCTTGGCTTTGTCTAACATTCAGTAAAGGTTTTGTAAGTAATCTAGCATAGTTGCTAAAAATAAGTAAACAAGCCTAGCAAATAAATATCTTAATAATAATACTGTATTAATGTATAACAGTATATATATATGCAAACAGCCTAAGAATTTTTGTAGTAACCAAAATTCTTAAAGTTTGCTAAGTTATATAGACATATTTTGTGCCTAATAAGAAATTGTGCTATAAAGCACATTTCCAAAAATGATAATATACGTTCATAAATGTATCAATCTGAAGAATGCTAGTGTAACAGTTTACAGTAACCTATTTTTCAGTGTTCACTGAAGGTTAAAGTAATAGTTTTAAGTTCTAATCAAAACTACTTAAAGTAGTAAGAAAAACATTTCTGCATGCTAAAAAAGTCTTTTGATAAGAGAAAGTAACTTTGTTTAAAGTACAGCTGTTTATTTAGAAAGATATCTAAATGTAAAAAGGAAGTTGTAAAGAGTTTGTAGAAGAATTTAATATGGTCATGCTATATAAAATTGAAGCAAATGAGTCTCAGTGTCGAGTGCACAGCAAGATTAGAATTTTGTTTTCAATTAAAAAGACAAAGTTTTCTTAACTATTAGTCTGCTCTTAATATTGAAAGATTGCAGAAAGTTCTTCTAATTGTTTTATCAAAGCAGTTTCTTATGCTTAAAGTCTCAGTGAGTTGTCAGAGTCTTTAAAAAAATGAGATATTAATATTAAAAGGACTAAAAGCTAAACTTTGATAACAACTATGTAACCTTTATTTGCCTTTGAAGTACTTTGTTGTCATTCTAGTTAATTGGATAAGTATTGCTTCATAGCAACCTATAATCCTATTTAAGCAACTGCCTTAAAACTTTTAACAGCTTCCCAAAATCAAATTCAAAAAGGTGCTTTTACCTCTAGTTAACTCTGATATTTTCCAGAGGGCCCCTGGAACATGTCAGAAAAACTTTCTCATTGGAGAAAGTATTTGGCTAATTTAGCTTATTTATCTGATATATAATTACCTGCTTAATTACCTAGAAAGCACTGTCAAAAAGAATAATGCTAAACTTTGTTACTGAATGTTTTGTGTTACAGAAATATCAGAATTTCCTATGTCAACTGTCTTACAGTAAGCTCTCATCAGATCTTTAACCATTGGCATTTGTAAGTTTTTTATTATTTATAGTAACTGTTTTATTACTCTTAAGCTAGTAAAGAACTAGATTTCAGCAGAACAAGTATTAGTTACATAAGATTAAGTAAACTAAAGAAGATGATTTTGTAGCTTTTTGTTTCAAATGTTACTGATAAAGTGTTTTAAGCTTTTTCTCTTAAGCTGACAACAGTTTAGTAGATGACTGCCTTTATAAGCAGAATTGAAACTATCTTTCTCTCTACCTGATCCCTCCAGAATTTAAAAACTCTCAGTGACTATTTTTATATTTCATGGCAGTATGTTTATTTGCACAAGTTCAATAAGAATCTGCTTTCCTTGTAAGAAGACCAATTAAAAACACTGGTTATATTACCAAGGCTTTGACTGGAATGTTATACCTGAGAGACACATGCATAAACTCAGATATGAACAGACAGCTTTAAGGAACTAAGGTTGACATTATAAAGCCAACAAAGCCCCTTGGAAGAACAGGCCTGGTACCTTGCTTACAGGGTTTCCAGCAGCCTTACCTGGTGAGTAAGGAAGGTCATTTCCTGGCAGATGCAGGAACCTCAGAGAAGAGAGGAATTCACCCAAATGTACAGGTACTGCAGGCACAACCTGAGGGCAAGTCTAGCTTGGCTTTCTGGCTTCAAGAAGCCTTTAAAAGTCCAATCTGAAATTCCTTATAAAAAGTTCCAGGAAAGCATATTTAAAAGAGCCTATGTAATCAATTGCTCTTCTTGCTGCACTTATGCAAATAATCAAGCCAACCATTAATTATTTTCTTAATCTGGCTACTTCTAATAAAAATGAAGGTGATTTTAGAGAAAAGTATTGTTTCAATAATGCAGTCTTATCTATACTAAATCCCAATACTAGTCATTGAGATGTAAACTCGATCCAGAATTCCAGTCCCCCATAATGGCCTGGCTAATGCCCCTACTGGGCCCCTTAATAACAGTTTGTGGTTTACTCTTAGTTGCCCCTTGTGTCCCCAGATTCCTCCAAGAGTGGCTAACCCAGATGACCCAGGTCACCACCAACCAGATGTTACTTTACCATTACGCACCTCTTCCCACTGAGCCCCCTCCTTCGGCCTAATACCAGCCTCAACGCCCCCCCCATGACACCCCTTGTCAGCCAGAAGTAGCCAGATCAAGTCGTTGCCCATTATGACCAAAAGGCTGGAATGTTAGGCAGAAGGCATCAGGGGAAGGGGTGAGCCTGCTGGACAAACTCAGGTCTTCCCAAATGAGGCGAAGAGACCAACAGGTTCTGGTCTGCCCACATTCCAGAGCCTAATCGGATAACCCTCCCAACTAGAGCCCTTCCCCCAAGCTAAAGGATTAGTGGTAACCTTCCAGTACCTGGCTAAAGGCCAATAAGAGACCCCCATGTACCCTAGACGAGCCAATCCTTGCACCAATGTACACCTTTGCCCTCCCTCCCCCTGCCTTCTTTCAAAACTTGCTGCCTGCCCTGTTGGGTGTGACTTCCCTGGCCTGTGTTTCAGACCATGGACCATCACATGGGGGTGCATTCAAATAAACTACCTGGCCCTTTGTTGCCTCTCTTTGCCTGCTTACTTCGGTCAGAATTTATTGGAATTTATCTTACAATGGTGACTAATAATAATAATCAAGAGTAAAATAGTACTTTATACTTTTCAGAAAAATTTCAAAACCATGATACCACACACTTATATCTCAATACCACAATTAATAAAAGGTCCCACAAGCATAAATGTATTTCAATGTATTTAATTCAGCTGTGAATCAAATAGATGCCTAGTGATTCATTTAATATTATGTGAGAAACTGTTTTGGGGTATGTGCTTTTTGTCACACTCTAAGATATGACCTTGGAGTTGGTGGATGGTTAGACCTAGTCCTGAACCTGAAAGTTCGGGAGAAAGAGAGGTGAACGATCATAATGACATGTGATCAATTTATAGAGGAGGAAGGCACAAAATACGATGTGCAAATTGACAGAGGAAGGACCCACTTATCCTGGGTGAGTTTAGAAGGCCGTACCAAGGGGTGATACTTGAACTGAATCTTGAAGGCTGTTAAAAAGAAAACCACAGGCCCAACATGGAGTCTTTTCTGCTAGGCCAAGTCTCCAAACTGTGGCTTATACCTAACCTATTTGCAGTTTCAACGTCCCTCAGAAATAGTGTCAGTCAGAAATTTTCTGGTCAGCATCTATAAGATAATCTGTTACATGTGTCCTCTCCATTCCCCAAAGGAATCCACCTAATAAGACCATTTGTGCCCAAATGAAAGTACATTACATGAAATAATCCTTTTTTCTGTTTATGACTTCCTTGTTGTGCCTTTAAAAATCTTTCACTTTCTGTAGCCCTTCAGAGCTTCTCTCTAGTTGTTAGATAGGATGCTGCCTGATTCATGAATTGTTTAATAAAGCCAATTAGATCTTCAAATTTACTCAGTTAAATTTTGTTTATTGAAAAGACTGAATAGGGATTTTCCAAGTGGAAAAAAGAGAAAAGGAAATCTTGCCTTTTAGGAAGTGAGTCAGGGGTCTTGAAATCAAAACAGAATATCCTGAAGGTGCTGCACATGCTTACAGACTTCCTCATTAAGTCAGTTACAATATTCAGATATTTTAAGTTTAGACAGAACCAGCTGGCTTATTTGGGAGGAAATTTCGGCTTTCTATTTTATTTTGCAGAACTATGTATACAAGAATGAGGGGTTTTTTGTTTTTGTTTTTTTAAAGCAGGCTCTGTTTTGACTGGCTATTTACAGTGAGTCAAAAGAGGAAGATATGCTGGGAGAGGGTCTGAGAGTATTAAGTAAGAATAATTTTCAAATGATGTCATAAAAGCATCTATACCTGGTGTTTGAAGTTAAGTCAGACATCCCCAACATCCCCAACATCCCCCAGTTTCGATGGTTCACTGAGAGGGCTCCCAGGGCACAGCATATAGTTGTACTGATGGCTAAGATTTATCACAGTGAAGGACACAAGGCACTATCAGTGCAGGGAATGGGCGCCCAGGGCCAAGTCCAGGGAAGACCAGGCACAAGCTTCCAAGAGTCTTTTTCCAATGGAGACAGAACCAAGTCATGACAACACATGTAAAATGTTCCCAACCATGGAAGTTCATTAGAGATTCAGCTCCCAGGGTTTTCACTGGGAGCTGGTCACATAGGCATGCCTGGCCTGGCATACCCCCAAATTCCAGACTCCCAGAAAGTATGTGTTCAGCATAAACCTTAATGTTTGCACAGTTTAGGCACAGCAAGCCACTCTTACCAGTTCTAGAAATGGTGGGAACCCTCCTGAAATTCAAGTTCCCAGGCTCCTGGCACAGGCCAACTTGTAAACAAGCCTAAGGAAAAGCAGTTAGGCATTTACAGTAATTCTTTTCTGCACTAAGGATAATATTTTTCTCATAAGTACCTTTTTCTTTCTTCATGGTTTATGTCATCATTCCATTCTCTTAAAATCTAAGGAAAGGCCTATTAGTAGAATTGAAACGATTCATATTTGGGCTTTGAGGGTATGTGTGTATGAGTGTATGTGTGCATGTGTAAGTTACACACTTACAGTCATTGTAGAGGCAATATTGTACAGATATTGCACCTGAGACAGACTACATATTTTGAGTCGCAAATGTCTGGAGGCTTTTCTTTATGGCTAATACATTTTGAAGTCCTTGCCCAGGTGAGCAATTAATACAGCTTACTGTCAATGTTCTATTTTAAAATCATTCTTCAGCTATTAAATTTGCTTTACCTGCTCCTAACATTGGTTTTCTATAGGCAGGTAGCCAGGGAGAAAATAAAAAAATACATCTTTGAATAACTCTTCTTTACTTCATCACATTTTTTTCCTTTAAAGTCCACACTCCATCTGTTGTATATGGAATGGTAACTACATTTTCAGTATTGAATTTGCTTATGGTTCTGATTTTTACTTCATTCTCTTGCCTTGTGGTGCGGTTTGCATATATATATCAAACAATCCTATATAAATTGAAGTCAAAGCTTCCCAGGCAGAAAAATATTTGAAATCAGTGATAATCACATTTTATTCAAATAAGACTCTCACTTCTGAGAATTCTTCTATATTAGCTGATGGCTGAATCTTACAGATAAATTACCTTCAACTTTTACTCCTAGGAGATTATTTCAAATGATGATGCTCCTGCATGTGCTCTTCTTTGAAGTTTTATCCCCACAAAACTTATTTCAATTGATTATGTATTTACTTTTTACTTATTAATGAAATAAACATTTATTTAATGTATATTATATGCCTTCTAGGCACTAGGTATAGAAGTAATGAAAATGAGGTCACTATTTGCAAGGAATTGAAAGTCTAAAAGGAAAGTTAAGCAGGTGTCTTGCCAATGGGTTCAGTCCTGGACAAGTTCACTCTTAATTCAATGAGACTGAAAAATGACAATGGAATGTTCTTGGGGTGAAAGGGTTTATACCCAACTTTATTCCCATGGTGGCAGGTCAGTCACTAGAATCCCGTCCTCAGAGCAAGTCTGCATGCAACAAGTTGGTCTCTGCCTCTGGGCCTCTCTACCCCTGCAGCTATCTCAGTCTCTGTCCTCAGCGCTGCCACCACTCCAGTCTCATCTCTGCTCTCCTGCAGCCTTGCAGTCATGCAACCGGTCTCCCAGAGCACTGTTTGGAGCTCTTCATGTAGAGTCAATAATGACATATTGCCCACACTTGTGTAGTGAGCTAGCCAACCAGGGCCAGGTGAGAATCTTGGACATAGGAACCTTCACTTTATCCACAGAGGAATTTGAACAAACAGGAACTGCTGAGCTCCCTCCAGTTTACTACACCTAGCCCACTCTTGTAGTTATCTCTGGTGATACCACTTTTGCTGGAGCAAGCCCTCTAAGTTCTTAAACAGTTTAGGGGGAAACAAAAAGACTCTTCTGAGTCTTTAGGGCCCTGATTGTCTTCAGCTCCAAATAATTCACATGCCATTGTGGAACATTTCAGGGAGGCTTGTTCTGAACCCCTTCAGTCCCACCTCTGAAACTTCCCCAAGGAGTTTCACAATGCAGAAGTTGAACTGGATTGCTCCATTTCACTGAACCAGTCTCTTAGTCCAGAGAATAGGTCAGTTCAGTTAAACACCTGTGTCTCATTTAATGAGGTGGCAATACAGATGGGCTCCCAAAGTTAGGCCTATGGTATAAGCAATTGTGTATTTATTAAGTGGCATTTCTATGGAAAAAAAATAAAAAGGTTAAGCATAAAAATTGGACCAGACTACAATCCCAGTTTGAGTTCTGAAGGCAGCCAGCCAGTCAAGATTCCCAGATGCCAAGCTTAAGGAATCTTCAGATGGAGTGAGGGCAGGCAGTGGCAACCTGATAGATTTTCCTGGTGTGGATAATGTGAAGGAGATAAAAGATTCCTTACAGAATGAGACAGCAGTGTTGCCAGGTGCTCTGAAGGAGGAAAAGGCCATAGAGGAAAAGAATGTACTTCTGAGGGAAGCACAGGAAGAGGCAGCACGAGAATGCCAACTGCGAGCCATTGAGCTGAAGGTAAGAGACCTTCTGAAGACAGAGGAAGCATTGCTGTGAGGCACAGTAGAAAAGGTAAAGATTGTAGCAGAGGAGGCACTCGGGGGAGGGGAGAGAAAGGTGCCATCAGCCCCAGAAATGGAGGAGCTGGAGAAGGACGAAGGGGTGGTGCCGGAGGCACTGGCCCCTCCTGTATTGAAAGCATGCCCAGTGGTTGTAAAGAAAATAAAGACCCAGCAGCTGAAAGTTCCCCCAGGAGAGGAGCAGCCTCCTCCCCAGGTCGTGGAGCACTCTATGGTCTGCCCCTATACTCAGGCTGAGCTGGTGGATTTGGGCTCCTGGTTCAGGCAGAAGCCCTCGGAGTCAATATCAGCTTGGCTCCTTCATCTGTGGACTTAGGGGTGGATGGAATTATTCTGTCAGGATCAGAGATGGGAAAGCTGGCTTCCCTGACAGTGCAGCCTGCCTTGAGGCAGCAATTACAAACTGCACATAGACCCCAGGAAATCACTTCCTCTTCAATTGGCTTATGGCTGCACTTCATGCTGTGTGGCCCAATCTGGGTGATCTACCATCCTCCCCTGCTAGATGGCAGATGTATGCTGAGCTCCAACAGGTGTTAAGGGAGCTAGGCATTAAAAAATGACATCTATAGTCCAGAGATTCATGGCCCAGATGAGGAGTCTTTTACTGCAGGGATGAGAACTGTGCTTCAAACGGCTCCCACATCCCTCTTTGGGTATCTAGTGGTCATTCTTGCCCCTCACTTAGTGCAGGGCATAAGCGAGGTTACACATATAGTAGCAGACTTAGCAGAGGCTGAAGCAATGAGAACATGGAAAAAAATAAGGTCTGCTACTTACAAGAAGAATTTAAAGGGCCTCATGAAGGTTATGAGGACCCAGATGTGGGTTGATTTAATACAGGCAGGAGCAGATGGAAGGAAACCAGATGGGAAGTCAAACAGAATCTTAATGGAACCGTGGCAACAATTGAAACCAGAGCAGCAGTTCCACCATTAAGAACAAAGAGGCAGAGGTCAGAGATGGAGTCACAAGTCTGGCCTGTGTATTTGCAAGACTTCCTGTGGAAAAGTGAGCCAACCTCACTTGAGCCCACACAGGAAGATGATTGGGAAACATGGTTCGACTGAGGGGAAGGTCGAGGTATCTGCCCTGAGGGACCGGGTGTGAGACTGGAGACCACATGTTGAAATAGCTATCCATTGGTCCCCAGTGAACATACAAATGTGTCCTGGCTCTGGTGGACACAGGGGCTGAATGTTCACTGATTTATGGTAACACTGAGCAGTTTCCCAGGACCCCCACTGTCATAGATATGGGGGTAAGGTTATTAGAGTGAAAGAAGCCCAAATCCCTTTGGGAATAGGGTGTCTACCACCAAAGGAGTATACTGTATACATCTCTCCCATCCCTGAGCATATTTTGGGGATTGATATCCTACAAGGTCTATGGTTGCAGACCACTACAGGTGAGTTCAGACTGAGAGTATGTGTGGTGAAGGCAGTTCTAATGGGACATGCTAGGCACCTGCCAATACATTTGCCTGTGCCTCGATGGGTGATTAATCCCAAACAACACAAACTGCCTGGAGGGCATAAAGAAATTGTAGAAACCCTCCAGGAACTGGAGAAGGTGGGTATTATGAAGTCCACCCATAGTCCTTTCAATTCCCCAGTGCAGCCAGTAAAAAAACTGGATAATTCCCAGTGCATAACTGTGGATTACAGAGAACTGAATAAGGTCATACCCTCTATGCATGCTGCTGTTCCCTCTATTGCAGGCTTGATGGATACCCTCAGCCATGACCTAGGAACATACCATTATGTAGTAGATCTTGCTAATGCCTTCTTTTCCATTGACATTGAGCAGGAAAGTTGGGAACAGTTTGCCTTCACGTGGGAAGGACGGCAATGGATTTTCACCGTCCTTCTACAGGGATACCTCCACAGCCCCACCATCTGTCATGGACTTGTAGCCCAGGACTTGGCTACATGGGAGAAACCGCCAATGGTGCGGCTGTACCATTATATTGATGATGTCATGCTCATGTCCAATTCTCTTTCAGATCTAGAAGGTGCAGCACCTAGACTGCTGCAACATCTGCAGGAGAAAGAATGGGCTGTGAACAGCACCAAGGTTCAGGGACCTGGTTTGTCTGTCAAATTCTTGTGCGTCGTCTGGTCGGGTAAGACCAAAGTGATACCAGAAGCAATTATAGACAAAGTCCAGGCCTTTCCTACCCCTACAACTGTAGCATTGCTACAGGAGTTTCTGGGTCTTCTAGGCTACTGGAGAGTGTTTATCCTGCACTTGGCACAAATTCTGAAGCCCTTATACTGGTTGGTATGAAAGGGCATCAGGTGGGACTGGGATGAGACGTGCATCTGCCTTTACTACAGCTAAATGGGCAGTCAAGGCCGTGCAGGCCTTGAGTGTGATAGACCCATCAAGGCCCTGTGAGCTGGATGTTCATGTGACTGAAGAAAGTTATGGCTGGGGTCTCTGGAAGTGGCTTGAATGAACTCACCAACCTATTGGATTCTGGTCACAATTCTGGAAAGGGGCAGAGATACGATACATTTTGATAGAAAAACAACTGGCTGCTGTGTACCATGCCTTGCTGGTTACAGAACCCATCACTGGAATGGCCCCAATAAAGGTAATAACCACCGTTCCACCTTGGAGTGAGTATGAGATTGGATCCAAAAGCCAAGGAGTGGTGTGGCACAAATGCCCACACTGGCCAAGTGGGGTGCTTACCTATAGGAGTGTAGTGCCCTCCCTAGTAGCCCCTTGAGTGAAGAACTCCAATGCTTACTGGGGACAGTGTTGTACACTACTGAAAAGCAGGAAGAACTTACTTTACAACCATTAGTAGCAGAGAGTCCTTATTGGGAGGGGAAGAGCCCCTCTACCCAAAGATGCATGGTACACAGATGGCTCCAGCTGTGAGTAGCCCCCAAAAGGGAGGCCTGTGGCTTTCCATCCTGAGACTGAGACAATATGGATGGAAGATGGTGAGGGGAAGAGCAGCTAATGGGCAGAGTTGTGGGCAGTGTGGCTCCAGGAACCACAGGGTTCAACCAGGAACCCCCCCCAAGAGTTGTCTGCACTGACAGCTGGGCCATCTATAGGGGCTTGACTCTGTGGCTACCGACGTGGTACCATGCCAACTGGCTGGTTGGTCACCAACCCCTTTGGGGGCAAGAATTGTGGAAAGATTTATGGGCCTGTGGTCAGACTAAAACAGTTACAGTATATCATGTGACAGGTCATTTGCCACTGGCATTCCCAGTGTCGGGAGCCAGTACGAACCACCAGCCTGATGACACAGTCCAGGAAGTCGGATGGAAGGGACTGCACAGTGGCCTTCCCAGAGGAGCAACCCCAATATCCCTCCTGCTCAAATTGTTCCTCCTAATAAATTTACTTATTATGGTTTCAATTCAAACTGCCCCTTCAGGGAAGAGGCCATATCTAATTCTCCCTGAAAATTTTAGGTACTGGCCCTAAAGGAAATTGGAAAAAACCACTACTGTCCCTGTGACTACCCCCGATGATGGGAAAGTGACACCCCATGAGAATTGAACCCAAGTTTATGGGAAAAAGATATGGGAAATTTACCTGGGTTGAGGTTCCTTCCCCCACCCCTACATGGCCTCCAAATAACATATTCAATGATTAATGGCAACAGGTGGGTACAGAGAACAAATGATATTCTGTGGTTAGCTGGCCAGAGAACAACCTGGCAAACTATAAAACAAATGAGAACAGGGTATTACCTGACTCCAGATCAGAAAAATCTCCATTGTAAGTCTTACTGAAAATGGGTCCAAGGCACAGTCCATAAAGTTTGTCCCTGCCTGCCAAAAGGTCATCACATTGTTTTAGAGAGAGCCTCTTTCTTTCACCGGAGATAAAGAATGGGAGTATAGCTATGAAAGAATGAGGGCCCTACATAAAAACAATAAAATAGTGAATTTTAAATAGTCATCTGTAAAGAAACCAAGAGTCTGGCACCTACCTAGCCTTTATGAGATTTTCTGGCCACAATAACTAAAAGCCAAGCTTACTTAGAAACAAGTTAACTGCTAAGACCTGCCAAATGATGTAATCCCGTTCTCCAAACTCATGTAACTGTGCTATATGTCAATTATATAATTAATATCTGTACTTTATTTTATGTAATCAAAGGGTATATAATCAAGCTGCTATTTTTCATTAAAAGGCCAGGCTCAGCTTTTGATAGTGTCTGTGTCCTCACTCATTCATTCAGTTGCCAACGCCGTTCATCCTTCAGGGACTCTTGGACTCGCTGGAGCTGGACTCCAGCACCCCAGGAAATGATGAAGCAAATAAATTGTCCCAGATATGTTGACTAGAAGGAAAGCCTGCCTCTGATATAGCCCAATGGTTACATCAGTGTTTGTTGCATGTGGGGCAAAAGACAATGTGGGCTGTAGCCCAGCAGGAGTACATCATACACTCTAAAAGGGACTTACACGAGTTCTACAGCAACATGGGACAATAGCTAAGAGGCCAATACCCCTTCTCAGGTGGCAGATAGACTTTATTGGACCTCTGCCTGTGTCAGAAGGCTACCGATATGCATGACTTGTGTGGACACAGCTACTGCACTTCTGGTTGCTTTTCCTAGAAATTGAGCAGACCAAAAGATGACCAAAAGAGGCCTGGAGCTTCTCTTTGCCGCCTATGGCTGACCATAGTAATTGAGAGTGATCAAGGCACACATTTTACTGGACATGCGCTACAAGAATGGGTGTGACAGCTGGGAATCAAATGGAAGTTTCATGTGTCATATGATCCTACCACAGCAGGCATGATAGAGTGGTACAATGGTTTGTTAAAATCTGGACTGAAGTCAGACACCAATAGTCTGCGGGGATGGTCAGTCCACTTATGGACAGTGCTATGGCATTTCAACAAGAAACCCAGAAAGAGATCCCTGAGCTTTGCAGACATGCTAATGTATATTGCTGCCTCCCTATACAACTGCAATACAAACAAAGGAAGAATCGTTGAAGCCGAGGTTCAGCCACCAGAATAATATCTTGCTGCCAGCACCAACTGCAATAAACCCTGGAGGCTCCATTGAGTGGACGTGGCCTTGGACCTTTTCACACATGGACCAAAGAGGCTAGTCCTCCTGGCACCTTGGGGACAAGGCCTGGAAGCCAGCCTCCTGTGCATTCCTGGAGTAACAACAGAGTGGCCCCCAAAGATCACAGCAGTATATCCTGAAGGGCCAGAAGGTAGGAACATCTTACTGGGGAGTTTCATTTATCATTATGGCCAGTGAGTGCACCTCCCACAGCACTATATATAGACCCTTCAGTAACCCCCACGGGGAAAGGAGTAAAAGTATGGTATACTAGACCTGGAAGGAACCTCCTTCCTGCTACAGTTCTGTCACAGGACCACTCTCTTGCATGCGTCCTACCTGATGGACAAGATTTGCCTATGTTGGTGTCATTAAAACATGTGTCTTATTGTCCCTAAGTTCTTTGTGGATTGGGCACACACCCTAGCAAAAGAACTGCTACTTGCTGGGGTGCATGGAGCTCCCTACCATACTACTACTAAGTGTGAGTCATGAACTCATCTGAGTAAACTGATTTTGATACAGCTGAAATAAGCTCCTCTGGCTTGAGGATTATTATAAATTTTGTTACTGTCTTGTCAATGAATTTCAGTCCTGAGCAAGTTCACTATGGATTCAATGAGACCGAAAAATGACAATGGAACATTCTTGGGGTGAAAGGGTTATACCCAACTTTATTTCTACAGTGGCAGGTCAATTACCAGAATCCCATCCACCCAGAAAGAGCCTGCATGCAGCAAGCTGGTCTCTGCCTCTGGGTGTCTCTACCTCCACAGCCATCTCAGTCTCTGTCCTCAGTGCTGCCACCACTCCAGCCTCTGCTCTGCTCTCCTGCAGCCCTGCAGCCATGCCACTGTGTCACCCTGAGTACTGGGTGGAGCTCTTTATATAGAGTCAATAACAACGTATTGCCCACACGTGTGTAGTGAGTTAGCCAACCAGGGCCAGGTGAGAATCCTAGCCACAAGAACCTTTACCTTATCCACAGTTACCTGTATCAAAATCTTGTTGTATCTTAATTTTTGTTATTATCTCTATGTTGTTATTCTCTGTTGCTGTTGTGGAATCTGGTTATAATGCTCCAGCTTTCTCATACAGGGACCATTGCAGAAGATTGAAGACGTGAAGATTGTGAGCCCAGAATCCTGGAGGGGTGGAGTGTGGATAAAGTGAAGGTGCCTATGGCCAGGATCCTCACCTTAACCTAAACTACTTGATGATGTAACTGGCCTGCTGCTAGGCTACTGCTTCCACACCAGTAGGCAATTAGCTATTATTGACTGCATAACTATATAAAGAGCTCTGCACAATGCTTTGGGTGGATGCAGAGACAAAGGTGGATTACAGACCTACAGACTGTTGGATGCAGACATAATTCTAGTGCTCAACCTATCACCAGGGGAATGAGCTGGATAATAAACCCTTTCACCCCAAGAATGTTCCATTGTCATTCCTCAGTCTCAGTGAATCCATAATGAACTTGCCCAGGGCTGAAACCCATTGGCAAGACACCTAGTTTTCAGTTTGAATATCTCTGGTGATCTTTCTGAGTGACCCACCCAGCAACAGGCATGAAGATTGTCCATACATGACCTGATGTGGTGATTTGTCTGAAGTTTATATCAAGTTGTCCAGCTTTAGCTTCCAAGGTTCAGAAAAAGGGTAGTTTTACTTCTCAGTGGTTCCAAATCAAAAGGATGGGAAATGATTGGAAATGTTAGTTCAGAGAGCTGTAACCAGATATTGGGGGAAACTAGAAGAATTCAGGATCTAGTCAAATTTACAGGTAGCAAACAAAGTTTCAAAGACATTTACCAGAATGAGAATCTAATCTTCAAAGTGTGTGTGTGTGTGTGGAAAATTGAAGCTCCTAAGGCCAGGATCCCATCTGACCCTTAACTACTTGATGATATAACTGGCCTGCTGCCAGACTACTGCTTCCACACCCACAGGCAATAAGCTATTATTGACTGAGTCACTGTATAAAGATCTCTGCCCAGTTCTCTGGGCGGAGGCAGAGATAATGGAGGATTACAGAACTGCAGACTGTTGGATGCAGATGTAATTCTAGTGCTCTACCTAGTGCCAGGAGAACAAGGTGGGTAATAAACCCTTTTACCCCAAGAACGTTCCATTGTCATTCCTCAGTCTCACTGAATCCATAGTGAACTCTCCCTGGGCTGAAACCCACTGGCAAGACTGTGTGTATTACAGTTTCTTACTGAAACAATATTTTTATCTTTACAATCACCCCCATTTGTATCAAAGATAACCATGGTAAGATTAATTTGTTTGTAAATTAATTCTAGTTTCAATAAACTTGGCTTGATTATTTACAGAAGTGCAGCAATAACAGTGACTGACTTTATAGAATCTTTTAATCTGTGCTGTTGGAATTTTGCATAAGTAATCTCAGATTGGACTTTTAAAAGCTCCCCTGAGGCTAGGGAGCCAAGCCAAGGACTTGCCATCAGACTTCACCTGTACCTATAGATTTGGGTTAATTCTTCTCAAAGTACCCAAAATACCCTGAGTTTATTGTACCTGCCAGTAAGTGACCATCCTCACTCACCTGGTAAGGCTGCAGGGAAACCTGTGAGCAAGGTACCAGGTCAGTTTTTCCAAGTAGCTTTATTAGTTTCATAAAGTCAATCTTAGTTCCTTAAAGCTATCTGAGTTTATGCATATCTCTCTGAAATATGACATTCTTATCAAAGCCTTGCTAACATAACCAATGTTTCCAATTGTGTACTGTAACAAGGAGAACAGATTCTTAGTGAACTTATACAAATAACTATATTTCCATGAATATAAGAATACTCACTGAGAGGTTTTGAATTCTGGAGGGATCAAGTAGGGAAAAAAAGTAATTATTTCACCTTTATTCACAAAGGTATAACTTACCAAATTTTTGTTAGCTTAAGAAAGACAGGAAAAAGATTTCCTTAAATCTTTTAAAACAAAAAAGAATCAGCAGTATTTTAAACAGAAAGTCATAAAAACTATAATCATTCTCGTCAGTTCATTCAGTCCCATATTCTTGTTCTACTTGAATCCAGTTTTTCCATTAGTTGTGGAAATTCTTACCCAGTTCAGGTTTTTTCATCTTAAAGTTATCAGAAACCTGTGTTCTAGAGTGCTTTCCATGATTCTCCTTGAAGATGAGGTGTTTCCACAATTTTGCAAAAGCATCAGAGTGAAAGAATGACCATACATGACAACTTTAAAATGGCATGGTGAGAGTTGATTATAATTCAGTTGACAAGGAAATGTTATTTTTGTGACATACATTTTAAGGTACTAAATAGAATTATGACTGATGACACCATACCAGGACATATTCAATTTTTAGGAATTTCATACACTTGGTAGAACACTTATAACGTATACCTATACAATACAACATGAAGGCTTAGTATTACTTATTGGACAATGATTCCCATGTAATTTAATATATCAAATAATCCTAACTAGGTTTTACATATAAATTTAGTCTTGAAAGATAAGTTGAAATTCATCAGTGTTAGAACAGGCAGTTAGATAGACACAAACGGGAAGGGAGAGAGGAGGTGGGAGAACACTCAGTCTCCACCTATTGCAGTTTCCAAAGGGAACTGCTTGTGAATGTTGATGTTGTCCTGTAGGCAATGAACATTTAATCCTTGAACAATTTTAAGCAAGAAAGAGATGTGGTGAGATTTATGTTAGAAAAACTATCTCTTAGTGCAGACTGAAGGGGGTTGAAACAAAACACTGAGTCCAATTGGGAAGATGTTAGCTAATCCCATTGGGGGATTAGGAGGGTCTGACCACAGGATAGGATTACTTATTCCTCATTTAAGTCCACATTTTAAACTGTATTCAAAACAGAGAGACTGTGATTGGCTTGAACAACATCTGTAAAATGTTATCTCTCAGGATCATCTTGAGTAACATACACATTGTCTGGCAAAGAGTGCCTTGTCACATGATAGGTACTTTGTAGCAGTTCCCTTTCTCCTTTCCCCATAGAACATCTTGAACTTTTATTTACTTCCCCTTATTCATGTGTCATGTGATGCTCATGGCAGCAGTGTGGGTGTGGGTGTGACTGAGAGGAGTTAGTGATGGTGATGATAACTTAAGAGGCTGCAATGTCGAGGACACTGAGAACCATGGGAGGCAAAGGAAACATATTTGGGCATTTTTTTCAATGAATGTTTTCATTGGGCAAAAAAATTCATTAATAAATTGTTGTAGAAAAAGGCCAAGTGCCAAAGTCTGTTTAAAATATTGGAAATTCCTTCCTATTCTACTTCCATCTTCATAAGGAGTCAGAATTAAGAATTTGTGTATCTCTTTCCAGAATTTTTTATACACTGAAACATGCATACACATAATTTGGTTGTTTTGTTTTACAAAAATGTCACATTATGTGTATCATTGTGCAACTAGCTTTTCCATCCAAATATATTCCTTGGAGATCACTCCATGATAGTGCATGAAGAGCTAACTTGTTCTTTCTAACTGAATCATAGAATTCCACAGTATGGCAAAGCCATACATTTAACCAGCCCTCTACTGATGGACTTTCAGGTTATTATTATTATTATTATTACTATCATTGCTATTATAAAGGACTATAACTCCCATCCTCGTACATTTATCTTTGAATGAGTGTACAAGTATTTCTGCATAAGAGATTACTAGAAGTAGAGTCAATAGTATGTATTTCAAACTTTCATAAATAACAATGGGTCTTTCTTTGCCCAGTGATTCCCAAATGGGTGAGAGCTGCCTCTCTGGGTTGCCCGGAAAACTTGTCAAAAACATCTGTGTAGACTCTGCCTGGGACATTCAGACATGCTCACCCAATCAGACTCTGGCAGGTAGAGAAAGGGGGAAGGCAATACGTGCAGTTCTCTGAGTGATTTTGTTTCAGGCCTTCCTCTCTTGAGAACTGCTGCTCTGGCTCTCCTAATTAGGAGATTGAGGTTGTAAGTTAATTCACTTCCCAAAGGAGAGAGTTGTGTTGGCCATAATCCCTGCAAAAGAATATGTTCCTGTAATATTTCCTTTAATATGTGCAGGTCCTGTATTCTTCAAGAAGCAACATTTTTTCCCCACAGAGTCAACATCATTTACTCTGAACACCTCCCAGTTCAAAAGAATAGGTCAGTGATGATCCACAGAGTAGGAGGGATCCCAGGAGGGTTTCTATTTCATCGCCAGGCTTTCAGCCAGATGCTATTTAACCACATAGGATCTCAGTTCCTCTTTTGCCTCCCCTTCGTCCTGGCCCATACTCCAGGTAACTTTCCTGAAAGCTCATCAATAAGAATGTTAATTTTTCTTGGAAAAAAATAAAGTAAATAGACAAAACAGTACAGTTGCTCTTAACAAGATAGGAATGTGGATATAAAAAACACAAAGGCTGTTAACCCCTTTAACAACTTTCAGACAATTTAATCTTTCTGTAACTTCCCTGAAAAAGAAACTTTAACCTAAGACAACACACATTACTAGAATTCAAAGGCCCAAGATTTAAAAGGACGAAATTTTACAAACTGGGGTTAATTATCTAAGTAGAGAGAAAAATGGAAGGTGGAGATATTTTTAAAAATAGCTTCCAAGCACAGGAAATACAACAGATGGAGGATGACCAATAGCCACTCTGTTATTACCATGAACGAGTCCCTTACATGTACATAGATTTGAATTATACATGAAGGCAGTTTTCCCAAATTTCTTACAGCAAACCTTCATTACAGTTAAAGTATTTAGATGCATTTAAATAAGAGATATAATAGATTATCTTTTCCTTTGGTAATGAGATTCTATATGAAAATTGTAACAAGTTGTGTATAACTCCAATGCCAAAGTGCAAGATTCCCTTCTTCCAACAAAGACTTTCCCAACTAAACTTGAGTCAGAATCCTTTTAGCCCCTCTTCTTGACTAGGCCCTGACCTTGGGTTCTGTCTCTGGCCAACTTAGTCCAGTTGTAGCAAGTATCCTGCTGGGTTGGTTTAGCAAAAATCCCCACTGTTGATATCTGATCAAATTCCTCATCACCCATTCTCAATATTTTATCACTCTGGCCTGTCTGAAGGTAGGAATCCTGTCAAGTTAGTATACCTGGAATCCTCCTTAGCCCTGATGTTTCCTCTTTGTAATTTTCCATCTACTGACCTCTCTGCCCCTCCCACCTCCCGTCCTCCTTGCTTGTAAATCTCCACTTGCCCAGTTTCATTTAGAGTTGAGCCCAATCTCTCTCTTCTATTGCAAAACTCCCATTGTGGTGGTCCTCTTGAATGAAGTCTTCCTTACTCTGTTTAACAAGTTATGGGAGGCTATCGGGAAAAGCACAGTCTTGCACTGGGAGGAGGGGGTTCCCTGCTCTGGTCAAGTTCACCATGAATTCACTGAGAATGAATAATGACAATGAAATTTTGGGTGTAAAAAGGGGTTCATACTAAGCTTTATTCTCACAGCAGTAGGTCCAGCCCTAGACTCCTGTCCGCCCATCTCAGTCTCTTGCCCTGGCTCCAATCTCTGCCCCAGGTGCTGCCTCTGCTGATGGCTCCATCTCCACTCCCTACGGCTTCCTCTTGCCCTTCTGTATTCTAAGCATGGTGCTTGTGGCTTCTCTCTCCACTTCCTAGCACCAGAGTCCACGGCTTCTCTCTCCTCTTCCTAGAATGGGTCTCCCACTCTGCATCCTAGCCCAGGACTGCCCTGGCCTGCGGGACAAACGTGGGGTGTCACCAGAGACGCCTGCAGAAATGAAACAAGCAAGGGACACAAAGAACGACCAGCAAGACAGGATGTCTGATCAAGCTGGCAGTTTATTGTTTGCAGGCTCAATTTATACAGGTTAGCAAGGAAGGGGTGGGTCAGAAGATAATTGGACCTTAGGTGGCGCCGGCGGGAAGGTGTAGAGGGGTGATTGGGCCTTGGCTGGCACCGGCGGGAGCAGAGGACCCAGAAGAGAAGCGGGGAGTTCGCCATCTTGTGGGCGGCGGCCCTTGGGAGGGAGGTTTTAAGGGTGGGGCCTTCCCCTGGGGCAGAGGATGTTCTTGAGAAGCAGGGTGTTGGCAGGGTTAGAAGGCCAGTGGAAAGAACAGAGGAGGAAATGTTGCTTAGCAATCTGACTGCAAGATCTATATTGATTTGGCTAGGAGAGCAGCTTTGCTTTTTCTAGGATACTGCAGAAATGATTGCTGTTGTCTTAACTTACATAACTGGCATTGCTTAAAGTCCATAGGCTCGCTCCCAACATCTCCCCCTTTTTTATTTTATAATAAGACAGTGTCTGTCTTAGGTGCCCCAAGGCAGTGACTCTGATCTTACCCGTCATTGGTACTCCCACTCCAATGTGGAAGCCCTATCTTAGGTTGCCAGAGGCTCTAGGGTGCTTACCCATCTTTGACTATCCCGTCTCTTTTTTCTCTTTAATAAAACAACCAGTCTAACTCAGACTGGTCAAGGTAGGTGCCTGTCTTAGGTTGTATGGTTGAAGTAAATCCTTACCCGTCATGGGGCTATAGTCCTCTGTCGACCACTCCCTGTCTTAGGTTGGTATTTACAATTCAACCATATCTTACCCGTCATTGGCTACCATACTTGACTTTAGATCTTATGATTTACAAGTGGGGGGGGGGCGTCTGCAATTTCAAATGATGCAGGCCTCTTAAGGCTTGTTGGATGAGTTTTTACATGCTGCGAAGGACACAAGGCCCTAGTAACAGCCACAAAAGCCATAAAATGCTTAGAGTTAAGAGAGGTGTGACAGCGTGCCAGAGACTATTCAGGGGTTCTTTGCACATGTCTTTCATCTGATTTAATATATCAGATGCAGTTTTGGCTGCAAATAAGATAGGATTTAAATGGTTCTGTGGTGACCGGGGATATCATCTAATTGATTTTGGGTAGTTTGAGAAAAATCAGACAAATTGAAACAATACATTCTTGGAAACGGTTCACATCTTACATGCTCTTTTAACAGCAGACAGTCCACAGCAGCGCGATTCTGAGGCACCGCAGCTCGCAATTCTCTCAGTTCTTGGTGGAGTTCAGATAATACAGAAGCAGTCAATTTTGTTGTTTTGCTATATGTGCAGGCCAGCTTAGATATCTCCTTTAGCATTCTAACGACAAGTCCAGGAACCAGCAGGAGGAACGCAGCTGCAACTGCAACAGCAGCAGGACCTCAAAGCTTCAAGTTTTCATCACAGTCAGATGGCAGAGCTCGGAGAAGTCTCTTGTGCTTATATTCAGGATGGTCTATTAGAGCAGGAAGAATGCGTCTCACCCCACAAACACCTTGATAGTGTGGAGAGAGGGCTTGATATGTTTTGTTATTACGCAAAAATACTTAACCATTTGGAAGTCTATATCTAGAGGACTATTTTACATTGATTGTACAATTACAGTAAGAGGATACATGAGTACAATTAATACATACACAATCAGTAATTATAGTAGTACTAACAGGTAAATGTAATTGGGCATCAGGAGTAAGCGTCTTAGGGGGAGGAGTGACCTTTCTGTAACATAAAACATTCAGTAACAAAGTTTAGCATTATTCCTTTTGACAGCACTTTTTAGGTAAGTATATATCAGGTAAATAAGCCAAATTAGTCAAATATTTTCTTCGATGAGAAGAAATTCTACTGATATGTTCCAGGGGCCCTCTGGAAAATATCAGAGTTAATTGAGAGGTAAAAATACTTTTATAAATTTTGTCTTGGGAAGTTGTCAAAAGGTTTTAAGGCACTTGCCTAAATAGAATTATAGTTATTAAATAACACTTATTATTTAACTAGAATGATAATAAAGTTTAAAAGCAAATGCAGAAGGTTACATAGTTGTTAACACTTAGCTTAGTCTTTTTAATATTAAGATCTTATTTTCTTAAACACTCATACAGTTCATTAAGACTTTAAGCATAAGAAACTGTTTTAATAAAACAATTAGAGAACCCTTTGCAATCTTTCAATATTAAGAGCAGACTAACAGTTAAAGAATACTTTGTCTTTCCAACTGAAAACAAAACTCCAATTTTGCTGTGTTCTCAATATTAAGACTCACTTGCTTTAATTTCACATAGCATGATTATATCTGTAAGGATACAGTAATTTATTCTTCATTTGCCCTATGGTCCCAAGCACATAAGCCAGTGAGAATTATGCCTGGGCTTGCCTGGGGCTTGACTCGGTTTATCCCGCCTTATCTCTAAACATCTTGACCCTCCCCCAAAGCAACAGGCTGAGCGGATCTGCCACAAAAGGCACCATGCTGCTGCACCACACTGCTCTCTCTGTCTGTCTCCCTTTAAATAAATAGCTGTACTTTAGAACAATTAACCTTCTTTTACTCTCAACAAAACGAACTTCCATTCTTTATACTTTCTCTTATTAAAACACACATCTTAACATACTAAAATATTTTCCTTATTATATCAAGTAGTTTTCATTAGAACTTAAAACTATTTGATACTTTAACTTTCAGTGAACACTGAAAAACAGGCCACTGTAAACTGTTACACTAACATTCTTCAGATTGATACATTTATGACCATATTTTATCATTTTTGGAAATGTGCCTTATAGCACAATTTCTCATTAAGTACAAAATATGTCTATATAGCTTAGCAAACTTTAAGAATTTCGGTTACCACAAAAATTCTCAAGCTGTTTGCAGATATATACATTTATACATTAACACAGTAATATTATTAAAAAGTTTATTTGCTACACTTTACTTATTTTTAGCAACATGCTAGATTACTTATAAAACTTTTACTAAACATCAAAGTCAAGCTTTTCTTTAAGCATCTTCTTGAAATATTTAACAGGTAACATCAACTTAAATGACTTTAAGTAAACTTTGGCAGTTAATAACTATAAGGACATGTCCGTATCAGTTAAGCTTAAATTAGCATTAATGCATAATATTTTTTATTAGATTTTCTGGAAGTTTTAGAATGCCCAATTTTCACAAGCGCTTGTTTTTAAATCAATTTTTGTTAATACCATCCGGAGGTAGAAAACATTTTTTATTTACACACTTAGACACACAAACATACAGACCAAGACATAATGACTACAGTTAGCAACACTTTTCATATAAAAACATACAGACAAACTGACATAAAGATTTGAGTTTCTAATATTCAATTGCCTTCTTTCTTCTTAGTTTATTTGATTAAAAGTACTTCAGTTTTCAAGAATACACTCTAAGGGCAAGCAGTTTACATAACTGGGTTAAGGTTTAGACGGCCCCAGACTAACAGGGCCGATGAAGGCTCTGGACTGATAGGGACTGTGTGTATGGTCCAGGGAGCTGGAAATGAAATGCAAGTACAACTCTAGCTCCAGTCATTTAAAGCCAGGCTGTATTGCAGAAGATAAATTTCTTCTATCTCAGGAAGTTTAGTTTAAGACTTCTCAATTCTCAAAGATAGTGATGAACTTAATAAGTAGAATAGATGTTCACTAAAAGAATTTAGAAAACTAGCTCCATATTGTAGTAGTTCATGGAACTTTTGACTATTTTCTTCCCTTGTGGCAAAATATATTTAGCTGCATAGGGACGCATTGGGGGGGGGGGGGATAGGTTTGTATGGGGGAGGCTTAAGGTGTCCATTAGTGGCACTATAAAGGACTGGCGCCGTGAGACGCCAGGGGTTCTCATGATCATGATAATGAGCAGCTTGTTCTCCTAATGTCTCTTCATCTTCCGGGCTTAAAAGATTGTTTTGATATCTTAAAGACGTGAGTGTAGGGTAAATGGAGGGGATTTTGGGGGAATTAGATTTGCCAGGTTTACTTTCAGGTTTATCTTGGGGATCTGGAGTATTTTGTTCAGATTGGGGCTTAGGAGGTTCTTCAAGAGAAACAGCGGGATCTTCAGGGATATCTACAGTTATTGAAGGACAGGTAGAGGGTGGTCGGGAGTTTTCTCTAAGGGCTATTTCTCCTGTTTCTATAACATTTTTGATATCAGGGTCTTGTGAATGAACTTGAAGGATATCATGGATAAGGTTCCAAAAGGAGAATGCTGAGACAGGGACCTTTTCAGGGTCAAAGGTCTGGTAAAAATCTTGGAGGGCATCACCAACTCTTTCCCAATGCTTACAACTGATAGTGTCCTCCAAGGGGAACCAAGGACAAGTTTCATGTATGAAGAAAAAAAAGTGTCTAAGATCTTTCTTCTTTTTTTTTTAATTTTTTTAATTTTTAATTTTTAATTTTTTAATTTTTATTATTTTTATTTTTTTTTATTATTGAAGGGTAGTTGACAACAGTATTGCATTACATTAGTTTCAGGTGTACAACACAGTGATTCAACATTTATATACATGATAATTATAGGTACCAGGTATCACCATACCAGGTTGTTATAATATTTTGACTATATTCCTTATGCTATACATTACATCCCGGTTACTTATTTATTTTACAATTGGAAGTGTGTTTATATATATATATATATTTTGTGAGGGCATCTCTCATATTTATTGATCAAATAGTTGTTAACCACAATAAATTTCTGTATAGGGGGGTCAATACTCAATGCACAATCATTAATCCACCCCAAGCCTAATTTTCGTCAGTCTCCAATCTTCTGATGCATAACGAACAAATTCTTACATGGAGAACAAATTCTTACATAGTGAATAAGTTACATGGTGAGCAGTGCAAGGGCAGTCATCACAGAAGCTTTCGGTTTTGTTCATGCATTATGAACTATACACAGTCAGTTCAAATATGAATATTCATTTGATTTTTAAACTTGATTTATATGTGGATACCACATTTCTCTATTATTATTATTTTTAATAAAATGCTGAAGTGGTAGGTAGATACGAGATAAAGGTAGAAAACAGAGTTTAGTGTTGTAAGAGAGCAGATGTAGATGATCAGGTGTGTGCCTGTAGACTATGTGTTAATCCGAGCTAGACAAGGGCAATAAACATCCATGTATGCAGAAGATTTCTCTCAGAACATGAGGGGGGAGGTTCTAAGCCTCACCTCTGCTGCTCCCCATTTTCTCACCACATGGCCCCCTGCGACTGTGCCTGTCTTAGGTTGTTCCTCCCTTGAGGAATCTTACCCATCTCTGGCTAACCAGTCATCTTCCAGGGCCATACAGGGAAATGTAAAGTTGGTAAGTGAGAGAGAAGCCTTATTGTTTGAAAAGGTTAGCTTTTTACTTCTTTGCATATTTATGTCCTGTGGCTTCTATGCCCAGCATTTGTCTTGAGGTGTCTTTACCACTTGGAAGAATTATGATACTCGGTAAATTCGACATGTGGCACGAGTTCTATTTAAAGGTTGTGATTAGGTAGGAAGAAGAAAAGCTATAGAAGTAGCAGGCAGAAGAAAACCTGGGAAGATTGATTATTTCTTTGACATATCTTCTTGTAGAGTAACTTCAGCATGGATAGGTTTTAAACTACTAATTAAATTGTGCACACACATTAACATAATAGGAATATAGTTACCTAAACAAAGCATACCTGTAATTACCAGCCATCTCCAGTGAAACCAAGAAAACCAGTTAGGCACCTTAGGCATTTGTGAAAACTTATAAGATCTTTCTTCTTAACCCTTACACCTCGTGTCCTGTGGGACTCCCTGAGTCCATTAAGAAATACCTCGTGGGAGTTCAGAGTTGCCCATCACTATGGTTACAACCTCTGCTCTAAATAAATTTGAATCTCTCCAAGTCAGCCACGACTACACCAATGTCTTGAGCCACTGGAGCCACTCTCATCAGCTCAGACGAGCCCTTGCTTACGTAGGACAGCCGGCAGGTATAATCCGCCTGCTCGGACCCTCCAAGACAGGGACTCTGTAGTCAGAGTCCCCTGGGTATGCCTTTGAGGTGAACGACCGTTAGCCCAAAGTAAGCACAAGGTTTTCAGAGAGGAACTACCAGAGGACACAACAAGGAATAAATCGCGGCGGCAGACTGGAGGGAAGTGATAAAACCAATCAGACTACTAAAGTTAGAACTCACAAGAGGTATTTTGGAATCTTGCTTGGGGGATTCGTCTACTCACCTCTCACGGATCTGTATTACGGACGGGTGGGCCGTAGTGATCGTCAATGCAGAGTCGGCGTCAGGCTCCTACCTGCACGATGACTCAAATGAGTGCCTGGCCAGGACTACGAGTAGACGTTTCAGCAGGAGTCCCGTCGGGCCCCACGTTGGGCGCCAGACTGCCCCGGCCTGCGGGACAAACGTGGGGTGTCGCCGGAGACGCCTGCAGAAATGAAACAAGCAAGGGACACAAAGAACGACCAGCAAGACAGGATGTCTGATCAAGCTGGCAGTTTATTGTTTGCAGGCTCAATTTATACAGGTTAGCAAGGAAGGGGTGGGTCAGAAGATAATTGGACCTTAGGTGGCGCCGGCGGGAAGGTGTAGAGGGGTGATTGGGCCTTGGCTGGCACCGGCGGGAGCAGAGGACCCAGAAGAGAAGCGGGGAGTTCGCCATCTTGTGGGCGGCGGCCCTTGGGAGGGAGGTTTTAAGGGTGGGGCCTTCCCCTGGGGCAGAGGATGTTCTTGAGAAGCAGGGTGTTGGCAGGGTTAGAAGGCCAGTGGAAAGAACAGAGGAGGAAATGTTGCTTAGCAATCTGACTGCAAGATCTATATTGATTTGGCTAGGAGAGCAGCTTTGCTTTTTCTAGGATACTGCAGAAATGATTGCTGTTGTCTTAACTTACATAACTGGCATTGCTTAAAGTCCATAGGCTCGCTCCCAACACAGGACTCTGCGGCTTCTCTCTGCCTGCTTTCCTCTCTCCTTCCAAGCACTGGGCAGAACCCTGAGTGGGTCTCTCTGGTGACTAGCAGACGCCTTGCCCAATTACATCCAGGAACTTCTGTGTTTCCTTTCCACCCCTCCCTGCTAAAACTTCTGTGACTGGAAGTTCACTACAGATGGATGTCTGTCAGTGATAAACTGCCTACCACCAGCAGGTATGCAAGCAGGCTCCTGTATGTATATATGGGTGATATTAAAATCAGGTGAAAATCCTGGCCATAAAATTTCCATTTTCCCTATACACAGTGATCATTGATAAGGTTGTTATACAGATTTAAGTCCCTGTCTTCTTCACTGATAAGAGTTTTTAAAGATTTGGTTATCATCCTCTTCCTGATATAGCAGGGAGACACCCTAACAAATGGACAGTTCCTTATACACGTAAATATCTCTTACAGAGGGTAACTTCTACTTGGTTTTCAGAGCTTCGTTTGTGTCTGCTGTTTCTTAAAAATAACTAACTCAAGATAATTCTTATGCCAAAAAAGCATATGTTGGGTTTGCAAATTCTGTTCCTTTCAGTAGTAATAATAACACTTTGTTACTTTCCTTGACTCCTAACTTCCCCCCCATTCATTTGTTGTGCCCTGGTGGGAAAAGAAGCAAAGAAATAGATGTCCCCTTACCCTGTTGATGAGTCCCTGGTGGTTCATCTTGGTGGTTGCTCCTGGCCTGGTCAGAGCTTTTGAAATAAGAAGTTGGAAAGATTCATTTACCTTCTTGCCCAATTGTAAATCTGGGTAGTGGAAAATCCTGGGGCAAAATGCCTTTGAAACTGAAATCAGTCTAAGGGAGAAATAAAGTTTAAAACCCGCTTATTGCTTACAAGGACTGGTCCCACATCTCTGTTTGTGTCTCTGTCTGTCTGTCTCTCTCAGGTCCAAATAAGCCCTCCCTCACCCATGTAATTACCCACTGATATGGAGATGGACTACTTCTCTCCACCCCTTGGAAACGCCTGTTCATATGGAGAAAGACTAAACCCAGGCGAGAAGTTCTGGAAATATTGCAATATTACCCACAGGCCACCCCTCCAGAAATCTTGCCTTACAATGTACTCATTCCGCATCTTCCACAATGGTCCCTGGGCAAGATAACTGGAGCATTGTAACCAGGCTAATGACATACAGTAGCAACAGCAATAAAATCATGATAATCCCCAAGTCAGAAGACTCAGCTAGGTTCAAAGTCCTATGCAGATTAAGTCCATAGCTCACCCATTCCATAGGCAGGCAGTAGCTGAAGAGGTAGAGAATTCAGAGCAATCATCACATGGTAGCTGCTGACAGGGGACACATCCAGGCCACAAGGACTGTAGAAGAAAATAACCTTAAGGGTGATAAGATACATGTTTTAATGACACCAGCATAGGCAAATCTTGTCCATCAGGTAGGATACATGCAAGAGAGTGGACAGTGGCAGGAATGGGATCTCTTCCTGGTCTAGTATACCAGACTTTCACTCCCCTCCCTGTGGGAGTTACAGATGGGTCAATATATAGGGCTATGGGTGGTATATGCACTGGCCATGAAGATGAAACAAAACTTCTCAGTAAGATGCTCTTACCTCCCAGCTGTTTTGGGTACACTACCATGATCTTAGGGGGCCACTCTGCTGTTGCTCCAGGAACACACAGGAGGCCAGCTTCCAGGCCTTTTCCCCAAGGTGCCAGAAGGGCCAGCCATTGTTAGTGGTTGTTCTCAGGCCCAAGGGCCTGGTCAGAGCAGGAATGGGATATCATCTTGGTCTAGTATACCAGACTTTCACTCCCCTTCCTATGGGAGTTACAGATGGGTCAATATATAGAGCTATTGGAGGTACATGCACTGGCCATAAATGTCCATTGCCATGTCCATTCAACAGAGTGTCTGGGGTTTACTGCAGTTGGGGCTAGCAGCAGTATGTTGCTCTGCTGGCCATATCCTGGCTTCAATAACTCCTCTTTGGTTTGCACATACAGTTTTATAGAAGAAGCAGCAATGTGTGTTAGCATATCCAAAGGGATCAAGGCTCCTTTTTGGGACTTCTCATTCAAACACTGTAGCAACGTCCATAAGTGAACTGACCAAGCCATAGACTGTTTGTGTCTGACTTCAGGCCAGATTTCAACAAACCGTTTTACCTCTCTATCATGCCTGCCCCGGTAGGGTTATATAGTACATGAAACTTCTACTTTATTCCTAATTGCTGCACCCATCCTTGTAACACATATCCAGTAAAGTGGGTGCCTTGATCACTCTCAATCACCTGTGGCTGGCCATACACTGCAAAGAGACGCTCTAGTCCCCTCTTGGTGGTTTGCTGATATGCACGATGTGCAGGAAAAGCAACCAATAGTACAGTAGCTGTGTCCACACAAGTCATGGCATTCCAATATCCTTCTGATATGGGCAGAGGCCCAATATAGTCTATCTGCCAGACAAGAGGTTTTGGCCCTTTTACTATTGTCTCATGTTGCTGCGGGACTCGGTGTAAGTCCCTCTTAGAGCACACAAGGCACTCCTTCCAGGCTCTGCTGACTTCTTCAAAGGTCAGTGGCAAGCCCCACCAATGGGCTACACCCCACACTCTTTTGCCCCACATGCAACAAATGCTGATGCAGCCATAGGGCTACATCAGAGGCAGGCTTTCTTTCTAGCCAGCACACCTGGGCCAGTGTGTCTGCTTCATCATTCCCTGGAGATGCCAAAGGCAAATGGCTAGTCACATGATACACAGTAACAGTCTTAGTCTGACCAGAGGCCCATAGGTCTTGCCACAACTCTTGCCTCCAAAGGGGCCAATGACCAACCATCCAGTTGGCATGGTACCGTGTGGGTAGCCACAGGGTCAAGCCCTGATAGACGGCCCAGCTGTCAGCGCAGACAACTATAGGGGAAGGCTCCTGGGTGATCATGAACCATATTGCCCACAACTCAGCCCATTGGCTACTCTTCCCCTCTCAACCCTCCATCCATATTATCTCAGTCTTAGGATGGAAAGCCACAGCCCTCCACTTCGGGGGCTGCCCATGACTGGAGCCATCTGTGTACCAAGCATCTTCAAGTATAGGGGCTTTTCCCTCCTAATTAGGACTTTAGGCTACCAATGGCTGAAAAGCAAGTTATTCCTGCTTTCCACTGGTATATGTCACTGGCCCCAATAAGCATTGGAGTTCTCCACTTAAGGGGCTAGCAGAGAGGGTGCTGCACTGCTGTAAATATGTGCCCCATTTGGCCAGTGTAGGTGTCTGTGCCACGCCACTCCATGGCCTTTGGGTCTAATCTTGCACCCACCCTGCAATGGGATAGGTGGTTATCACCTTGGTCGGAGCTGTTCCAGCAATGGACTCCATAGCCAGCAAGGCGTGGTACACAGCAGTCAGTTGCTTCTCTATCAAGATGTACTGGACCTCTGCTCCTTTCCATAGTTGTGACCAGAGTCCAATAGGTTGGTGTGTCTGTTCAAGCCACTGCCAAATACCCCATTCATAACCATCTTCAGTTACATAAACATCTAGCTCACAGGGCCTTGATGAGTCCATTACACTCAAGGCCTGTACAGCCTTGACTGCCCACTTGGCAGCAGTAAAAGGAGCTGCATATGTCTCATCCCAGTCCCACCTGATGCCCTTTTGTACCAACAGGTATAATGGTTTCAGAATTTGTGCCAAGTATGGGATAAACACTCTCCAGTAGCTCCAAAGACCCAAAAACTCTTGTAATACTGCCACATTGGTAGGGGTGGGGAAAGCCTGGACCTTGTCTATGACTGCTTTAGGAATAACTTTAGTTTTACCCAACCAGACAACCCCCAAGAATTTTACAGACAAACCAAGTCCCTGAACCTTGGTGCTGCTTGCAGCCCATTCTTTTTCCTGTAGATGTTGCAGTAGTCTAGGAATTGCCCCTTCTAAATCTGAAAGAGAATCAGATGTGAGCATAATACCATCAATGGAGTGATACAGCCACACCATTTGTGGTTTCTTCCATGTGGCCAAGTCCTGGCCTACAAGTCTGTGACAAATGGTGGGACTGTGGAGGTATCCCTGCAGAAGGACAGTGAATATTCACTGCCAGACTTCCTATGTGAAGGCAAATTGTTCCTGACTTTCTTGTACTATGTCAATAGAGAAGAAAGCATTAGCAAGGTCTGCTACATAATGATATGTCCTCAGTTCATGACTAAGTGTGTCCATAAGGTCGCTATAGAGGGGACAGCAGCATGCAAAGAGGGTGTGACTTTATTCAACTCCCTGTAGTCCACCGTTATATGCCAGGAACCATATGGCTTTTTTACTGGCCATACTGGGGAATTAAAGAGATTATGAGTGGACTTTATGATGCCCATCTTCTCCAACTCCTGTAGAGTTTCTCCAGTTTCCTTGTGCCCCCCAGGCAATTTATACTGCTTAGTACTTGTCACCCACCAAGGTACAGGCAGAGCTACAGGTGGGTGCTTAGTATGTCCCCTCAGAACTGCCTTTACTACACATACTCTCAGTCTGAGCTCACCTGCAGTGGTCTGTAACCACAGGCCCTGAAGGATATCTACCCCCAAAATATATTCAGGGATGGGAGAAATGTACACAGTATACTCTTTTGGGGGTAAACGCCCTATCCCCAATGGGATTTGGGCTTTCTTCACTCCAATTACCTTACCCCCATAGCCATCTATCATAGCAGGGGTCCTAGAAGAACACTCAGGTTGCCATAAATCAGAGAACACTCAGCTACTGTGTTCACCAGTGCCAGGACACGTGCATTCACAGGGGACCAATGAATTGCTAATTCTACATGTGGTCTCCAGTACCCACCACATCACCCAGGGTTGGGACCTTGATGCCCCCCAGTCAAACCGCGATGCCCAGTTGTCCTCCCATCAGGGTAACAGCCCAGGCAAATCCTGAGTACTGTCCCCCATGAAGTTTTGCAGGGACACAGGCCGGGCATGAGGCTTTGACTCCGGTTTTTGTGTTCTGGACCTCAGCTGGAACTGCTGCTCTGGCTTTAATTAGTGCCACAGTTCTAACAAGATCCTATTGGGCTGCCCATCAAGTTTTTCTTTCAGTACCTTGGCCTTTATGAAATAAATCCACATCTGGGTCCTCGAGACCTCCATGGGGACCTTGGGACATCTCCTTTCAGTCGTAGCCCATACTTCCTTCCATGCATGCCCTTATTGTTTCAACCTCCCCCAGATCTGCTAAAGTATGAGTAGCCTTTAGGGCAACTTATGGGTTGTCCTAGGTGGGGAGCAATAGTAGTTACTAGGGATCCAAAGAGAGGTATGCAGCACCACATTTCTCATTCCTACCATAAACAACTCCTCATTGGGGCTCTGGGGGTCCATATTACAGATGATATTTTTCATGCCCAATTCCTGCAATACCAGTTGGAGCTCTGCATACATTTTCCAGCTAGTGGGTAAATATAGTAAATCACCCTGATTAGGCCCAACTGCCCTGATGGCAGCTGTTAGCCAATCTAGAAGTGTCTGATTCCCTGAGGTGTGACACACTTTTGAACCATTGTTGGAGGGAAGGGTGAGATGTCAGGGAAGCCAGTTTACTCATTTCAGGACCCGACATAACAATGTTTTCCACCCCCACATCCCAGGGACGTAAAAGCTCTGCAGGCAGAGATTCTAATGGCTTCTGCCTATACCAGATGCTCATTTCCACCAGCTCATCCTGGGTATAGGGGCAGAGCATGAAGTGCTCCACAACCTCGGGAAGGGGTGGCTCCTCCCCTTGAGGAGCCTGCTGTTGTTTCATTTTTATTTTTTTAAGTACAGCCAGGCAGGCCTTCAATACAGGAGAGGCTGGTGCCTCTGGTGGTGGCTTCAGCAGCAGACTGGCCCTTGGCTCTGCCTCCTCACCTATCTTCTCCCCAATGCTCCTCCACCATCTCCGGGGCTGAAGGCTCTGCTTTTTCCTTCCCTTCCCCCACAGCTTCCTACTTGACGTTTCTCCTGCCACCTCCCCCTCACTGCTGCTAAGGAATCTTCCAGTAGCATGATCCATTTTCTCAATAACTGTCTCTCTTCCTTAAGGGCATCCCATAGTTCATCACCCAGCTCCTCCAAGCAATGCTGAAGTGTGTCTCTCTCCTGTCAATGTCCATCTCTCTCCTCAATAACCCTTTCAATAACCTTCTCTTTCTCCTCGATAGCCCTCTCTCTCTCTCCTCAATAACACTTTCTACTATCTCAAGGAAAAGACACCCTATAATGCCAGATGCTAAATGGCCACTCAGGGAGTCTAAGCAGTCTTCTATCTCATGGAAGGCTAATTCTGAAGCTTCCAGTGTCTCCACCCTTCCCCAGTTCTTGGAAAGGCCCCACCCCTCTAGGAGGTGCTTTACCCTAGACCAATTCCCTACTAGGGGCTCCTGAATTGGAAGCCCCACAGATAGGCTGCTCACAGGTGAAGCTTCACCCTCTGCTGCTGCAGCCACTGGGGCCTCCCTACTATCCAGAGTGGGCGTTCCAGGCATCTCCTCACCATCTTTAGAGGAAGGCCTCCCAACAGTTGCACCCATGTAGACATATTTTGGGTTCAGAGGTCCTTCCAACAACCACCAGATGTAAATCTAGGGAGGGGAAAATCCCAGGGCAAATTACCTTTGAAACTGAAATCAGTCAAAGGGAGAAATAAAGTTTAAAACCCATTTATTGCTTAAGAGGAGTCATCCCACGCCTCTCTCTCTCTCTTTCACCTGCTGCAGCAGAAGCAAATGAATACTTCCCCTAACCTCTCAGGCCCAGATAAGCCCTCCCTCACCCATGTAATTATCCATTGATATAGAGATGGACTACTACTCTCCACCCCTTGGAAATCCCTGTTGATATGGAGATGCACTAAGCCAGGTGAAAGATTCTGGAAATATTGCAATTTTACTTACACCAATGGTCACCTTTGACCCCATTCTCAGTCCTGTGGAAAGGAAAAGGGTGATTTCATGCTTCCAGTTACATCTGTGAATCACACAAACCTTACTTTTCCTGCACATTATAGAAGTCATTCAACAAATATATATTGAGTTGTGACCAGGTATCAGGCACTAATTTAGGCATTGGGTGCACAGCAATGATGAAAATGAGACAGGGACTATGGGTGTAGTCAGAGTAGGGTGAGGGCCTCCAGAAAAAGCAAGGCAGGATATTTACAATCAGAGCAGTATAACTACATGTAAGGAAACCCCCTACCAAAACTATGTTAATCATTAAGCTCCAGAATCATTCTTCAGTGAAATCAGTTGATACTCCCCAGATAAAGGAAAGAGCCCATGTTTGTATTATGCTAATCATTTGTAATCATGTGTAAAATTCACTTTAGCATGCTGAAAGGGACTTAATGTCCCATCAAGGACACACATCTAAGACCACTTTTAACAAGTCCACACCCTAGCCCTTAGCCACATTCCTGAAAATCCTCAACCGACTATAAATCTCCTAGACAACACACCATCATGGGCTCTCTTGTCCCCTTGGAGCTCTGTCCTCTCACTGTATCTCTCAATAAAAGACTCTCCCTGGCTGTCCTATGTTGGGTGTTTGCTAAGTTCATTCTTCAACTACTCAAACAAGAACCCTGGCATCAAAAACAGAAAATCCCTCATGGAGCTTACATTCTGGTGGGATGTAAAGGGGACAATTAACTAGGGGTATAGGGAGTTCTGCGGGTGTATTGTAATTTTAAATAGGCTGGCTATGCCTTTTAGGGTCCAGACAGAGCACAGGAACCCCACCAGTTAATTGAACAGATAGAATTTAATATAAAGAAAATTAACTAGACATTAAGTTATTGATTAGGTAACTGATAGGGTAAAAAGGGACTAAATTACACAAGGTAGCAACTGAAGGAAGTAGCCACACCCTCTCCCTAAGGGCTGAAGAAAAAAGAGAAGGGGTTAGAAATATTTAATCAACCAGACAACAGATGATGTTGGCAGAGGGTTTGTAAAATGGTTAGACTCTGGGTATATTTTGAACATAGGACCAATAAGATTTGCTGACTGTTGAAGGTGAGAGAAAGAGGGGAGTCAAGGGTGAAATCGAGATTTTGCCATGAGTAAAAGAATAGAGTTGCCCATAACTGAGATGGGGAAGACTACAAGAGAAGTAGGATGGGGCAGAGGGTGGTGGTGGCATGAGGATAAGAAGGGGAACTCAGTTATAGACACCAATATTTAAGATGTCTATTAGATATCCAAGTGGGGATATGTGCCTGGAGATCAGAAGAGTGATCTTGGCTGAAGATAAAATTTCAGGAGACACCAGTTTGTGGTGTTATTTGAAGCCATTGGAACCATAATGAATTAAAAGTACATTAATGCAACTATCTGACCAGCATTGCCTGAATTTCTTCTATGATATTTCTTATAAGGTGATTGTCCCAGTGTTGAGCAAAAGGCTTGGACAAACATCACAAGTCTTACATAGGTCAGGCTAAAACTTAGGGGGAGAGGATCAGTCAGAGAAGGTATACAGTGCCTCTGTCTCTTGCCATCCCATAATGGGACATATTTGGGCTAGAAACTGCTAAACGCATCATGGATTGTGCTCTAGGGGAGGGACCCCACTATTATGCAGCTCTCCCAGTGGTCACTTAGCCAAGCATGTGACTATGGCACCTTTATGATCATAAAAGGGGCCTTCCTAACAGAGACAGCATCTGGACACCAGCTAACCAGGAGACTTGTACACCATTATGACATCACTTTCCCTTGGGAGATGGGGGAGTCACTGTCATCTAGCTCTGGGGATTTCCAGCAGACAGTTGTCCTATTTGTCTCTCCTTATGAAACACATGCTTGAACTCTGCCAGTGACTAGGGACTGCCTAATTCCATACTTAAGCAGAATTACTAGTAAACTATTTCTTATACTTAATAAGTATACTTCTGTCCTTCTGAGACCTTTATCTAATGCTTCAGATTCTACCCCTGAAAGCCAGTGAAGGGGAGCAGAATTTGTCACCTCAAAATATGCCATTTTGGCATGAGGAATATTTTGAGCTAAAGGTGATCAAAACCCAGCAAATTCAGGCAAAGCTCTTTCCGTCCCCTTAACAGCCTAAATTTACATTGAAAAGGCAGCCTGTACCAGGAAGAGAGCTATTACCAGAGATACCTTTTGTGGAAGACACTTATCTATGTAAGTCTCAGTTACCCGGCTGCCCTTTGGGTCTCAAATTTTATGGGGCTCCCATGTGTATGAACTAAAAATTGTGTTTCTCCTGTTAATTTGTCCTATGAAAATTTTATTTTAAGACCAGCCAAACCGTTAGAGGCTCTAATGAAGCCTAACTCATGCCATTTTGAAACAAGGTAATAAATAGAACCTCTTCCTACATATTGCCTTCTAACCAGATCTTTCTGAGTTTCAGGACTTCTTCTAGACTCCCCTGGGAACCACAGATAAGGACATCCTATTCCTAAGGCAGTTTGGAAGCAAATAACCTTCTTGATGTCAAGCCAGCAAGACACTGACTCCATGAAGTTCCCTTTTTAAATCCTCTCACTCTGAGCGGCACCTGGTAGATGGTCTTGGGACACTAGTCCTCAATCTTGCTGGGTTGCTGGCTTCCTGAATAAAGCAACTTTCCTTTTCATGAACACTTGACTCTTGAGTTTTGGCCTTTCAAGCAATGAGCAGCTGAATTTGTGTCCAGAACTGGGCCACAGCCAGGTAACAAAATAACCTAGAAGGGTAAAAGGAAAATTTTCCATCCCCAAAACCAGATTGAACAAGCCTAAACCCCATTATATATACCAATCCTTCACATACTGGAGGAAAGACACATGGCCTCGAGTCTTCCCATCTTCACATTACTGAGGAGGAAAAATTTTCCTTTACCCTTCAAGGTCCTTCTCACTGGTCTAAGAATTAAATTGACATGAGACAGATCAGCAGAGGAAAACTAATTTCATATGTACAAGAACTCCACATATGTGAGAAATTCAAAGGTAGAAAGGTAAAATGAGGTATATGTGCCATCCTGAGCTACGGGATAGGATAGAGGCTTGGGGCTTCAAAGGGCAGAGGGTAATGCACAGGGTGATAAACAGCAGAGATCTGATAATTAGATGTCTGCCCTGTCGTACAGATGGGTCACTCAGGTAAAATTTATCTCCGGTAATAACCTGTATTTTGGGAAAGACCCCCAATTTAGATTTTTCTAGGTAGTTAAGGGAGAGGCAAAAGCTTCTCTTAAGCCCACAGGGTCTCATTTGCCTTCAGCTCAAAATAGTCCATATGACAAACTGGCATGTTTTGGGTCAACCTGTCCTTGGTCCCTACATTAAACGTCTACAGTCCTATCAGTTATTCCCATATGGTAATTTTTTCCCCTCTCTATTCATGTTATCCTCTTTCTAAATATAGTCCAGTTTGTCAAAATACTTCTCTTTTTTCCCTACATTTTTCAGTGAAAAATTTCAAGTATATAGCAAAGTGGAAGAACTTTACAGTGAACATCCATATATCCACCATCCAGATTCTACCATCAGCATTTAGCTAAATTTATTTCACCTATTTATTCAACCCTCTATCAAACCATTGCTTCATCTTATTCTTTTTTTAACTAAAAATGTTTCAATTGTGGTAAAATATACATAACATAAAATCTGCCAGTTTAACCATCTTTAAGTGTACAGTTTAACACCTCAGTAGTGCTCAGTGTGTTCACATTGTCATGTGACCAATCCCTAGAACTTTTTCATCTTGCAAAACTGAAACTCCATATTCATTGAACAACTACTTTCCATTTCCTCCTCCCCACATACTCTGGCAGTCACCCTTCTACTTTCTGTCTCTATTCATTTGACTACTCTAGGGACCTCAGATAAGTGGAATCATACAGTGTCTTTTTGTGACTGACTTATTTCACTTAGCGTCCTCAGGGTTCATTCATGTAATAGGATTTCCTTCCTTTTTAAGGCTAGATAATACTCCATTGTATGTATAGACCCCATTTTGTTTATCCATTCTATCCATGGACATTTGGTTTGCTTCCACCTCTTGGCTATTGTGATTAATGGTGCTATGAACATGGATATATAAATAACTCCTCAAGATCCTGCTTTCAGTTCTTTTGGTTATATACCCAGAATTGAGATTACTGGATCATATGATAATTCTATTTTCAATATTTTGAGGAAATGCCATAGTCTTTTCCATAGTGGCTGCACCATTTTACATTCCCACCAACACTACACAAGGGTTCCAATTTCTCCACATTCTTGTTAACACTTGTTATTTTCTGTTTTCTTTTATTAGCCATCCTAATGGATGTGAAGCTCCATCATATTTTTTATGCACTTTAAACTAAATTGCAGACTTCCCTCCCAAATACTTTAGCATGTACATCATTAGCTAGAATTTAATATTTATTTACAGCTTTTTTCTTTTGATATAAAATTTACATGTGATGAAATGCACACAACTTTAGTGTGCATTCACTGAGTTTTAACAAATGCATACAACTTATAGGCCTGATCCTTATCAAGATATAGAACAGGAAGTTTTTTTATGCCCTTCCCCAGTTAATCCCCACCCCCTGCTCTGATTTTCTTAGCTCTGCCTATTCTAGAGCTTCACATAAATATGATCATACACTATGTACTTATCACAGTCAGGAAAACAATGTACCCACAGATGTCCAACTCCTGGGAGCATCATTGACTAAGAGCCCCAGCCACTGGGTTCCAAAATCCATCATGGCAATTGCATTGATGCCACACATTCCACTGACTGCCCCAGCCAATGACCAAGTGAGGAGTGACACCAAGACATCCTATGAGAAACAGGGTTCCCATGCAGCTGACTGGTTTGAGGACAGCCTGCTAGCCTTGTTGAACCTTCCAGAGACTATAGGTCAGTCTAAGCTGCTTCTGCCCACCTCTCTGCCCTCTTGCCTTCACTGGAGTCAAACCTGCATCACAGGCTCTCTGCAGCTCTCTCAGCCTTGCCGTTGTCTGTGTCACAGGGATCTTCCCTAATAAAATGCTTCCACGTTTAATCTTGCCTTGGTGCCTGCTTCTCAGAGGACCTGCACTAAGGCAGTATTCTTTTATGTCAGGTTTCTTTCACTCAGCATTTTGTCATCCTGGTATTTCTTAATGTGTGCTGTCACTTAACACCACACTTCTATGGTGACATCACGATTCTCCAAATATGCCTCAGGTAAGGTCAGCATTTTCAGCATCCCACAACTGACCCAAGGGAATATACCTGTCAAAAAATCTGATGAGTAAGTCTGTCAACTTTTTTTCCCTAATAAAACAGCAGAAGTGGTGTGTATATGCAAAGATGCCGGTCCTAGTTGATTTAGTACACAAATATGTACAACAGTGAAGAGGTTAAGAACACAAGCTCTGGATTCAGACTGCCTGGCCCAAATACTTGCTCCTACTGTATCAGCTAGAAATGCTTTAAGCTGCAAGTTACAGAAAAGCAGACCAGCAGGTTTAAACAAATAAGAGTTCATATTTCTCAGATAATATGAAGTCTAAAATTAGGCAGCTCTTCATATTGGTTTGCAGGTTTCACAATATCACATCTGGCCTTTTGCAATTCTCTTGGCCTTTACCTCATGCATACAAGATCATGAGATTGTTGTATCATCTTAAATAATCTCTTCTGTATTCAAGATGATAAAAAATGCAAAGTTTTGGCTAGAAGTAATAGTAGGTTTCTCCTTTTGTCTCACTGGCCTCTCCTAGCTGCATAGAAGGCTGAGAAAGACAGAATTGGGCTTTACTAGATTCATGATGGAGATGGACAGTGACAAAGTGTTGGGAATGCATGTTGAGTTTTATGACCAGTATAACTGCTTACTACTTGGACAATTTTGGACAAGTTACTTATCTCACTGCAGTTTTCCCAAATAAAATTTACTTCATAAGTTTTGTTGTAAGGATTAAATCAGTTATATAGGGAAGGGAGCCAAGATGGCGGCATGAGTAGAGCAGCGGAAATCTCCTCCCAAAATCACATATATCTATGAAAATATAACAAAGACAACTCTTCCTAGAATAAAGACCAGAGGACACAGGACAACATCCAGACCACATCCACACCTGCGAGAACCCAGTGCCTCGTAAAGGGGCAGCCTGAGCCAGGCCATGCCCACAGCAACAGCAGAGATAAACTCCATAGCAGCGGGGCAGGAAGCAGAAGCCCTGTCTGCGCGCAGCTACCCAGCACAAGCCACTAGAGGTCGCTGTTCTCCCAGGAGAGGAGGGCCACAAACCAACAAGAAGGGAAGTTCTTCCAGCGGTCACTAGTCCCAGCTCTGCAAACGATTACTATCACCATGAAAAGGCAAAACTACAGGCAGACAAAGATCACAGAGACAACACCAGAGAAGGAGACAGACCTAACCAGTCTTCCTGACAAAGAATTCAAAATAAGAATCATAAACATGCTGACAGAGATGCAGAGAAATACACAAGAGATATGGGATGAAGTCTGGAGGGAGATCACAGATGCCAGAAAGGAGATCACAGAAATGAAACAAACTCTGGAAGGGTTTATAAGCAGAATGGATAGGATGCAAGAGGCCATTGATGGAATTGAAATCAGAGAACAGGAACGCATAGAAGCTGACATAGAGAGAGATAAAAGGATCTACAGGAATGAAACAATGTTAAGAGAACTGTGTGACCAATCCAAAAGGAACAATATCCGTATTATAGGGGTTCCAGAAGAAGAAGAGAGAGGAAAAGGGATGGAAAGTATCTTGGAAAAAATAATTGCTGAAAACGTCCCCAAACTGGGGGAGGAAATAATCGAACACACCACGGAAATACACAGAAACCCCAACAGAAAGGATTCAAGAAGGACAACACCAAGACACATAATAATTAAAATGGCAAAGATCAAGGACAAGGAAAGAGTTCTAAAGGCAGCTAGAGAGAAAAAGGTCACCTATAAAGGAAAACCCATCAGGCTAACATCAGACTTCTCCACAGAAACCCTACAGGCCAGAAGAGAATGGGATGATATATTAAATGCAATGAAACAGAAGGGCCTTGAACCAAGGATACTGTATCCAGAACGACTATCATTCAAATATGATGGTGGGATTAAAAAATTACAAGACAAACAAAAGCTGAGGGAATTTGCTTATTACAAACCACCTCTACACACCATCTTACAGGGACTGCTCTAGATGGGAGCACTCCTAGAAAGAGCAGAGCACAAAACACCCAACATATGAAGAATCGAGGAGGAGGAATAAGAAGGGAGAGAAGAAAAGAATCTCCAGACAGTGTATATAACAGCTCAATAAGCGAGCTAAGTTAGGCAGTAAGATACTAAAGAGGCTAAACTTGAACCTTTGGTAACCACGAATTTAAAGCCTGCAATGGCAATAAGTATATATCTTTCAATAGTCACCCTAAATGTTAATGGACTGAATGCACCAATCAAAAGACACAGAGTAATAGAATGGATAAAAAAGCAAGACCCATCTATATGCTGCTTACAAGAAACTCACCTCAAACCCAAAGACATGTACAGACTAAAAGTCAAGGGATGGAAAAACATATTTCAGGCAAACAACAGCAAGAAGAAAGCAGGGGTTGCAGTACTAATATCAGACAAAATAGACTTCAAAACAAAGAAAGTAACAAGAGATAAAGAAGGACACTACATATTGATAAAGGGCTCAGTCCAACAAGAGGATATAACCATTCTAAATATATATGCACCCAACACAGGAGCACCAGCATATGTGAAACAAATACTAACAGAACTAAAGGGGGAAATAGACTGCAATGCATTCATTCTAGGAGATTTCAACACATCACTCACCCCAAAGGATAGATCCACCGGGCAGAAAATAAGCAAGTACACGGAAGCACTGAACAACACAGTAGAGCAGATGGAACTAATAGACATCTATAGAACTCTACATCCAAAAGCAACAGAATATACATTCTTCTCAAGTGCACATGGAACATTCTCCAGAATAGACCACATACTAGGCCACAAAAAGAGCCTCAGTAAATTCCAAAAAATTGAAATCCTACCAACCAACTTTTCAGACCACAAAGGCATAAAACTAGAAATAAACTGTACAAAGAAAGCAAAAAGGCTCACAAACACATGGAGGCTTAACAACACACTCCTAAATAATCAATGGATCAATGACCAAATCAAACTGGAGATCCAGCAATATATGGAAACAAATGACAACAACAACACTAAGCCCCAATTTCTGTGGGACACAGCAAAAGCAGTCTTAAGAGGAAAGTATATAGCAATCCAAGCATATTTAATAAAGGAAGAACAATCCCAAATGAAAGGTCTAATGTCACAATTATAGAAATTGGAAAAAGAAGAACAAATGAGGCCTAAGGTCAGCAGAAGGAGGGACATAATAAAGATCAGAGAAGAAATAAATAAAGTTGAGAAGAATAAAACAATAGCAAAAATCAATGAAACCAAGAGCTGGTTCTTCGAGAAAATAAACAAAATTGATAAGCCTCTAGCCAGACTTACAAAGAGGAAAAGAGAGTCGACACACATCAACAGAATCAGAAACGAGAAAGGACAAATCACGACAGACCTTACAGAAATACAAAGAATTATTAGAGAGTACTATGAAAACCTATATGTTAACAAGCTGGAAAACCTAGGAGAAATGGACAACTTCCTAGAAAAATACAACCTTCCAAGACCGACCCAGAAAGAAACAGAAAATCTAAACAGACCAATTACCAGCAACGAAATTGAAGCGGTAATCAAAAAACTACCAAAGAACAAAACCCCCGGGCCAGATGGATTTACCTCGGAATTTTATCAGACATACAGGGAAGACATAATACCCATTCTCCTTAAAGTTTTCCAAAAAATAGAGGAGGGGGGGATACTCCCAAACTCATTCTATGAAGCTAACATCACTCGAATAACAAAACCAGGCAAAGACCCCACCAAAAAAGAAAACAACAGACTAATATCCCTGATAAACGTAGATGCAAAAATACTCAACAAAATATTAGCAAACCGAATTCAAAAATACATCAAAAGGATCATTCATACACCATGACCAAGTGGGATTCATCCCAGGGATGCAAGGATGGCACAACATTCGAAAGTCCATCAACATCATCCACCACATCAACAAAAAGAAAGACAAAAACCACATGATCATCTCCATAGATGCTGAAAAAGCATTTGACAAAGTTCAACATCCATTCATGATGAAAACGCTCAGCAAAATGGGAATAGAGGGCAAGTACCTCAACATAATAAAGGCCATCTATTATAAACCCACAGCCAACATTATATTGAACAGCAAGAACCTGAAAGCATTTCCTCTGAGATCGGGAACTAGACAGGGAAGACCACTCTCCCCACTGTTATTTAACATAGTACTGGAGGGCCAAGCCACGGCAATCAGACAAAACAAAAACATACAAGGAATCCAGATTGGTAAAGAAGAAGTTAAACTGTCACTATTTGCAGATGACATGATACTGTACATAAAAAACCCTAAAGACTCCACCCCAGAACTACTAGAACTGATATCGGAATACAGCAAAGTTGCAGGATACAAAATCAACACACAGAAATCTGTGGCTTTCCTATACACTAACAATGAACCAACAGAAAGAGAAATCAGGAAAACAACTCCATTCACAATTGCATCAAAAAAAATAAAATATCTAGGAATAAACCTAACCAAAGAAGTGAAAGACTTATACTCTGAAAACTACAAGTCACTCTTAAGAGAAATTAAAGGGGACACTAACAGATGGAAACTCATCCCATGCTCATCGCTAGGAAGAATTAATATCATCAAAATGGCCATCCTGCCCAAAGCAATATACAGATTTGATGCAATCCCTATGAAACTACCAGCAACATTCTTCAATGAACTGGAACAGATAATTTAAAAATTCATATGGAAACACCAAAAACCCCGAATAGCCAAGGCAATCCTGAGAAAGAAGAATAAAGTAGGGGGGATCTCACTCCCCAACTTCAAACTCTACTATAAAGCCATAGTAATCAAGAAAATTTGGTACTGGCACAAGAACAGAGCCACAGACCAATGGAATAGACTAGAGAATCCAGACATTAACCCAGACATATATGGTCAATTAATATTTGATAAAGGAGCCATGGACATACAATGGGGAAATGACAGTCTCTTCAACAGATGGTGCTGGCAAAACTGGACAGCTACATGTAGGAGAATGAAACTGGACCATTGTCTAACCCCATATACAAAAGTAAACTCAAAATGGATCAAACACCTGAATGTAAGTCATGAAACCATTAAACTCTTGGAAGAAAGCATAGGCAAAAACCTCTTAGACATAAACATGAGTGACCTCTTCTTGAACATATCTCCCCGGGCAAGGAAAACAACAGCAAAAATGAACAAGTGGGGCTATATTTAGCTGAAAAGCTTCTGTACAGCAAAAGACACCATCAATAGAACAAAAAGGAACCCTACAGTATGGGAGAATATATTTGAAAATGACACATCCGATAAAGGCTTGACGTCCAGAATATATAAAGAGCTCACATGCCTCAACAAACAAAAAACAAATAACCCAATTAAAAAATGGGCAGAGGAACTGAACAGACAGTTCTCCAAAACAGAAATACAGATGGCCAACAGACACATGAAAAGATGTTCCACATCGCTAATTATCAGAGAAATGCAAATTAAAACTACAATGAGGTATCACCTCACACCAGTAAGGATGGCTGCCATCCAAAAGACAAACAACAACAAATGTTGGCGAGGCTGTGGAGAAAGGGGAACCCTCCTACACTGCTGGTGGGAATGTAAATTAGTTCTACCATTGTGGAAAGCAGTATGGAGGTACATCAAAATGCTCAAAACAGACTTACCATTTGACCCAGGAATTCCACTCCTAGGAATTTACCCTAAGAATGCAGCAATCAAGTATGAGAAAGACCAATGCACTCCTATGTTTATCGCAGCACTATTTACAATAGCCAGGAATTGGAAGCAACCTAAATGTCCATCGATAGATGAATGGATAAAGAAGAGGTGGTACATATACACAATGGAATACTACTCAGCCATAAGAAAAGGGCAAATCCAATCATTTGCAGCAACATGGATGGAGCTGGAGGGTATTATGCTCAGTGAAACAAGCCAAGCGGAGAAAGAGAAATACCAAATGATTTCACTTATCTGTGGAATATAAGAACAAAAGAAAAACTGAAGGAACAAAACAGCAGCAGAATCACAGAACTCAAGAATGGACTAACAGGTACCAAAGGGAAAGGGACTGGGGAGGATGGGTGGGTAGGGAGGGATAAGGCGGGGGGAGAAGAAGGGGGCTATTAAGATTAGCATGCATGGGGGGGTGGGAGAAAGGGGAGGGCTGTATAACACAGGGAAGGCAAGTAGTGATTCTACAACATTTGCTATGCTGATGGACAGTGACTGTAAAGGGGTTTATAGGGGGGACCTGGTATAGGGGAGAGCCTAGTAAACATAATATTCGTCATGTAAGTGTAGATTAATGATACCAAAAAGAAAAAAAAAAGGCAGTTCCTGTGTGGAGACCTCCAATGAGTCCTACACAAGGGTATAAAGGGCATATAAAAGTGTAGGCAAAGGGCCTGTTTGTGTTTATACAGAGGATCAAAGCCTAATTGGGCTACCCCGAATATGAACTAAGATATGATATGAAAAAGAACTTCCAACATCAGCACTCTCTGGAAGACTCATGCCGGAAGATGATCATCAAAAACCCCAACAAAGATCCACACACTGCTATAGCTGTAGCTGCACTCTTCCCACACGTTCCTGGACTTACCATAGGAATGAAGAAGGATATATCTAAACTGGCCTGTGCATACAGTAAAACAACAAATTTGACTGGATCTATACTGTTGGAACTCAAACAAGAATTAGGAGAAGTGCAAATTGTAGCGCTCCAAAATCTTACAACTACAGACTATTTACTGTTAAAAGAACATATGGGATGTGAACAGTCCCCAGGAATGGGTTGTTTTAATTTGTCTGATTTCTCTCAGACTGTTCAAGCTCAGTTGGACAATATCCACCATATCATAGATAAGTTTTCACAAATGCCTAAGGTGCCTAACTGGTTTTCTTGGTTTCACTGTAGATGGCTGGTAATTACAGGTATGCTTTGGTTATGTAACTATACTCCTATTATGTTAATGTGTGTGCGCAATTTAATTAGTAGTGTAAAACCTATACATGCTGAAGTTACTCTACAAGAAGATATGTCAAAGAAATAATCAATCTTCCCATGTTTTCTTCCACCTGCTACTTCTAAAGCTTTTCTTCTTCCTTCCTAATTACAACCCTTAAATAGAATTCGTGCCTCATATCAAATTTACCGAGTATCATAATTCTTCCAAGTGGTAAAGATACCTCAAGACAAATGCTGAGCATAGAAGCCACAGGGCATAAATATGCAAAGAAATAAAAAGCTAACCTTTTCAAACAATAAGGCTTCTCTCTCACTTACCAACTTTACATTTCCCTGTATGGCCCTGGAAGATGACTGGTTAGCCAGAGATGGGTAAGATTCCTCAAGGGAGGAACAACCTAAGACAGGCACAGTCGCAGGGGGGCCATCAGGTGAGAAATTGGGGATCAACAGAGGTGAGGCTTAGAACCTCATCCCCCTTGTTCTGAGAGAAATGTTCTGCATACGTGGATGTTTATTGCCCTTGTCTAGCTTGGATTAACACATAGTCTACAGGCACACACCTGATCATCTACATTTGCTCTCTTACAACACTAAACTATGTTTTCTACCTTTATCTCGTATCTACCTACCACTTCAGCATTTTATTAAAAATAATAATAATAAAGAGAGAAATGTGGTATCCACATATAAATCAAGTATAAAAATCAAATGAGTATTCATATTTGAACTGTTTATAGTTCATAATGCATGAGCAAAACCACAAGTTTCTGTGATGACTGCCCTTGTACTGTTCACCATGTAACTTATTCACTATGTTAGAATTTGTTCTCCATGTAAGAACTTGTTCGTTATGCTTCAGAATATTGGAGACTGACGAAAATTAGGCTTGGGGTGGATTAATGATTGTGCATTGAGCATTGACTCCCCTATACAAAATTTTATTGTTGTTAACAACCATTTGATCAATAAATATGAGAGATGCCCTCACAACAACAACAGCAACAACAACAAAAAAAGTACACACTTCCAATTGTAAAATAAATAAGTAACTGGGATGTAATGTATAGCATAAGGAATATAGTCAAAATATTGTAACAACTTGGTATGGTGATAGCTGGTACCTAGAATTATCATTTATATAAATGTTGAATCACTGTGTTGTACACCTGAAACTAATGTAATGTAATACTGTGTGTCAACTACCCTTCAATAAAAAATAATTATCTACAGAAAAAAAAAAAAAAGTCAAAGGGACTATGGAAGAGGTGGAAATGGACCAGACATCATGCTCTATCAGAGTCATAATGGAAGACGGTGCCTGCTCTAAACTTGCTATTCACAGTCATGAACGGACACCTGCATCCTGGTCTGTGGTCAAGCAAATCCTGGGAAACCACAGATGAATCTCAGAGACACTGAAGAAAGTCAGTCACCGGAAGAAAAGCAAGTTGGGGTTCATAGCCTATCTCATCACATACAGGATGTGTACTAGGGCCACTTAAAGGCCAGTGAGCCTTTATACTCTATGTCTCACTTCTGTGTTGGAGTTGGCATTTAGAAAATACAGATGGAACCACTTCAGGGCTAAATGTTAAGTCAAAGGCTGTATCGTTATTGATGTTTCATCTAAAACCTGTGACAGATATCTAGCAGTGGCTAGAAAGAAATGAAGACTCAAGTTACCCAGCTAGTAATTTCATTTTTTCCTTTTCATGCTCAGGAAGCTGACTGATGTATTTACTTTGCGTTCCCTTTCCCTATGATTAAAATTAAAATCTTAAAAAAAAAAATCAGTTATATATATGAAGTGTTTAGAACAGTGCCTAGATCATATACTGAAGCCTTAATTGTAGTAGATGTTATTTACCATAGAAGAAAATCAAACATAACCAGAGTGTTTATCAAAACAAGACCAATTATGTAAATAAGTCTGTGTTAGTCAGTTTGGGCTGCTATAACAGGATACCATAGACTGTGTGGCTTATAAACAACAGAAATTTATTTCTTACATTCTGTTTGATGGCTAAGAAGTCCAAGATCAAGACACTGGAAGATTCAGTGTCTGGTGGGACTCTGCTTCCTGGTTCATAGACCAATGTCTTCTACCTTTGTCTTCACATGGAAGAAGGACCAAGCCACTCTTCCTGGTATCTTTCTAATGACACTAATTTCATTCATGAGGGCTCCACCCTCATGACCTAATCAGACCTAATCACCTCCCAAAGACCCTACCTCCAAATACCATTGTACTGGGGATTAGGTTTAAACAGACACAATCAGTGAATGACATTCAACCCATCCAACTGGTATACTATGTGGCCACTAGGATGTCAATTGATCATAATTGGTATTGAAAGATCTACCACATATTGTTCAGCAAGTATAACAAGTTATAGGACAATACATAAAATACGATCCCTGTTGTAAAAAATTGTATTGTATAAAACTGTACACGTAACAGTGAACATAGTGTAAAAAGAAACATCATTTTCATGGTTCAGAGATCTCCGAGGGCCTCAACTACTTCCTGCTTATGTGACCCTTGTGTCATTTTCAGACCAAAAGTTGACTTTGTTCCTTGAGGAAATGGCTTAATGCTTCTAAATGTTGTGGAAGAATTTAAGAAATCACGAAGATGTCTCATTTACAATTGTATAGGAGAGCCAGAGAGTGTATGACTCAATATGTATACCCAGTATGTTTAAAAATTTGGATTTTTATTTGGAAGAAAATCAGTTCTTGAAGTGGCACACCTTAACTTCTCATTTGTGACAAGTCATACATACAATGATATCCACAAAGAATGTGGATTTGCATATTCAAATACTAGAAACTTCAGATTTTTTAAAAACAGTCCAAGAAATGCAGGGACAGTTTGTTTTCTCTGAAGGTGTCCTTATATCCATGTCTCAAAGGTGGGTCCAATGGCTTCAGGCAGACCCTCTCATCCTGTCACTGTGCCCCATTATTTCTTTGGCTCCTTTCAGGGCAAATTTTCTGTTACTTAAATAGAAGTGTTGACCAAACTATTTAACAGTAACAGCTTATCAACCTCTAAGTCTGAGCTTCAGTGTAAAAGCAGGTCTACCTTTCAGGAATTCATTTTAAAGTTTCACCCTCTCCGTAAAATATTCAGTGTGATTTGGGATATCAAATCTTCTATGGGGTTTGTCTATTTTACAGGCCTCTGAACCACTCGTGTGCTCAGGGAAGAAAAGATCAGGCAAAACTCAAAGTAGAATTTAGTTTGGAAAGTATAATTATAGATAGGATTTTAATGATGCCTGCTAATTGCTTAGAGACCAGGGAGAGCCTTGTAAAGTGTTATGCAACACTCAGAATAAACAGCTGGAATATAGCATCTAAAAGAACCAACATATCCTTGGTGATACTCCCATCCTCTCCAGTAACTTTCACATATTTTACTTTTGCATCTCCTTATAGATGGTGAGTACATCAGTGGGTTTCTGGGCAATGATGAATCTAAGAGAGACTCCTTTTGTATGAAAAATAATGCCATTATTCCTTCCGCACATACACAGTGGCCTTCCCCCTCCGTGAGATGTGTCTAGATTCCCTGCCACTCTCATATAGGGGTGCAGAGGCAATAGTTGAGCCCCTGCATAGCCGGGAGATCAGTGCCATTTAAGGTTTAGCACTGACCACCAAGTCAGCCAGCACTCTGAGCATGGCACACAGGACATAGGTCCCCAAGTGTCTACACCTCACTTACCCTCACTCTTTGCACTTCAGTGAATGCCAGCCTGGCCTTGACTTCCAGCACTTTCATTTCTTAGGCTGAGGGCATTCTTTGGCCATCAGAGCCAGCTTTGCCTGCCAGGAATTAATGTTCCATCTCCATCCTAGCAACCTTCAACCAACGAAGGACAGGAGTTGACAATGTATAAATGCAGTAGCTTCAGGAGAATAGATCTTACAAGTTCTCATCACAAGAAAAAAAAATTCATACCCATGGAAGGGCACAGGGTTAACTAGACTTATTGGGGTGATCATTTAACAATGTATATGAAATATCAAATCATTATGTTGTACACCTAAAACTAATATAATATGTCAATAATGCTTCAGTTTAAAAAACCACCAGCTTCCTTGCCCCCCAGGCAAGATAACTCATTTTGCAAGCCATCATCCATAGTGAGAATTTGCTCAATAGTGGCCCATTTATTGGCTGCCTTCCCTTCCCTGCCTCCCTACCAGTGTTTCCTGGGATCGCCTTGTGAATAAACCACTTGCTTCCAAATTCTTGTCTCAGGATTGCTTTTGGAAAACCCAAATGGAAACAGAGACACTGAAACCAAATTCAGGGAGGAAAGCAACCAACATCCCCTGCAGCCTTGTCTGATTAGGTGAGACAAGCAGAGGCTCTGTACTCAGATAGGGCTGGATCCTAACTCTGAGCTGTCTATATCCTAATTCTGTAACCGTGGCCAAGTTACATACTATCTCAGAGTCTCTGTTTACTCATTTGTAATATCCTTCCTCTTGGGTTGTTGTATTAAACAAGGTAACAGGTGTAACGGGTCCAGAACATAGGATGAACTTGAAAGTGGATGAGATTATTATTAATGTGGGCCCCCTGACTCCCACCCCCAGCCTATGCAATGGAACAGAAAACTGTACTTTGAAAAGTACAGTTAAAGTGGCTTCCCACAGAGAACTCCTTTTCACACTGACATGCACACTTACAATTTCTCCAAACACCAAATGTGAAAATGCCCCCTTAGTCCAGCCTGATTCCTGTAAGATATGTGTTTTAACATTTAAGAGATGAAAATTCACCAGCTTTCCTCAAAGGTTACTGTCTGCCTTAACTTATCACCTGAAACAAAGCAGATGGTCCTCAGTCACATACATCACTGGAAATTTTTCAACAGAAACAGCCTTTTACATGGGAAGCAGCAAGCCCATCAAATAGAAGTGGTAACCCTCTGGAAATTGAGGGAAGCTGGCTTTTACCACCTCATGGGACCCCAGCATACATGTCAATTTCACCTGCTTCCTGGGGTTCTTGGGGCTGGTATTTTGAGATATGCAGCCACTGTGGGATCATTTATACATATTATTGGTCTGGTGTGTTTAATGGTGGTGTTACCATCTCCCTGACAGGCTCAATAATAACGATGCTTTGAATTTGCATAGCATTTTTACTCTCCCAAGTGTGTCAATATATAGTAACTTATTTATTTTGTATTCCAGTGGTTCTTACATCAATAAATTGGTCTTTTTCAATCAGAATTTTTTACACAGCACCGTATTTCTCATGCTTATATCCCCCTGGGATTTATAGATCCAGTAAATCCCTCCTCCATGCTAACACCTCTCAGTAGCTGTGGACCACAGCCATGGCCCATTCCCCCTCCCTCCTTTTACGCTTTTATCCATCAAATTAATTTCAAATCCATCTGAAAGTCGGGGATGGACCGGGGAAGAGCACTAAAGCACTATAAAACTCCGTCAGCAATATCTTCACATAAAACGTCTACATTTCCTCCTCCTTCTTTCTTCCCATTTCTTATCATTATTTTTGTGCCTCTTCTCCCATTTCAAGAGAAAACAAATATTCTAGGTCAAAATGTCAGCAACATCATGGTAAAAAGTAAATTTTCAGCTCTCAGGTTTGCAGAGTCTCTTTCAGAGATAAACAGTTCCAGCCATCTTGGACTTTCCTTCTTTGCTTTGCTTTCCTCCATCTTTGACTGAAGGCATGTAAATCCTCTGCAACTTGTCCACAGAAACAAATAATACTGTTAATGTGGAATCAGAGCTTTCTCTCCCTATAACCCATTCAGACATCTTACTCTGAAGGGCCTGACAGCTGAGAATACTTCCCTATAACTCTCTCTTTCTCTCTCTCTCTCTCACACACACACACATCCACACTGTTCTGCCTCACTGCTGCTCACCATCCCATTCTTGCTCAGAGTCCAATTTCCATGTCACTGTGCCAGAGCCAATCTCCCACCAGGCTGTGTCCTAGATTCAGCTTCTGCCTCAATTAAGGAAACATGGGAGACAAAGCAGCACTTATTTTTAAATGAAAAAGCCACCTGGCTTCCTCCCTTACACTCCTCTGCTCTGGAAGCAAAAAAAAGAATGTTGCCTGTAGAAAACGCTTCATGTAGAAACAGTAGAGCCTCGGGAACATGTGAGGGGCAAGAGTCTGTGTGGAAGAAGCTCAAAAGTTTGTCCTCATTCCAGGAGTCCTGGAAGAACATGATTGAAAACAGATGTTTCATGGTTCTAATTCCTGCTCTAATTATTACAGGTTTTTCTGGTTTCTCATTTGTTTATTTATTTATTGCTTCTGCCTATCCTTTCCCATTTTAATTCTTCTATTTTTCCTTTTTAAATTAATTTTCCCCTTGATTATCTTTCTCGAAAGCCCCTTTTGTTTCATTTTTCATCACTTCTCCATCGCCTGTGTTTTGGCCACATTCCCTGCTTCTCCGTGTCTTTTCTTTACAAAGAAAATAATCACTGGCCTATCATTTTTTACCTTTTCTCACCCACTCAAAAATTGATTTAAAAAAGAAGTTTAGAATAGTATGACTCATCATAGAGCCAAACTGGAAATAAACCAAATATCCATCAACTGGTGAGTAGGTAAATAAATTGTGACATATCCAGACAATGAAATATTACTAGCAGTGACAAAGAATGAACTACTGACAAACACATCATGGGTGAATCTCAAAATAATTGCTAAGCAAAGAAAAGAAGTCAGACATAAAGGGGCATACACAGTATAATTTCACTTTATATGAAGTGCAAGAATAGGCAAAATGAATCTCTGGTGATAGAAATCAGAACAGTGATTGTGGGAAGACAGGGCATCAAATGGGAGGCATGAAGACATTTAGGGAGGAATGGAAATACACTTTATCTTACGTAAGGGGTGTTTGCATTTGTCGAAACTCGTCAAACTATATACTTTATATCTGTGCATATCACGGACTGTAAATTATACCTCCGTTTTAAAAGAAAGGTTTTAAAGAATTAAAAAGAGGAGATAATTACTAATTGTGGTACTTAAAATAGCTTGGCTTAGAATGTGGCTATCTGAAATCATTTTTCTGAAAACTAGTAACACGGGGAAACGCTTATATGTGAAAAGGGCAGGATGTGAAACTGTACATAAGAAGACCCTGTTTTTTTTTCTTTTCTTTAGGGAAGGTAACACTCAGTAAGTGCCCAGTGGAGTGGGAGATTTCCTGCTTGCTCGTTCCTTGTTTAAAGGGACAACAAAGTCTACTGCTAACAAAAATGTAACTTAATCAACTCTCTATAACAATTTCTAACTTTTATGAAATCAGACAGTAAGTCCACACATTAAAAAAAAACCAAAAAGAGTAAGCTGGTGTGTTTTCTGACTGCATTTTCTAACTATTTCCCTCCATTGCATCAAGCATGTATAGACAGCCATGTCCTTTACTGTCTGATTCTAGCATATTCAGGTCTTACTAACCCTATCCTTTGGAAGTCCCTGTAGCTACCATGTTGTAAACTGAATGATGACAAACATGTAGCAGTTTTAGCCTTTTGTTTTGTTATTCCCATACATACTACTTCAATGGCAAAACAATGAGATTACCGGCATTAAAGCCATTAGTGTCTTCCTGTCCCTAAGCTTATTCCTGGATCATTTTGCCTGAGGTTAAAAACAAAAGCAAAAAACAGTAAGACATCTTCCTTCAAACCAGGGGGACATTCCTTGGTATTCATATTTTATATTTTTTAATTTTTATTAAGGTATCATTGATATACAATCTTATGCTCAAGTTTCACATGAGCAACATTGTGGTTACTACATTCCCCCCATTATCAAGTCCCCACCACATACTCCATTACAGTCACTGTCCATCAGCATAGTAAGATGCTATAGAGTCACTACTTGTTTTCTCTGTGCTACACTGCCTTCCCCATGCCCCCCCTATATTATCTGTGCTGATCATGCCCCTTAATCCCTTTATCACTTCCTTCCCACCCACCCTCCCCAGTCTCTTTCTCTTTGGTAACCACTAGTCCCTTCTTGGAGTCTGTGAGTCTGCTGCTGTTTTGTTCCTTCAGTTTTGCTTCCTTGTTATACTCCACAAATGAGGGAAGTCATTTGATACTTGTCTTTCTCCGTCTGGCTTATTTCACTGAGCATAATACCCTCTAGCTCCATCCATGTTGTTGCAAATGGTAGGATTTGTTTTCTACTTAAGGCTGAATAATATTCCATTGTGTATATGTACCACATCTTCTTTATCCATTCATTTACTGATGGACACTTAGGTTGAAGAAGACCCTGTTTTTTAACAGAAAAAGTTTTATACAGCATATGCATGAAAAAAATATGGAAGAGTTAAAAAAATTTAAAAAGCAATGGTCCCCCTCTCCTTTCCATATAAGAGACTTTGTCTTCCCCACTGTTTGGTTCTGATAGTTCTGTAAAGCAAGACCTTAAAGAAAAGGCAATCATTCTTCCAGAAAACCATAGGCTGTACCTATTTGTCTGGTATGGTCACCCAAAAACTTGTATTATGTTGTCCAGAAAGAAGGGATCCTGGCAGCCTCCTTTGTTCTCTTCCTGAAGTCCCTCTGGTTCAGAAGGCCTCTCATTTGGTTTCTGTCCCTTTGACCAAGTAACTAGAGTCCATTAAGCCTGCCCTTCAGTGGGCTGATGATCCACCAGTTCTTTGTTTCTTAAACCGGAAACCGGATGTGGCCAGTCGTAATACCCAGGGTGTGGATGCAGGGTTTTTTAATGAGAGTCACTAATCTAAGTAATTTCAGAAAAAGGCATATCAGTAGGGAAGGCTGGTATCCCCACAGAATGCAACTGATAAGCCCACATTACTTTCAATAAGCATTGATGGGGATGTCAGGACTTTTTTTTTCTTTTTCCAGATTAAGTTTAGCTGAAGAAGGTGCAAAACCTACAGAAAGTAATAATAGGTTTATTTTGGTGATTCTTAGACCTATTTTTTCCAGAGATGATATAGAGAAACTAATTACTCTTGAAAAGAGGGAGAAAGACAATAGGTGGCAGTTATAAATAACCAAAGTGTAGTGGGGTCTTGATAGATACCAACCGAAGGGATAGTGAATTTTTTTAAAAGAATAGAACCTTGGAAAGGACTACATTTTCCCATTTTGTCCTCATTTCCTTAATTCACTGATGAATGTATCTTTAGGAGAGAATCAATCCTCACTTTTCTGGCTGTATAGGATGTGTTTCCTTGATTGGTTAGTTCGATTCTTCTTTTGAGGAGGGGTGATGTTTCATGGATTCAGATAGAGGGAGAGATGAACAAGTTGACACAGAGGATTTGTCCAGACCTATAGAATATACCACACCAAGAGTGAGTTCTAATGTAAACTGTGAACTCCAGGTGATAATGATGTGTCCATGTAGGCCCATTAATTGTAACAAATGTACCACTCTGGGGGGATGTTGATAGTAGGGTATGTTATGTGTGTGGGGGGCAGGGAGTACATGGGAAATCTCTGTATCTTCCTCTCAATTTTGCTGTGAACCTAAAACTGCTTAAAAAAAATCTTTAATTAAGAAAAAGCTTTAAAGAAATAAAAATTTATAAAACAAGTGTGGGGTTGGAGTAGACACTATTATTTGTATACACAGTATTCATTTCCCTGTTCTTCCTTCCCAACAGAACCTAGTTCTATTCATGCATCCTCCTCACTCCATAGTGCCCAACTGACTCAGGAGAAGCTGACTCCTTCCTCAGCTCCAGGAATAGGTCTTGATTAGTCTCAGCTATTCCAGATAACCCTATCATTCTTGTCAGTGATTGGTTCAGAAATCCAGGCTTAAGGGCAATCAGTGCATGGCATTCGTCAAGCAACTGAGGTCACATGACCTTACCCCACCCAGTCACATGGTAGGAAAGGACTTTTAGACCATAATTAGGGGAAATGAACTCTTGCTGTCTCCCACTGCACATGAGCAAGGGAGCCCATTGTCCCAGCTGCTGCTGGCAAGGGCAGTCACCTTGCTACCTTGAAGGAAGTCAGACTGATGATGAAAGTAAACACGTGAAGGAAGGAAGGCCCAGGAGAACTGAAAAAAAGCAAAGCCCTGCTCGGTGTTGGGAGCTTGTAATACCTTTGGGCATGGTACTGGATTTCCTTATTGTTAAGCCAGTTTGAGCCTTATTTCTGTTACCTGCTGCTGGAAACAATACAGGTGTTCCCAGTTTGATCCATATACACTGATTTTTTGGTCATCTTTTGCTCACATGTATCCAGTTATTTTTGCTACATTCTTTGGCAACCAAATATTTTCAAAACATATCACACACAGTTAATTGTGTTAGACTCCAATAACACTAACCAAACACCTAAACTCACAAGATTTGATAAAATCTGCCAAACTGGTCAGCCATTTATTTATTCACCCAACAAGGAGTCACTGAGAGCTTAATATGCATCAATAATTAAATAATGTGAAGTCCATTGCACCCTGATTCTGTCCCTTTAAATTATATTTGAGTATAAAGAAATAGGGCAATCTGTGATTATGCATATATTCATTACAAACTACTGCACAAATATTTGGCTCATAACTATGAGTTAAATGGTATGACATTTCCATGAGAAAATTAATTACTTGAACATGTGTTGTATAAAATATGTCAGATCATTTATTTGGATGTTATAGATTGCATATTAGTTTTTAACCAAAGGAAATACTTGAGAAATAAACATGAAATACATACTCTATATATCATAAATGTCATGTTATGCCCGTAGGCCTTTTGCAAGTGAACAATTTTTTTCTGGATGAGGAGAGTGGTGTCTGAAAGGTCATTAAGATCACAGGTCCAAAATAGGGAGTCATGCGCAATGAGTTCTTCATGCATTTAGGGGTTGTTCCCATTGATAACTTGTTTATTTAAAGACTGTGTTTCATACAAGTTGCTATGTGTAAAGAATGGGTAGGTTAATCATTTCAGATACCAAACTGTCATCTAAAATAATTTGCAATTCTATCTGCCTAGGAATAAAAAATAAAGATTTATGATGTTATATGAGTACTTACATTCTGATACTTTTTATGGTTTCAACAGTTTTAAGAGAGAAGGATCTATATAAATATCTCTAAGTTAAAGATTGTAATAAATGCCACTCGAGATAGACATATAATACTACAACAAATGATAGTGCAAGATAACTAAGTGAAAAAGAAAAAAGAAGAAGCCAGTAAGGTCAGATACATACACGAACAAAATGAAGCTTGTATTGTTTTTTGAGAGTCAAGAAACAGTTCATAAATGGAATGGAAATTCCCCAGGGAAGCATATGGACTTCACTCTGTATTCTCCAGAGGAAATATGCTTATTCAGTCAGGCATACACCAGCAACTTCTCCATATTCATATAGATACATGATAAGAGTGACACCCATTCTATAAGCTAACCATGTTACAGCAGGCTTGTGTTATCTATCTTTTGGTTTTAGGCCAAAAGATTCTTCCCATAAAATATACAAGCTCATATAATCAGAATGCCTTATGTCAAACTTCCAATTCACAAAATGGTATTTGGCCTTCAAGTCACAAAATTTACAAGTGGCCTGATTGCTCATTTTCTTAGTTTGCATACAAGCATTCTCTACGCTAGAATTATTTACTTGACCACATTTACCTTGAGACCATACATTTTCTGCAGGGCACTGAAATGCATTCCTTTGCTCTGATTAAGTCTTCTCTTTATGTATGAATGAATGTTTTCACAACTGCAGTGGACCAGGTGAGTTCACCAAGAGTAATGTTCTTGGAGGCCCTTGACAGTTTGCTTTAGGGGGCAATAACAAGAACTTTTCTGTGCTACTTTGGACACACCCTATGATGGGACTACTTTAAATTATGTGGGTGGAGGTCACAATATTGTTTATAATTTCTAAAAAGGAACATGAGTTGGGTAGAGAGGAAGAATGCGTAGAGAAATGTTCTTTGTTCAAACCAATAACCTACACACATGGTGGTGTTAATTTTATGTGTCTATTTGACAGAGCCACTGGGTGCCCAGATATTTGGTCAAACATTATACTGGGTGTTCTGTGAGGGTGTTTCTGGAGAAGAGAACCATTTGAATTTGTAGAATGAGTAAAACAGATTGCTCTCTCTAATGTGGAGGTCCTCACCTAATCCACCGAAGGTCTAATAGAACAAAAGGCTACTAAGGCAAAATTCTTTCTCTCTGTCTGATTGTCTTCAAAATGGGGTGTCAGTTTGCTCCTGCCTTTGAACTTGGACTCAGACAAACTACACTGTCAGATTTCCTGGGCCTTCATCTTGGCGACAGGATTTGAGGACTTCTCAGCCTCTATAATTATCAGGTGATCCAATACCTTATAATACATGTTATATCTATATATCTTATTGATTTTGTTTCTCTGGAGAACCCAGACTAATATACCTACCAACTGAATCTGACAGCCAGACAGAGTGGATCAACTTTTGGCATACCCATCTCTATATGAGGAAATATAATATCATTATTTTCTAGATTCTTTCTTTACTTTTATTCTTTGATTTTATTTTATTTTATTTATTTTATTCATTTTATCATTAATATTCTTTCTTTACTTTTAAAATGAACAACTAATGATGAAAAAGAATACATTCCAACTTTCATAATATTATTCAAATAACAAATATTTCACATATGATCAATATTTTCAATTAACAAGAAAAATATTAAATATCACAGCCTGCACATTACTTCACTGTTTTAAAATGTAAAAACAAACTCCAAGTGGTAACATAGAATGAGAGAATTCAGTCATCGCATTTCTGTTTCTTCTGGTTCACCATCACTGTGACATTGCTTATTTCTAATATACTTTTATTTATTTTTTTATTTTGGTATCATTAATCTATAATTACATGAAGAACATTATGTTTACTAGGCTCCCCCCTTCACCAAGTCCCCCCTACATGCCCCTTCACAGTCACTGTCCATCAGCGTAATAAGATGCTGTAGAATCACTACTTGTCTTCTCTGTGTTGTAGAGCCCGCCCCATACACCCTCCACATTATACATGCTAATTGTAATGCCCCCATTATTTTTCCCGCCCTTATCCCGCCCTTCCCACCCATCCTCCCCAGTCCCTTTCCCATTGGTAACTGTTAGTACATTCGTGGGTTCTGTGATTCTGCTGCTGTTTTGTTCCTTCAGTTTTTCTTTGCTCTTATACTCCACATATGAGTGAAATCGTTTGGTACTTGTCTTTCTCCACCTGGCTTATTTCACTGAGCATAATACCCTCTAGCTCCATCCATGTTGTTGCAAATGGTAGGATTTGTTTTCTTCTTATGGCTGCGTAATAT